>NC_133537.1:126878665-127233898 GCF_048544455.1 Silene latifolia | reverse complement strand
TCGACCGCAACGTCTTCCCAAGTAGCGATTTTCTTGTGTTCTAGAGAGTAGAACCATTGCCTTGGGATGGTGTCAAGAGATGAAGGAAAGATCCTTAAGAACATCTCGGGTTTGATGCCTTTGATAGAAATATAGTCCTTGAAAGCATGGATGTGGTTCAAAGGGTTTTCATGCCCCTTGAATTTAGGGATATCCGTCATGTTGAAGTTGGTTGGCAATTTGGAACTCATGGCCTCATACTTGCGATTATTCTCCCTATAAATTTCATCCCCTTTAAGATACATCAATTGCCCCTCTAAGTATTGGAGTCGTTTTTCAGCTGCAGTCACACCTATGGGAGGGCTTTCTTCCCTGAAGTCATTCACGAAGTCATCAACGACTTCACTTTCTCGAGGAGGAATCCTTGTTTCTACGGTATAGATCCAGCCCTCGATGGTGTCAAGGCGATCATGCACTTGGTCTTGAGTAACTTGGATTTGAGCCAGCGCGGCTAGGATTCGATCATTACTATCTTGGAGTTGATTGAAGTTCGCGTCGCTTGTTTCAGGCATCTTGGAAACTGGATAAGAGATCGACGACGAATCAAAACACGATCGACCATTCTAGCACACTTACTAAGAAAGAAATGTTTTGACTCGTGAAGTGGGTGTGTGCCACTTGTGTCAGTGAGCTTTTGAAGAAATGACAAGGTTTGAAAAATGTTGGTCCTAGTCAACTTTAGTGTAGTTGTAGGAGTGGACTCGAAGTGAGGTTTTGAAATGGGCTTGGGCCCGAATTTTGACTCGACAAATGGACAGAGTTTTGACTCGGTTTTGCGCTAATCATTGGCCTTTTTCGAAATTTACATTTTAAAAGGGATTTGATTTTACAAAAATCGTCATGGTTTCGGTTAGAAATGGTGATCACGTAAGGTACAAACATTTATACAAGCATTATAACAGGATGCTGAGTGCATTTAGAAAGGTTTTGGTTTAAAGGGTGGGTTGCCATACCGAACAATCAAACCCGAAGTCTGTGGAGAGGCTCGTACCGAACAAGAGTAAGGCCGATTCTTAGTCCATTTCCTCAAGTAGTGAAAGTCCTTGATACAAACAAGAGTAAGTACCATGGTATGGATGACGTCAATCGCTATCCATCCTTAGGCCCAAATAAGAATTAGGACCGTTTAGACGGTGTTGGAGTTAGTGTCCTCCACAATAGTGCGTTAACATAATAAATCTCATTAATAGAATATCATCAGATATTTAATTATTTGATCCTCGTCAGTTGATTAACGTAAATCGATAACGGTTGGCTGACTAGAGTTTGACGTTATTGTCGTGAGACGGCGGTGATCAACTGACCCCTTTCGGTCACACCTAAAGGAACGAACCCCAATTGATAACTAATTAATTGTATGAGATACAATTTATTTAGTCCCTTGATTTATAGACTAAGAGGGTAGTCGATTATTATTAGAGAGATTTCGAGTTGCGAACCCGAGGAGCGGCAGTTATTATTTAATTATGCGATAATTAAATAATAAGTTTTGGGAATCGGGTTTTAGTTAATTAACTGTTAATTTACTAAAATTGTACTAATTGATTAATGTGATTAATATTAGTACGTAAATAATATGTGTAGTGGTACACGTATATTTACGGAGTAAATTGGAAGAATTAATTATGGAAGCATTTAAACATGATACGATGTTTAAAATGAAAATTACACGGATTTGTGCGACAAATATAAAACCAACATGGACCCGTATATGGTCATGTGGACCGTGTAAAATAAGTGTAATGGATGACTACTCACATAATCATTTTACCTTATTTTGTATACTACCATAATATATATCTTATACTAGATTTTGCATGTGATGTAAGATAAAATTATAAGACAAAAAAAATTTGCCCACTTAAAGACTCCACCCGCCACTTCCTTTTCCTCCTTACACACTCCATATATTTGTTCACTACTTCACTCTACCTCTTACACATACTTCACTTATTCTTTGCATGTGAACATCTTCTAAATATCTCTCTACAATAATTCTCTAGTATACATTATTACTAAGAAAAGTTAGTAATATTACTAGTATTATTATCAAGGGCACATATTAATAAGTTACTAGTTCATACTTGTTAATATTGTTGGGTAGTTCTTGGGTGCTATTTGGAGGAGACTTTCTAGTTGAAGGTTTTTCAAGGAGGATCATCCACATCATTTTAGCTCAAGAACAAATTAGTAAGGAGAATTAATTTGTGCCCATTTTACCTTATATTCAATGTAAGGAAATTGTTTTTCCTTATACTTTCTTTTTATGCTTTCATATTAGCATGCATTTTACATAGATCACATAAAAAACAATGTATGAGATAAATTTATTTTATTAGAGAGTCTAATATGGATCTATGATCTTTCAAGTGGTATCAGAGCTTAGGCTTGTAATTTGCATGTTGATTTTAAGCATTTTAATGAATTATGAGATAATTAGTAAAACTCAAAAATAGTGTTGGAAGACGTTTTAGCACGAAATTTTTGGGAAATGCATACCTACTGATGTCAAAAGGTTTGTGGAATTTTTTGGTGATTTGTGAAGTAATTTAGCTAATTTTAATGATTTTTGGTAGAAAACCGAGTCAAAATGTCGCATTTTAGTGAAAAATTGACTAAAATTAGTTAAATGTTGATTCGGTGCATGGCTTTTTTATGGTAGTTCATGCATGTTTTCTACTGATTGTATGCAAAAGGTTGAAGGTTGGTTCGGTTTTTTGCATGTTTATTGATTTTTTGAGTAAAAAGTCGATAAAAGTCCAATTAATTAATCATAATTTCGAATTTTTGGATTCTGCCCATGATAAATTTATGTACATTGAAGAATATTATTTAAATGTCATAAGTGATTTTGCATGTGTGTGTTCACTTTGTTTTGATGTTTATTGGTTTTAGTGGTTAAAAACCGATACATATCGATCTTTTTCTTCACAAAATTTATCCGGAATTTTTGGGCAATTTTTCTGACATTTTGGTGTTCTTGGGAGTGTTCCAGAATACTAAAATTTTTTTTTTTCAATTTTTGGGTAATTTTTCAATGATTTTGGATTTTTACTTAAATATTATGATTTTACCGATTAAATTAGCAAAATATCACCAAATCAAACTAATTATTTATCATAAAATTAGTGAGGACTAATTTTGAGGTTCAAAACAGTTTGGACAATTAGTTTGGACTTAAATGAGATTTAAGAGTTAATTATTGATTTTTACATGTTAAAAATCGATTAAATCCACAAAAACCGAGATGGATACCAATGAATGATAGGTAGGGCGATTTTGGCATCATATTTACAAAATTTTAAGCATATTTATTTAAGTTGAATGAATGATTGTAATTTATTTAAAGTATTTATCTTTTGTACCTAGTATGGCCTAGTTAATTTTAATCGTTATTACCCGAAATGAATGGGAATATCGATTTGTTTGTAATTAAATACGATCTCGTATCGTCGGTTTGTAATTAATTAATAGTTTTATTCATTTTATTAATTAATGTATAATAGGAATAGCTATGTAATTCATTTGTAATAGTTATTTTACCGGCGTTTCCAAAAGACGGATTACAACGAGACGGAGTCTATTTTTTGGAAGGTGTTCCAAATCCCACAAGGAAGAGCCACTTATGGAATGAAGAGGCAAGGGACCAAGGAGTTGGTTTCCGAAATGTAATAGACTAGTTTTTATTAACTAGGAGGCCATACTAGGATTTATTCATATGCTTACATGTTTGCTTGTTTTATTTTCGCGCATGCCAAAATCGCCATTCACATGCAATTTATTTTCGCGGTTGTCAATTCACGTCATTTACATTCACCAAATTAATTCACTTATAAGGAATTTATGACTAAATTGACAAGATCTCTCACATAACTAAAATTGAGATTAGCCTTACCAATTAGTAACACCTATGAATCTCTTGTTCATTAGAGCCACGCTCGCCCAAGCGGGGTGTTCTCTTTTTACATTGGGTAAGTAGGGTGGTAAGCGGTTATCACACGCCAAAATTGGTTGGACTCAACGGGATATAAGACGGTCTTGTGTTCCGGGGCTAGTAGATGAATTTGAGGAAATTTGTCGACCAAGAGTTCTAGAGGTAGAATTAGTCAACGTGACTTACCGAATTTACGCAATTATGGGATGTTTCGCCCAAGTGATGCTCATTTTTGTTTAATATTTGGGTCTTGGAATCATTTATATAATTTAGTGGGAGATCATTATATAAATGCTAAAACTTGCTAAACATGTTTTTACAAGTAATTTTTAAAATAATGAATGTTAATTTTTCCTTTTTGTTGTAGCATTTTAATTCGCAATGGCAACTTCATCAACTCCATCGACTACTTCACTAGGCAAAGATTCATGGCTAAGGTCCGTAATGGACAAATGTATTTTAAAAGATGACGATAGTAACTTTCTTGAATGGGAATCCAACATCAAAAGTGCCGCGTTGTCCGACAATGTGCTCACTTACTTGACCGATGCTCCTCCTATCGAGCCCGGTGCAAGAGCTTCATCGGCGGTGCGGACCGCCTATGATGACTATGTGAGGATGTTGAATGATATCAAGAATGTGTTGATATGGTCAATATCGCCAAAGCTCAAGCCATCATGCATTTCTTTAAATGCTTACGAGATATTCACTCGTATGATCACTATGTTTTCACAAACACCTAAAGTCCGTCAATACGATGCGGCGGCACGCTTCTTTGAACCTATGCTTGAGAGGGGCCAAAAGGTTGGTCCCCATGTTCTTAAAATGGTCGGATATGTTGACATCCTAGAGCGTCTAGGGTGTAAGATTCCTAAAACTCTTGTGGTGGATCGTATCCTTCACTCACTCCCCACCAAGTTTGCCCAGTTTAGGGTAAACTACAACATGAATGACATGGATAAGAGTTACCATGAAATTCATGCACTCCTCACCCAAGCGGAGAGGGATATGGAGGCTAGTGGGAGTGAAAAGGGAGATGTTTTAACCATGAAGTTAAAGAACATGTCTCTTGGAGTCAAGAAAGGAAAAGGGAAAGAAAAGTCCCAATTCAAGAAATCGTCAAAGAAAATTGACAAGGGAAAGGGGAAGGCCGTTGTGAATGGCAATCCCAAGGCAAAAAGTGTCAAGCTCTCCGAGGCCGAATGTTTCCATTGTAATGGGAAGGGGCATTATAGGAGGAGTTGTCCCAAATACTTAGAGGATCTCAAGGAAGGGCGTGTGACGCCTATTGGTATGATTTCCTCTCTCTATGTGATAGACGTTAATTATCCTTGTACTTCCACTTGGGTACTTGATACCGGATGTGGCTCTCACCTTTGTAACCATTTGCAGGGTATAAGGGACGTGTAAGCACTAGCAAAAGGTGATGTGGATCTCCGCATGGGCAATGGAGCTAGAGTAGCCGCCGTTGCCGTAGGGACCTATGTGCTCACTTTAGCTAGTGGTTTAGAGTTGTATTTAAATAAGTGTTAATTTGTACCAACTTTAACTAAGAACATCTTCTCCATTTCCGCGTTAGACGCGGAAGGCTTTTGTTTTATGATTAAGGACAAGTGTTGTACTTTATCTTTTAATGATGTGGTTTATGGCCAGGCTATTTCAATTGGAGGCATTTATGTTTTAAATGATGTTAATGACGTTTATCATATGGAAACTAAAAAGCTCAAAAAGGGTGATCCAAACGAATCCTATCTTTGGCATTGTCGTTTAGGCCACATAAACGAAAGACGCATTAAGAGACTTGCTTCATCAAAAGTGCTCAAACCATTTGGTTTCGAATCTTATGGTACATGCGAGTCTTGCCTTTTAGGCAAGATGACTCGTGCACCTTTTGCGGGAAAAGGGACACGAGCTAGTGAGGTTTTAGCTCTCATACACACGGATGTGTGTGGACCATTAACCATCACCGCTAGAGGAGGTTTTCACTACTTCATTACTTTTACTGATGACTTAAGTAGATATGGGTATGTCTACTTAATGAAGAACAAGAGTGAAGCCTTTGACAAGTTCAAAGAGTTTCATAAAGAAGTAGAGAACCAATTGGATAAAAAGATAAAGACTCTACGGTCCGACCGTGGTGGTGAGTATCTAAATATTGAATTTGATTCACACCTAAAAGATTGTGGTATAGTATCACAATGGACTCCTCCTGGCACACCGCAACTAAATGGTGTGGCCGAAAGGAGAAACCAAACTTTACTTGATATGGTTCGGTCAATGATGAGTCTAACTGAGCTTCCTAGTTCATTTTGGGGTTTTGCACTCTTGTCTGCAGTATTTTCACTAAATCGAAGCCCGACTAAAGCGGCCGATAAGACTCCATATGAGATGTGGACAGGGAGAGTCCCTCATTTGTCATTCATGCGTATTTGGGGTTGCGAAGCGTACGTTAAGATCAAGTCGACAATAAGCTTGCACCCAGTGTCGACAAATGTCTTTTTGTAGGATATCCAAGGGAAACACGTGGCTATTACTTCTACAATAAACACGAGAACAAAGTGTTTGTGGCTCGTGATGCTGTCTTTCTAGAAAAGGAATTTATTTCTAGAAGACAGAGTGGGAGAAAATTTGAACTTGAAGAAGTTCGAGAGCCACAAACCGAGAATGAGGTAGAGGAGAACGTGGAGGATAGCATTCCCTCTTCCTCTGAAACGGTAATTATTCCTAAAAAGTCAAGTAGGATTTCTAATCCACCTGATCGCTACCTTGGTAACATCGAAGAGGATGGTGTTTTGTTACTTCTTGAAAGTAATGAACCCACTACCTACAAATCGGCCATGTCTAGTCCCGACTCCTCGCTTTGGCTAGAAGCCATGCGGTCCGAAATGGATTCCATGTACGAGAACCAAGTATGGGACTTGGTGGATTTACCTGAGGGAGTGCGACCTCTTCAGTGTAAATGGATATACAAAATTAAACTCGGCGTGGATAAACATGTGGATGTTTACAAAGCTAGATTGGTGGCAAAAGATTTCACCCAACTTCATGGTTTACACTATGACGAAACCTTCGCTCCAGTCGCTATGCTAAGGTCCATTAGGATAATCTTAGCGGTTGCCGCATTTCATGATTATGAGATTTGGCAAATGGATGTCAAAACCGCCTTCTTGAATGGGATTCTAGAAGAAGATGTGTACATGATACAACCCGATGGTTTTGTGGATACATCTAACCCTAAGAAGGTGTGTAAGCTCAAGAAGTCCATTTATGGTCTTAAGCAAGCATCTAGGAGTTGGAATCATCGCTTTGATCATGTCATTAAACAATACGGTTTCACTAGAAGTGTGGAAGAACCGTGTTTATACATGAAGTTTAGTGGGAGTAAGGTTGTATTCCTTGTCCTATATGTGGATGACATATTGCTCATAGGGAATAACATTCCATCGCTCACTTCCGTTAAGGAGTGGCTAGGGAAACACTTCCAAATGAAGGACTTGGGAGAGGCACAGCGAATCTTAGGTATCCGGATCTATAGGGATAGGTCCAAGAGGATACTAGCATTGAGTCAAGAAGCTTATATTGACAAAGTTCTTGACCGGTTCAATATGAAAGACTCCAAGCGAGGATTTCTACCTATGGGCCAAGGGATTACTTTGAGCAAGTCACAGTCTCCCTCTACCCCTAAAGAAATTGAACACATGAAGACCGTCCCTTATGCTTCCGCTGTTGGGTCTATCATGTATGCTATGATTTGCACTCGTCCCGACGTTGCGTATGCCTTGAGCATGACAAGTCGGTATCAAGCCAAGCCTGGTGAGAGTCACTGGATAGCCGTAAAGAACATCCTTAAGTACTTGAGAAGAACTAAGGATTCGTTCTTAGTGTTTGTAGGAGAAACTGAGTTGTGTGTAAGAGGTTACACGGATGCAAGTTTCCAAACCGATCGGGATGACATGAAATCCCAATCCGGCTATGTGTTTATGCTAAATGGAGGAGTTGTTTGCTGGAAAAGCTTCAAGCAAAGTGTTACTGCGGATTCTACAACAGAGGCTGAGTACCTTGCGCCGTCGAGGGCTGCCAAGGAAGCTGTTTGGATTAGGCAATTCATGGAGGGGCTAGGAGTAGTCCATTCCGCCAAAGATCCTATCACTCTATATTGTGATAACAGTGGAGCTATTTTTCAAGCCAAAGAGCCTAAGTCTAGTAACAAATCTAGACACATTGAAAGGAAATACCATGTAATTAGAGATTATGTGGAAAGGAAGGAAATTGACATTTGTAAGGTTGGACAGATGACAACATTGCTGATCCTTTAACCAAGCCTTTATCAAAGGCTAAGCATGATGGTCATGTCGTCTCTATGGGATTGAGATGAGTACCAGATTTTCTTTAGATTATGGATTTGTAATAATTGGATAGTGTATCTTTTATTATATATATGATAATCATATTCGTTGTTTTCATATTCATTCTTTTATGAATTTTTATTTAGTGTGACTAAATTTTAATACCTTGTTTATCTGAATAAGTTGTGGAGACAATGTTGAACACTATTCAAGTGAATAAGATGAACATTGTATTTTGTCCCTAGTCACTTAATGAGGTGACGTCTCGGAGTGACTAGATTGTAAGTCGATTGATGGTTGTTCAACACCATAAGGTCATATGTGATGACTGGTCGATTACATAGGCAGAGTGTGTGACACTTTGGGGACAGGTGACCATTTAGAGAGTCCCTAAGTTCTATTACGGGCGCCCGGTCGTGGGGGGATCTCTAAGATGTTCTAATGAGTCGATTCTTTTGACTGGAGACTATTATCCGAGCAGTGCGATTTTGAGTGACTTTAGTTTTTGTCCTAGGTCGTGCCGTGAAAGGAGGCCAAAAGGGTATTTACTAGGTCATGGTGAGTCAGTATTGTGCAATAGGATAGATAGGCCGGGCATACAGAATTGTCCACCCACGTTGGGTAACTATATCTCAAGGCCACTCGAGGAGTTAATGACTACAAATGCGTGGCCACGCTCGGAAATAATCTGTGAGAGATTTTTCCGGTCAGGTAGTCACACTCCCGATCGAGAAAACTACTCGCGATGTGTTCATGTGCAAGTGCGACCTGAAAGACACCTTGCATTGAGTGGGAGATTAAAACGGACAAGAGAATTGGTAGCGCACACCTTGTGTCGGACAAGTGGGAGATTGTTGGAGTTAGTGTCCTCCACAATAGTGCGTTAACATAATAAATCTCATTAATAGAATATCATCAGATATTTAATTATTTGATCCTCGTCAGTTGATTAACGTAAATCGATAACGGTTGGCTGACTAGAGTTTAACGTTATTGTCGTGAGACGGCGGTGATCAACTGACCCCTTTCGGTCACACCTAAAGGAACGAACCCCAATTGATAACTAATTAATTGTATGAGATACAATTTATTTAGTCCCTTGATTTATAGACTAAGAGGTTAGTCGATTATTATTAGAGAGATTTCGAGTTGCGAACTCGAGGAGCGGCAGTTATTATTTAATTATGCGATAATTAAATAATAAGTTTTGGGAAACGGGTTTTAGTTAATTAATTGTTAATTTACTAAAATTGTACTAATTGATTAATGTGATTAATATTAGTACGTAAATAATATGTGTAGTGGTACACGTATATTTACGGAGTGAATTGGACGAATTAATTATGGATGCATTTAAACATGATACGATGTTTAAAATGAAAATTACACGGATTTGTGCGACAAATATAAAAACCAACATGGACCCGTATATGGTCATGTGGACCGTGTAAAATAAGTGTAATGGATGATTACTCACATAATCATTTTAACTTATTTTGTATACTACCATAGTATATATCTTATACTAGATTCTGCATGTGATGTAAGATAAAATTATAAGACAAAAAAAAATTTGCCCACTTAAAGACTCCACCCGCCACTTCCATTTCCTCCTTACACACTCCATATATTTGTTCACTACTTCACTCTACCTCTTACACATACTTCACTTATTCTTTGCATGTGAACATCTTCTAAATATCTCTCTACAATAATTCTCTAGTATACATTATTACTAAGAAAAGTTAGTAATATTACTAGTATTATTATCAAGGGTACATATTAATAAGTTACTAGTTCATACTTGTTAATATTGTTGGGTAGTTCTTGGGTGCTACTTGGAGGAGACTTTCTAGTTGAAGGTTTTTCAAGGAGGATCATCCATATCATTTTAGCTCAAGAACAAATTAGTAAGGAGAACTCATTTGTGCCCATTTTACCTTATATTCAATGTAAGGAAATTGTTTTTCCTTATACTTTCTTTTTATGCTTTCATATTAGCATGCATGTTACATAGATCACATAAACAACAATTTATGAGATAAATTTATTTTATTAGAGATTCTAATATGGATCTATGATCTATCAGACGGGACGATTGGTCGAATGGGTTGGGTTGAGCTTAGGAAGGCCGAATGGCAAAATGGTCAGTACAACTAAGTACTTATGACATAACCTTTGAACCTAGGACGGCCATTAAATCTCAGGCCTTAGCAGACCTTGTGGCTGAATTTAGTCCCAGCCTAGAACCAGACCTCACAAAAGAGGTCAATCATCTAGACACCCAAAAACTAGGCCAGGAATGGACCCTACACGTAGATGGAGCAACAAATATGAGAGGAACCGGCCTAGGATTAGTACTAAAATCACCACAGGGGGATCTAATAACTTAGGCTATTAGTTGTGAGTTCAAAGCAACAAATAATGAAGCTGAATATGAAGCCTTGATAGCTGGACTCAAGGTATATATAGATCTTAGTGTGAAAAATCTCAAGGTAAAAACTGACTCTCTTTTAATCTCCAATCAAGTCAAAGGAACATATGCTGCAAATGATTCCAAAATGGTTCTTTATTTAGACTACGTCAAAAACCTTTGCAAAAAGTTTAGTTCATTTGACATTGATAAAATACCAAGAGACTTAAACACCCAGGCTGATGCCCTAGCCAGCCTGGGATCAAATTTCAGCCCTGCTGTATTTGATAAGATACCCATTGTTCATCTGTTAGAACCAACCATTGAAAAGCATGACCAAACTTGTCCCATCAATGAGGACACAAACTCTTGGACCAAACCATACTATGATTGGTCCTTACAGGGGATAATACCTCAAGACAGGTGTGGACAATGGGGGCCACGGAGGCGCTTGGGAAACAAGCGTTTGCATTTTGTGGACTCGCCACCAATTTTTATGGGAAATTGGAACTGTTCGAATACCTCGTGCCATGTCAAGACACAAAGTAGTGACATGAACACCAAGAACTCGTTACCCTTAGCATTCTATGTCTAGAATGACTCTCGTGGATGCCAATGAACACGGATGTTCACAGAGATCTGGAGTAAGGGGTGAGGGTACGTATTAGGAAGTTCTTTTGATCGAACACCTAATCCCGCCCGCCTCGATAGCGGCCTCTACTAATGATTAGGGAAGTTATTCGTACTCGATATATCGTCGATTATATGCATGCAATGCAACATCTAAGTCTTAATCCTAACATGTGAAGATTTAACTAAGTCGGTTATCACGTAATTTAGCATACAATAGATATCAAAGTAGGGATTTAAGCTCAATTACAGGTGAAGGCATACAAGTGATACAAGAAATACAGTAATAGAAAATTACAATAAAGAAAAAATACAATAATTACATCGGATTCAATTGATTTATGTCGAAAATACTTCCAAAACGAATAATTTTAGAAAGAACAAAATAAACAAATTAACGAATAGGAATTAGGGTGATAATACGATTAATAGTTGATTAATACGTAAGCTAATTAAACTAGGTCAAGGCAGAACGGAAGTTCAGAGACAGAAATCATCCTGGAACAGGCGCAACAGATGCTGCGTCTGTTCTAAGGGTGAGTTCTGGTTGTGAAGCCGGAACTACAAATCGTTAATGTTAATTGGTGAATTTCAGGATTAATTATGATATTCGACTCGGATGGAAGTGATTTAATGGATTAATTACATGCAAATGAGTCATAAAAGCAACGAAACATGGATAAGACGACCGTAAATGAATTAATTACATGAATGAAAGATTGATTAGTGACATAGGTGGACTAAATAGGTTAAATATGACAAATTAATGACGAATATGACAATGGACAGATGAAAATATATCAAAGATCGAATTCCAGAAATTCAATATGAAAGAATCGAATTTCTAGAACCCGGATTGATTTTAATGACGAAAACCCGCAAATGTTGGATTACTTGGGATTTAAGTCGGGATTAACGATGAATTATATGCAGTAATGATGATAAACAATATATATGTGAAATTATTGTGATTGTATGTCAAAGAATTGAAGAATAAATGAAAACAAATTACGAAAGACGAATTGACAGAGGACGAAGGAAGAAGAAAGGAAGCAGGAACCGCGGCAGCCTCACAAACAGGCGCAGCAGGTGCTGCGTCCCTTCGAAGAGGCGCAGCAGTTGCTGCGTCCTTTCTCGACGGTCATCTTCTGGTAATCCGTAAAAAGGGTTTTAAAGCATGGTTTTATAAATCGGTTTTAACAAGTATTTTCGACATAAACCTAATATTAATGATACAAAAAGTAAATAACAACAATAAAAGAGAGATTTACACCCTCAGACTTACATGTTTGACGAAACGAGATGAACTAAGTTTATGATTAGTGATGCTCGAGTCGAATGAAACGAAAGTGCCCTCGTAAGAGGAAAACGATTAAGATTAATTAAGTTGATTGATGTGGAGTTGGTCAAATTGGTCGGTCATGCAAACGAGGTTGGTACTCAGAAAGATCCAAGCTTACGTGGTCGAATGTTCAAGCACGTAGACGCCAAAAAGTAAGAACGTGGTCTAGAATGTAAAGGGAGAAGAGAAGGGCGGACACTCGCGTGAGAAATATGAGGAGCGAAGGCTCCTATTTATACTAATCACGTGAAGGAATAGGGTTTTCGGAGAAACTTTGGAAGTGAATCTCGAAAAGATATGAAAAGATACGAAAAATACGCAGAAAAGGACCTGGGAAGAGGTGCAGCAGTCACTGTGTCTCTTGGAAGAGGCGCAGCACCTGCTGCGTCTGTTCCCAAGTGGTTTCTTCCTGCAGAAGAAAGATTTCCGTGTTTGGTTTATGGAATGACGGGATTATCTTATTTTCCTTAATATTTTGTATGAATATTACGGGAAATTCTTTACCAGAGAATAAAAGATTGTGAAAGATTTATAAAATATGGAATAGAAATATCCGGAACATTCCAGAACATTCTGACTCGGGATTTAACGGTTATCAGAAAATGAAGACGGTTTTAGGCCCGGACTCCAAATGTACTCTAATTACTGTCTAAACGACCGTATCGGCACGTAGATGACAATTAAGAGGTAGACATTAGTGTTTGAGCAATCACTTGACAATAAACTTACGAACTGTCACAAATCATTTCGCGTACCAAACATGCGGTCCAATCATCACTGGGTGGTTTGCGGGAGGTGCAGAAATGAGGTATCTACAACAGGCATAAAGCAAGAGCCCTTAGAATTAAAGCTTCCACCTATACAATTATAAATAACATGTTGTTCAAAAAGTCTCGGGCTGGACCTTATCTGCAATGCCTGGAACCTCATGAAGCTAAACAGGTTATTGAGTACATACATGATGGATACTGTGGAAATCACAAGGGTGGCAGGAGCCTGGCAAGCAAGGTACTAAGGACAGGCTACTTCTGGCCAACCCTTAGAGCTGATTGCATTGCTTACAACTCCAATTGTGAATCATGCCAACTTCATTCTCCATTTATCCACCAACCATCAGAATTTCTGCACTCCATCTCAGCTCCCTAACCATTTATGAAGTGGCGAATGGACATTGTAGGCAAAGTACCCCAAGCACCTGGACAAAAAGTTTTTATGTTAGCCATGACCGAATACTTTTCAAAATGGATAGAGGCTGACTCATACAGGCAAGTCAAAGAGAAGGATGTCATATCATAAATCAAACGCAATATCATATGTAGATATGGCTTCTGGGTGGTTTCAAACTCGTCGTCAAAAGCTACCAACCAAAACAATATTTATAACTTCACAAACTACTCTTAGTAAAGAGGTAAGTAAAGGTCGGATCCCAAGGGACGGTTATTGATGTAGGATTCTCAATTGCAAATGGTTGTGTCTTAGGGTGTCACAATTTGGGTTGAGATGAAATTGGTCCAAACTAATTAACAAGATGAATGTAAAGCAATGAAAACAAGCAAGGTAATTAAAATGGGATGTAAACAATTGATTAAAGGCACTAGGGTGTCATGGGTTCATAGGGGATTCATGGGAGTTGATCATACAAACATGTTCTCAACTAGATGCAAGCACTTATTGTTGTGATGGGATCGAGTTGGTGTATAAGCTTACAATCCCTAAAAAGGTTTGGGCCCGGTGTAACACCCCAGCCCAAACCGGGTCAGGAGCGGTTACTTATGATAGCTCGCCAGGCTGTGTACATGGCCCACAAATCAACACGGGTCCTTTATAGCGCATTTTGTCCTCACTCATGTGCATCCCGAAAACCTTCGCAGGAGGTCACCCATCCTAAGACTGCTCCCACCCAAGCACGCTTAACTGTGGAGTTCTTTTCCATGGATGACCATAAATGAAAATGCACTTTGTTGATATAAGTAGTAATTCCAATCCCATTAAGCACTAGTCATTTAAGCTTATCACTGGACCTTTCTTTTAACGTGGGGTGTTACAATCACCCTCACTTGAAGAACGCAACGTCCTCGTTGCGCCTGGGAGTATAACCGCTAACCCAGAATCCTCCCCCGCTAGGTGAGCGATCACAATGGAGCGTATAACAACTGCCTCCAGGAGCATATAACAACTGCCTCCCATCACCACACGGTCGCAGGGTTGCTCCGATACCACTTGTAACACCCGAGCCCAAACCGGGTCAGGAGCGGTTACTTATGATAGCTCACCAGTCTGTGTACATGGCCGACAGATCAACACGGGTCCTTTATAGCACATTTTGTCCTCACTCATACGCATCCCGGAAACCTTCCCAGGAGGTCACCCATCCTAAGACTACTCCTAGCCAAACACGCTTAACTGTGGAGCTCTTTTGCATGGATGACCATAAAAGAAAATGCACTTTGTTGATATGAGTAGTACTTCCAATCCCTTTAAGCACTAGTCATTTAAGCTTATCACTGGACCTTTCTTTTAGCGTGGGGTGTTACAATCACCCTCACTTGAAGAACGCAACGTCCTCGTTGCGCCTGGGAGTATAACCGCTAACCCAGAATCCTCCCCCGCTAGGTGAGCGATCACAATGGAGCGTATAACAACTGCCTCCAGGAGCATATAACAACTGCCTCCCATCACCACACGGTCGCAGGGTTGCTCCGATACCACTTGTAACACCCGAGCCCAAACCGGGTCAGGAGCGGTTACTTATGATAGCTCACCAGTCTGTGTACATAGCCCACAGATCAACACGGGTCCCTAATAGCACATTTTGTCCTCACTCATGCGCATCTCGGAAACCTTCCCAGGAGGTCACCCATCCTAAGACTACTCCTAGCCAAGCACGCTTAACTGTGGAGTTCTTTTGCATGGTAGACCATAAAAGAAAGTGCACTTTGTTAATATGAGTAGTACTTCCAATCCCTTTAAGCACTAGTCATTTAAGCTTATCACTAGACCTCTTCTTTTAACGTGGGATGTTACACCCAGAGACGAATCGATTAGATTGTACAACACCTACAAGTCGACTTAATCCTTCCTATTCAACTATATGCATGGTCTAATGAGGCTCGAGTTGGTGTATAAGCTTACAAGCCTCATTAAAAAGATAGGTGATGGATAAAAAAATGCAAGGATTCATAGGCTTGCATTTCATCAAACATAACATGTGCATAAGTTGAAATCACAACAAGCAAGCAAATTAATTATGAAAACATATTAGATTAAGCATAGATCAATCCTGTGACACCCTCATTCATTGCGGAAAAGTAAACACATACTTCTAGATAAAAACTGCATGGATATGTTTGTAATAGGTTCATTTGGGTAAAAACCCGTAATTTTTAAAACCGAAAACGAAACCTGAACCTGTTATAAAAATATCCAAATGGGAAGGTGTCAAACATGCAAGGTCTAAAATAAATCTCATAAATAAAACATCGCTAAAGTCGCGAAACAAAGTTATACAACCCAAATATGAAAAAGGGAGATATATGTCCCTAAAAAGTATATGACATAAAAAGTGTTTAAGGGTCACAATAAAATAAAGCCAATCTAGGTCCCAAGGTTACTTTGCTCGCTAGCTCGTCCATGTACCCCATATATGCATCACCTACCTGTCAATCGTATTTTATACAAATACGAAAGCTACAGTCAGTGGGGAGTACCTCCGAGTTCTCCCAGCCACGAAATGTCATAATTAATATAACATGTAAACATAAGAATATGAATATGAATAACACATAGCCTTAGCATATAGATGCTAAACAATCGTGCTTATCATGTGGACAACAATATAACAACACATAGTCCTAGAATGTGAATACTAGACCGACTCATACTACACTATCATGTGAATCACATAACATCCGGGAATCCAAATTCTATCAACCATAGCCGGCTTGCATCTCACCTTCAATGATTCATATAATCATCAAACAAGAAAGGATATATAATATATCTAGAGACAGGCATAAGTTCCTAGTACAGTCAATAGTCACTCTGTAACTCGACTCTATACCACGAGGTAAGGTAAACACCCTAGTCCTAAACCTGCGCAGACCTAGCGACATGCGGAAAGTACCGCATCCAAGACCCATGATCACACACATGAGTACCCCTAAGGAGTCCACCAAAGGGTTGGCTAGTACTTAAGCTGACCACATACTTCTAAGAGTACGTCAGGAGGTCATGCCCTAACTTGGATATAAGCCCACCAAGCTAAGACACAAAGGCTATTAAGCTGTGAACATACACTCGTCAAAGACTATAAGGGCCTATCTATGACGAAGGCCGAAATACTCACCTAGGACCTAGTCCCAGCTTGAATACTTTAGCCCACACCATACAAGACAACTAGGACACCCAATGATCATACACACCCTAGCATATGAAAGACTACGCAAGAGCATATTCAGCTGACAATCCAACAATATCTCCAATATCAATAATAATCCAAATTCCAGCTAACCAACAGTACCATAATCCATGAGAACAAGCTAAAATGGCAGAGAGGCAACAAGACTCAAGCATAAGGCATCCAAAGTATCCAACAACCAACATGTGAAATGATAATTACAAATATTAAGGCATAACATAAAACATCCAATAACAACCAATCTCACCTCAAAGACAAACCCTCGACCCGAGTCCCGCGACGGGTCATCGGTCAAATCGAGGCTGTCCGGTTTAAACCTAGTTTGACCAAACTCGTTCGGTCAATCTGGCCCAGCTCAGAGTCTTGGCCTACTTTGGCCCAAATCACAAAATTCATCACAATATCATTCTCATGCTATTTCCAATTTCTATCATGTGAACACTATCAACATAAAGAAAAACATTCCAACTTACAAAATAACTAATTCCACAAATTTCTCGCATAATAAAATAGCATAAATAACCGTCTCACACAAGGGTAAACTTTTCTATAAATTTTAATCGATAAAACGACGCCATTTACTCATACGGACTCCAAATTGAGTGATTCAAGTGGCTAAACCACCTAATTTTTCGATGCCGTTCAATCTGTCATATTTTTGGAAACATTGGAAACCATCTCGGTCCGTCTTCGACGCGTTCCAGCCAAAACACGGACTTGTCACAACACATAATTCCTCATCCAAATTTGTTCCAAACAATAATATACAAATGGGTAACATAAATTAAACATAAGCATACTCATCTTACTCCATTCATTCATTTATCAACAAGATCGTCTCAAACAACAACAAACAACAACAAACGACAACAAACAACAAATACAACTACTAATGTGACATTAATTCGTCGAGTAACTCGGAATAGTTACCTTAAGCTAGCAAAGAGACAAGTAATAACTTGAGAAAGCTTCTAAAACCCAAAATTATGCATCATCTTCTACAATATATGAGTCTCCTAACTCATCTTCATATTCTTCACCTATAAAAACAACAAAACACAATCATTAAGCTTAAATTCGAAAACCCTAAAAGATGAACCTTAAACAAAAATTGGGGGAAATGAAAATAAAGCTTACTAGTAGGTGAGGATTGAAGAGAGGATTCCGAATATATAATTTTTATGCGATTTGGTGGAGAAATGAAGAAGTTATGGTGGATTTAGGGATTGTAAGGAGGATTTTTGAGATGAATTTGGTGTTTGGAAGAAGGAAGTGATAGAATGAGAATTGAGGAAATGAAAGATGAAGAGGAGACCCATGGAGGATGGAGGGTGCATAGTTTGGGGTAGGGTGTTTGGGTGAGTTTCAATTGTTTACGTTTTGGTTCGTTTAAAAAATTAGAAATATTCGTCGAACGCGATTTCCGAGAAAATTAAAGTTCTTAAACACGATTTTACTAAAAGATTAAATACTCATATGCCCAATATCCAAACTCGTTTACCCAACGACCGTAAGAAATTGGTAAATCCCAATTTTACGACTTTTATCCGAAATCTATTTTATCAAGGGAAAAGGTTTAAATACAGTTTAAATCACTTTTAAACATTTCTAAACTATCAAAAATAATTACATTTTTTCAAAATAAAATAAGATTATATTTTATCAAATAAATTTTATTTGAAATAAATTAATATAAAATTAAAATAGATTAAAATATTACTTTTAAAATATAATAAAGGTCTTCAAATTTACGGGATGTTACAATCATCCCTCCTTTTAAGAAGTTTCGTCCCCGAAACTTAGAAGAAGGAACATTGTATATATGTAGGTCTATCTCCTTAAAATCAAGTAAACAAAATCATCAAAATATGGACGTATGAAGTATAAGTGTCTTTTCAATGGAACGGAAAATCCTCGTCGGCCGTTCAAGAACATCAACATTCCAAATCAAAGACATAAAAATATATATTTTTACACCAATAAATGAGAAAACCAATTATCGGACGTCTCCAATAACGAGCTTTACCACTCATTGACGTTAAAACAAGTGGAAAACAGTAAAACATTTTCAAAAATCTTTAGTTCGAAACTCTATAAAAAGGATAATAACTCCACTAGCTATGACAAAACTCTAACCACGACTTTTAAACAACTAAGTAAGGACTACTAACGCGGAGGGTATTTAAGAGAAGGAGAGGAACACTCGAAAGGATAGCTAAAACTCACAAGAATCAGATAAAGGAAAGAGGATTACCTCACGAGAAAAGTTCGGGATATTTAGCTAACATAGAGGATTCGGGCTCCCAAGTTTCTTCTTCGACATTTCCACAACGCCAAAGTATACGAACTAGGGGCACCACTTTGTTTCTAAGTTGCTTGTTTGCCCTTTCGAGGATTCGGATCGGCCTTTTTTCCAAAGCCAAGTTGGGTTCCAAATCTGGGATTTCTTCTTGAATAACATGGCTCGGATCACTAATGTACTTCCTCAACTGAGATACATGGAAGACATTATGAACCTTGCTCAAATTCGGGGGCAACTCTAAACGGTAAGCAACGGGGCCAATCTTCTCAAGCACACGGAAAGGTCCAATGTATTTGGGACTCAACTTTCCTTTCACACCAAACCGTTTCACCCCTTTCATAGGTGATACCTTAAGGAACACTCGATCATCAACCTAAAAGGTAAGTGGTCGATGACGGACATCAGCATAAGATTTCTGTCGGTCTTGAGCGGTTTTCATACGCTCTCGAATGATCTGAACCTGATTGATGGTCTCAGTCACCAAATCGGGTCCCAACACATGAGCATCTTGGACTTGATCCCCACAAACAGGACTACGGCACTTCCTACCGTACAAAGACTCATAAGGTGACATTTTGATAGAGGAATGATAGCTATTGTTGTAGGAGAATTCGACAAGAGGTAAACATTTCTCCCAAGAAGTGTGGAAGTCTAAAGCACAAGCACGGAGGAGGTCCTCTAAAGTCTGGATAGTCCTCTCAGTCTGCCCATCTGTAGCGGCATGAAAAGCGGTACTCATCAGTAGCTTACTAACTATGGCTTCTTGCAAAGCAGTCCAGAAACGGGAACAGAATCTAGGGTCACGATCTGAAACTATATCCTTAGGCACTCCATGGTAGCGTACTATCTCTTTCACGTAGGCACCAGCTAGGACATCTAATTTCCATGTCTCCTTGATAGGTATAAACCTAGCACATTTGGTCAATCGATCTACAACCACCCAAACCGCATCTTTTCCGCTAGCAATCTTAGGTAAAGCCATCACAAAGTCCATGGAGATGGACTCCCATTTCCAAAGGGGAACATCCAAAGGTTGTAGCAAACCCCCGGGTTTCGATGCTCAATCTTCACTTTCGACGAAAGACACTTGCTAACATACTCTAGGACATCAATCTTCATCCTAGGCCACCAAAATTGTAATCTCAAGTCTTTATACATCTTGTCACCACCAGGATGAATAGAGTAAGGAGAAAGGCGAGCTTCATCAAGGATCTCCTTCCTCAACTCGGCTACTCTCGGAACATACATCCTACCTTGGTAACGAAGGTATCCATCACTATCCACCACACAATCCTTAGCTTGCCCAAGTTGGATTTTTGCTCGAATGGACCTGAAAGTAGCATCCTCGGGTAGGCAAGTACGGATCTCACGGTAAAAGTCGGGTTCTGCACTCATGGCACTAAGATAGTCAAAGCCCTTCCCAACAAGCCTTATCCCTAACTTTTGAAATTCCGTGGTAAGTTCATCAGGTAACACACGGATAGTGCTCAATGAGTGACTAGTCTTCCTACTCAAGGCATCGGCCACCACATTTGCTTTCCCTTCATGATAGATCAACTCCGCATCATAATCATTCACCAACTCTAGCCATCTTCTTTGCCTCATATTCAATTATTTCTGGGTAAAGATACACCTCAAACTCTTATGATCGGTATAAATGCGGCAATGAACTTCAATAAGGTAATGTCGCCATATCTTCAAGGTATGCACTACGGCGGCTAATTCAAGATCATGAGCAAGATGAAGCGAGGAAAGGAGGTATGAACGGTAACGCTTATGGTCAAAGAAGAAAGGAAATTAGACAACAAGGAAACGCCAGGTACTCAAATCTCACACAACAACATCAACCTAAGCGGTTCCGAAAAATTCTTAGCAACAAAACTTATAACCACATCACTCCCAAGGATTTCCTCAAAACGCTCATGTTACTTCATCCTAATCTATTCCCCAAACAGGTACTCCACTATAAGTGTGATTTCACCACTCCAAATCTTCAAACATCCACAAACAACTTCCACAAGATCAAGGTCAAAGTTCCAACAAAGCTATACTCATATCCAACTAGTGTCAACCATGGGTTTCTCAAAATAGTAAAATCTTCAATCAAAGATCCGAATACCAAGCTATAAATTCCCAGAAAGGGTTCCTCAAATATTCCACCATTCAATTCCATCCATTTAAAGTCAAGTACCAAGCACTAGTATCCCAAGACATGTCTCACTACACTCCCCAAGGCTCTCAAATCCCAAACCTAAACAACAAAGCCAAGTTCTATAGCCTTAGGAACAAACGCAACTCACACTTGACAACACAAAATCCACCAATCAAGAATACTCACTTTATCAAGGAACTAGGTATAGGAATCACCAAGTGTGTCTCATCATCCTATCTCAGTCTTCCTAACATCATAACCTCTCAAAACTAGGGTTATGGGTCAACGACAAACAATCTCCTCAAAAGTCGAATTTTCCAACCAAGGCCAACATTTCTCAAAAGAAAGAGTACTATCAAAAGGCGTTAAGGGAGGATAAGCATGGAACAACGGACAAGTTAGGAGGGTACAAGAGTAACTTTCAAGGAAAGAGAAGAGGGAGTTTAGAAGAAGAATAGGCGCCAAGAGATAAAAAAAAATAAGGCAAGGTACACAAAGAATGAGAAACATCTTCGAGGAAGTAGAAGCATTCTTCAAAGGTGAACAAATCTTCAGTCCTCGGCAATAGGCACCAAATCTTGATCTTCATGTAGGTAAGCTCGCGGTCATTGATCCAAGGGGACAAAAAATAATTGACAATCAACAAACATGTTAGAACCTACCACGAAGCATACACAAAGAGACTACAACATAAGGTCCTAAGTCTACCCATCCTACCCATCTCTCAAGTTTATTATTTTAAGGTCAAGTTATTTATATTGGGGGTGCACAACGTGCGTCGGAGCAAATATGCTCGATACCAACCGTGACACTCTCATTCATTGGGAAAAGTAAACACATAATTCTAGATAAAAACTGCATGGATATGTTTGTAATAAGTTCATTTGGGTAAAAACCTGTAATTTTTAAAACCGAAAACGAAACCTGAACCTGTTATAAAAATATCCAAATGGAAAGGTGTCAAACATGCAAGGTCTAAAATAAATCTCATAAATAAAACATCGCTAAAGTCGCGAAACAAAGTTATACAACCCAAATATGAAAAAGGGAGACATATGTCCCTAAAAAGTATATGACATAAAAAGTGTTTAAGGGTCACAATAAAATAAAGCCAATCTAGGTCCCAAGGTTACTTTGCTCGCTAGCTCGTCCGTACCCCATATATGCATCACCTACCTGTCAATCGCATTTTATACAAATACGAAAGCAACAGTCAGTGGGGAGTAGCTCTGAGTTCTCCCAGCCACGAAATGTCATAATTAATATAACATGTAAACATAAGAATATGAATATGAATAACACATAGCCTTAGCATATAGATGCTAAACAATCGTGCTTATCATGTGGACAACAATATAACAACACATAGTCCTAGCATGTGAATACTAGACCGACTCATACTACACTATCATGTGAATCACATAACATCCGGGAATCCAAACTCTATCAACCATAGCCGGCTTGTATCTCACCTTCTATGATTCATAGAATCATCAAACAAGAAAGGACAATATATCTAGAGAGAGGCATAAGTTCCTAGTACAGTCAATAGTCACTCTGTAATTCGAGTCTATACCACGAGGTAAGGTAAACACCCTAGTCCTAAACCTGCGCAGACCTAGCGACATGCGAAAAGTACCGCATCCAAGACCCATGATCACAAACATGAGTACCCCTAAGGAGTCCACCAAAGGGTTGGCTAGTACTTAAGCTGACCACATACTTCTAAGAGTACGTCAGGAGGTCATGCCCTAACTTGGATATAAGCCCACCAAGCTAAGACACAAAGGCTATTAAGCTGTGAACATACACTCGTCAAAGACTATAAGGGCCTATCTATGACGAAGGCCAAAATACTCAACTAGGACCTAGTCCCATCTTGAATACTTTAGCCCACACCACATAAGAAAAGTAGGACACCCAATTAACCATAAGAGGGGCAAAGAGTCCAAACTTGCACACATACAAATGATCATACACACCCTAGCATATGAAAGACTACGCAAGAGCATATTCAGCTGACAATCCAACAATATCTCCAATATCAATAATAATCCAAATTCCAGCTAACCAACAGTACCATAATCCATGAGAACAAGCTAAAATGGCAGAGAGGCAACAAGACTCAAGCATAAGGCATCCAAAGCATCCAACAACCAACATGTGAAATGATAATTACAAATATCAAGGCATAACATAAAACATCCAATAACAACCAATCTCACCTCAAAGACAAACCCTCGACCCGAGTCCCGCGACGGGTCATCGGTCAAATCGAGGCTGACCGGTTTAAACCTAGTTTGACCAAACTCGTTCGGTCAATCTGGCCCAGCTCAGAGTGTTGGCCTACTTTGGCCCAAATCACAAAATTCATCACAATATCATTCTCATGCTATTTCCAATTTCTATCATGTGAACACTATCAACATAAAGAAAAACATTCCAGCTTACAAAATAACTAATTCCACAAAATTCTCGCATAATAAAATAGCATAAATAACCGTCTCACACAAGGGTAAACTTTTCTATAAATTTTAATCGATAAAACGACGCCATTTACTCATACGGACTCCAAATTGAGTGATTCAAGTGGCTAAACCACCTAATTTTTCGATGCCATTCAATCTGTCATATTTTTGGAAACATTGGAAACCGTCTCGGTTCGATACTGACGCGTTCCAGCCAAAACACGGATTTGTCACAACCCATAATTCCTCATCCAAATTTGTTCCAAACAATAATATACAAATGGGTAACATAAATTAAAAATAAGCATACTCATCTTACTCCATTCATTCATTTATCAACAAGATCGTCTCAAACAACAACAAACAACAACAAACAACAACAAACAACAAATACAACTACTAATGTGACATTAATTCGTCGAGTAACTCGGAATAGTTACCTTAAGCTAGCAAAGAGACAAGTAATAACTTGAGAAAGCTTCTAAAACCCAAAATTATGCATCATCTTCTACAATATATGACTCTCCTAACTCATCTTCATATTCTTCACCTATAAGAACAACAAAAACACAATTATTAAGCTTAAATTCGAAAACCCTAAAAGATGAGCCTTAAACAAAAATTGGGGGAAATGAAAATAAAGCTTACTAGTAGGTGAGGATTGAAGAGAGGATTCCGAATATATAATTTTTATGCGATTTGGTGGAGAAATGAAGAAGTTATGGTGGATTTAGGGATTGTAAGGAGGATTTTTTAGATGAATTTGGTGTTTGGAAGAAGAAAGTGATAGAATGAGAATTGAGGAAATGAAAGATGAAGAGGAGACCCATGGAGGATGGAGAGTGCATGGTTTGGGGTAGGGTGTTTGGGTGAGTTTCAATTGTTTACGTTTTGGTTCGTTTAATTAAATTAAAATATTCGTCGAACGCGATTTCCGAGAAAATTAAAGTTCTTAAACACGATTTTACTAAAAGATTAAGTACTCATATGCCCAATATCCAAACTCGTTTACCCAACGACCGTAAGAAATCGGAAAATCCCAATTTTACGACTTTTATCCGAAATCTATTTTATCAAGGGAAAAGGTTTAAATATAGTTTAAATCACTTTTAAACATTTCTAAACTATCAAAAACAATTACATTTCTTCAAAATAAAATAAGATTATATTTTATCAAATAAATTTTATTTCAAATTAATTAATATAAAATTAAAATAGATTAAAATATTACTTTTAAAATATAATAAAGGTCTTCAAATTTACGGGATGTTACAAATCCCCATGTTGGTTTCCCCTAATTCTCCATTAACTCTAACTAAGAAAACTACTCACTCATGATCAAGTTTATCATGCTAATAAGGTTGTCAATCATACTAACAAAGCAAAACATGATGAATAAATGAAAGTGATTAACAATAATTAAACAAGGTTAAGAGAGAATTATACCTATGAAGATGATTCCAAATAATAAAGCAAAGAATAATAAAAGTATTTGATGATAGATAGAAGGTTGTCAATCCTCCAAATAAACCCAAATAATCTTCTAATTACCCAAAATAAAGGAAGAACAATAGAGAAATTAATGAAAGATTAAGATGTGATTAATATTGAGAATTGTATTAAAACTAAATTAAGAATAATTTGAGAGTATTAAGAGATGATTACAACTTGATTGAGGATGGATTAAGACTTGGTACCAATCTAGGTAGTACAAAGGGTAATTTATACTAAAGATTAGGTACAAGGAATAGGGTTACTAAGGGCTTAAATGACTATTAAGACCCTAAGAAAAGTTGAGGAAATGCTACTCCCGAGGGAAATGAGTGGATCCTCTTGCTAGTCCTGCCTCGATCCGCTCGTCCCGTTGTAAGGCACGAGCACTTCTTACTTGTGATCCGCTCGGATCGTGGGGAAGACGCTCGGATCCAGGTGCTGCAAGCCGCTCATCTTGGGCACAAGAAGCCCGGATCTTGGTGCTTTGAGACGCCCGGATCATGCTCGATCCGCTCGGATTCCTGGACAGACTGCTTCTCTTCTTTTCCTCCTTAACAATCCGCAAGGATCATGTCGAGGATGCAAGGATCTTTTCATCATTGCCCATTTCATTTTATTATCTACTTAGGCCTCTACTTAGGCCTCTAGTGTTGGTCTTCTCTTTGATGCTTGGTCATTGGATGCGATCCATTTAGCTCCATTTCGCCTCGTAAATGCAAGGTTAGCAATCCTTTCCTACCAAGGAGACAAAACCTCAAAGAATATGCAAAATGGGAAACTAAAGATAGTAAATGACCCAATTATGTGCTATAAAGCATAGGAACGAGGTTAATTCGGGGACTAAATGTGCTCAAATATGAGTCACATCAAACATCCCCAAACCGAACCGTTGCTCGTCCCGAGTAAAGAGGTGACTTAAAACTAGGACCTTTATTTAAACTAACCTACTAATATAGCCGATATGAGACAATTAGCGGGTCTCACTCCGCCCCTTCAACTCACAACAAGACAACCATGAGGTAGGATGCCTTCTTGCAAGGCAAGGTGGGGCTTACCAAAATGGCGATACATCTAAGCATTAAGCACACAAAAACAAGTAATGGATGCATCTACAAAAATGAATAGCCATTTTCCTCATCTAAGTGGCGGAAATTATCTAAAGGGGAAGCAATCTAAAGGTACACATTCCATTATAGATACGATTTCTTCAAACTACTAAGCCTAGAAGGATACCAATAAATCACCTCCAAGTTGTGTCAAGCTAGGGTACCTTTGTCCTCAATCGTTAAATGCTTTCGTCAAGAGTAGTCTCCCTATGGTGTTAGAAACACTGGAGGATCGCGGAATTCCCCTTCTTGCCTAGACAAGAAGAAGGGTCGTCCCCTCTCCACCATGCACAAAAGTGGATTCGATGGATAAAGGGATCAATGTGTTTTGAGTTTTATGTGGGAGTTTGCTTTTTATTTTGTTATTCCCCCCAATTTCTTGTGGCATTTTACATTTGAGAACACTTTCTTTTTGCCATTTCTTTGATGTTTGGCATTTCAATACTTGACAACTTTCAACTTTTTGCATTTTCTTTTGAACATTTTCAAAGCCACCCCATTTGTAGCGAGGGTGCTTATATTTGAAGCATAGGAGTTCTTATTTTTGGTACTCCTCTTTTCTTTGATGTAAATTGCAAACTTCTTGTTTCTTTCATTTCAATTGCTTGAAATCAAATTGATAAATTCTTGTGCCCATTCCCTTTTGTTGACAAAATGTGATAGAGGTGGAGGATGGTTACATGGTTTCAAGAGTCACCTTGGAATAAACGGTAGCCAAGGAGTTATCACACCACAAGGTACTCTTGAGTAGGCCTTAATCCATGGGTCAAAGGATACTAGCATGACACATACTAGGGTGTTTTAGAAGCATTCTAATGAGCAAAGTCTTAAGAAGAAAAAGTATCTACAACGGCCTTATATACACTTGTCAAGCTTCCCAAATACATGTTTTAACAAAAATTTTCCTAAAATGCAACTATATGCCATGATGCAACTAATATTTATACAACCTATTGCAAATGCTTCTATCAATGCAACTCCTAAAATCACATTGGTGTATACCGCATTAATCAAAATAAAGCCACATAGTCATTAACATAGAGAGGAAAAAGGAGATTGGAAAGATCATACCATGCGGTCTTCATAATCCTTATGCCTCGGATGTGGTGTAGTCGATCAATATGAAAGAAGGATAAACAAACAAACTTATTATATACAAAATATACAATTCTACACTATAAAGGAATGAACATGTTTTTGGTTTTTTCAAATTTTCAAATTTTTATGGTTTTGTTTTTGTGAAATAAAGGAACATGTTTTTGTATTTTTCAAAAAATTTCAATTTTTATCATTTTTAATTTAAAAGTCTAGTTAGAATTGCCATCCCCACACTAGTATGGGCATTGTCCTCAATGGCCAATACGATAGGAAATTATGCAAGCTAAATGAGAATGCATGATTTCTACACTACTATGCAAACTACATGTCATATATATAAGTGATGTATTCTAAACTACACTATATGATGCATGAATTTATTGGTTGGAGAGCTAATTTAGATTAACTCCCAATGCTTGTGCTTAAACTTCCCCAAACCAAGTAAGACACTATTTCTAGTGTAAAAATGGGGGAGTTCATGCACAAGTATGCAATGCATGAAACTAGTTGTCATTTTGGATTTTCAAAAGTGGGAACAATATGAGACACCTCAATGAGACCGAGGTGGGAGTCCTCTAAGTGTTGCTAGGACTGAAAACCAATGATCAAGATAAAAAAATTATAAACAAGAGACATAAACAAAGCTAGAGGAGGTGTAGGAAACTCACAATGGATTGTGGTATCCTCCAAAAGCTTGTCATTCTTCAATTGTCGCTCATTGCGACATCCTCATCACTATAATTGCTATCATCATAAACTTCCTCATTATCATCTACCTCCATGAACCCAGAGGCTTCACCATCTTCATCATCACTTGAACTTTTGATTTGGGTGAATTTGGTTGAGGAATTTATGTTTTGTTGATGAGGGGATTGCGGGTTTTGAGGGAGAAAGGGTGTGTGTTTGTGTTTGTATAAGATAGAAATGAATTGGGGAAGAAGGATTTGAATCCCATGTTATAGCCAAATAGCTACAGGAGACGAGCGTCTTGGACTGGGGACGCTCGGATCCTCAGTCAGTGAGCTCAAGAATTTTCAACCCGTGCTCGGACGGGCGGATTCTGCAGAAGATGAGCGGATTTTGCTGAGGACGCTCGGATTTTTAAACAGCGTGGAATGATAACTTTTACAGCAGCCAGGACGCGCAGATTTCTCTTGAGACGAGCGGCTCAGGGACAAGGATGGGCGTCTTCTATGTAATCTGCTCAGATTTTGCAACAGACCCAATTTTTTTTCAATTTCAGCACTCCCAAGACCCACATCTTAGAGCCAAGACGTTTGGATAACAGACAGCACGAGCGGATTCCCTCCTAGGATGCTCGGATCTTCTCCTGCACCCACGAGTTCAGTTCCACCCGTGGGGATCTTCATTTCCCGTATCATTCTTTCTTCGTTCCTTTGTTCAACATTGTGGGTGCACTATGAAGGCTCGGTTTGCCTAGGCAATTGCTATCCCCACACTAAATCAAACACTACATCTCAAAACGCATTAAAATCCCTCTGTCACTTTTTCTCATAATGAAAATATTGATCAAAGTATAAAAAGAATGTAAATCCAAGGGAAATGCAATACAAGAAGTAAAATGCAAGTTAAGGGTTAGAATACTAACAAATGGTGGTTTAGGGAGGACTCCACCAAACTCTCACTCTTGAATGAGATGTCAAGGGGGCATAGCCAAGGTGTTGTTGATGTTGCTCAACACCTTGTGGAAGTAGTCGAAGGCTTGTTCATTGTCATTATAAAGATCTTGCATAGATCTTTGCACATTGTGTTCTTCATGGTGGTGACTCGAGTCAAGATGGTCACCAAAGCCTTGGTCTATTGCATTGCCGATGTAGAGATTGACTAATCCTTCGAATTCGTCATCCCAGAGACCACATACTTCATTAGCTTGCTTCCCAATGGTATCATGAGTTGACAAGAGCAACTCTTCTTTCTTGTTGTCATGGCCAATGAGGCCTTCTTCCTTTCTTGTCATGGTTGAGCTATTCAAGCTCTCATTGTTGAGGAAATTTTCTTGCTCTCCGGATAGAGCATCTTGAGGATTATCCACTTTCTTCTTCCATATGGGTGGTGATTCTTTACCCATAGCTTGTTCTTTGCTTTGAGATGCCAACTTCTTCCTATCACTTTCTTGGGTATAATGGTCGATCATGAAACATGGCTCATGTAGTCGGGGAGCTCTCATCGTTTTGTCAAGGTTGAAAGTGATTGTATCATACCCTACTTCAAGTGTAAGCTCTCCATGTTTCACATCAATCACCACTCCCACGGTGAGCAGGAAAGGTCTTCCTAAAATGATAGGAATGTTGGAATCCTCCTCCATGTCCACAATGACAAAGTCTACCGCGATGAAGAACTTGCAAATTCTCACGGGCGCATCCTCCCATACCCCTAAAGGTATCTTTGTTTATCGATCCGCCATTTGAAGAGTAATGTTATTGCACTTGAGCTCTCCCATTCTGAAGAGTCTATCGATCCAAAATCCCCAAGAGAGGGGGGGAAATTGAGGATTAAAACTTTTACTACTTTTACGATTGTATAAGTATAATTAATTATTTAAAGTTTAGTGATTAAACTTTAACTAATTAACTAATGAACGAGCAAGAATGAAATAAACAAACGAACAAAAGAGATAGAGATGCACGGTTTTTGAAGTGGTTTAGTTTCACAAATCGAAACCTACGTCCACTATTCTCGATTAATAAATTTAGTACCTTTCTACGGATTACAAATTTACTAACCGAACTCGTACAACTAACCTTAGTTGTAACTCAAGTGAGTACCGTTAAATACTCGAGTAACTAACTTACGCTAATAAGAAAGCACCTAATGATCCTACTAAAAGTTCACGTTAATGAACGAGTAAGAAATCGATTGAGCACTATTATCTTATAACGATAACTAAAGAACAAATATACGAGTTTATAAACACATGACCTTTTTTTTCGAAAATAACAAAATGGTTTTCTTTGTTTTGAATCACACGGTTTTTGCTCTTAAAAATTAAAATCAATTTTTATGCTTAAAGGTCTTACTTTTAAATGTTGCAAAACCGAAGTATTTATAGGAGAGGAAAGAGCATGGCTCACGGTTTGCTCGAAACCCTAATAGCCGAAATATGGATATGTAAACAAATCATATCTTATATTATTTCTTTCCTTAAAACCGTAAGAGATAATAGAGAATATTCCAAAGGATAAAATATATATTATTCTTCTGTTATCTTTTCCATAAACCTTAAGATATGATAAGATTTTCCATAATAAAAATATCCTTATCATAAATAACCATATCAAGTTAAATATAAAAGATATGTTAAGATTATTCTAGAGAATAAAATCTTTATAATAACAATCTTTTATTCCTTAAGGCAACGCGAGAAAACACGGCACATATGCCTCGTGATCCGTGGAAACCCTAGCTTGATATTTAGGTTAGATTTAGGGTTTAAGAGTATGCTATGTTAAAACCCTAATTAGTAATATGGCTCAACTCATAGGTTGATCCAACATGGCTTTTCTAAGTTCTAAAGTTATAGCTTCATTAGCCATAACTTTGGCTTGAAGGTTCTTAATATTAAGCTTTAGATCTGAAGTTATAGCTTCATTAGCTATAATTTTGGATTCTAATTCCTTCTTTTCAGCATTAACAATATCTAATGTTGTAGGTTTATCAAAATAAGATAAGGCTAATAAAGGAAAGTGCTAAACTAGGCAATAGGCAAGGCAAGGTCAAATATTGCGGGTCTTATACGGGTTAACATAGTCGGGACGTGTGCGATGTTCCAAGGCATCAAGACGATCAAAAGAGCTCCACACAAGCGTGGCTTGAGCTTGAAGGCTCCTTTCAAAGTTAAGAACTTTCAATGACAAAGCCTTTGTCGCCTCCAACGTAAGAGATTGATCGGCCGCCATTGCTTTCCCGTGCATAACCAACGCACCACCTTGACTAGTGAGAAAGGAAAGATGATCTCCGTGTTGGAACACTTCCCCACGAATTGCCTTCAACTCCCTCTCAAACCCGAAAGCCAATTATCAACCCCGTCCATCCACTCATAAACCCAAGCACTATCCAATCCACTATCCGAGGACCGTGAGGTCCCAACCCGAGACAAGGCAGTGGCTAAGGCCGTGGTTTGCTCCTCAAATTTTCCCAGCAATGAACTCATAAAACTTTCCAACTTAGACTCCATAGCTACCAATCCAACATCATTGGAAATCTTTTCAACATTCTAAGCAAGGACCAATTCGGGTCCATCAAATCCAAGACCCATCAATTTGATTACACGATCACACATGCAATCCTTTTCACTAACACCGTAACTTTCCCATCCCACAACTTGCTTTATCTCCAACAATCTTGATATCCACATCCCATATGGAAGATCAAGAGTTGTACAAAATTTCTCCTTGGTGACGGTTAGACTCGTTTGAACAATACGATTAAGAACAAGACTAGCCAAATTGATTTTTCGACCCTCCAACCAAGAATACACAATGATTGCTTCATAACTCGACACTTTATCCTTTCCACCCCTTCTCGGCACAACCGTGTTCCACAAGAAATTTAAGAGAAATTTGATTTTTGCCGAGAGAGGACGGAATATAATATTACCATTATCCGACCCAACCTCCTCAAAATACTTTTTAATGGCTAATTGTTTATCATCATCCACATTAGACCATTCCAAACTAGGATTGACATTGATTCCATCATGAGGAACCGAAAAAGCCGAACTAAAATCATCAACTGACACGGTAACATCGACACCATTAACAGTTGCATGCAACACACAATCCTTAACTTTCACTGAGGCGAAGAATTGAACAACCTCAACCGGGTAAGTAGGACCCGAAAACCGACTTATATCACTCCACCCTTGAAAATCAAGAAAGTCGACAAAAAACTTAAGAGAAGGAATTTGTGTCAACCAAGATTTAGGGTAATACCTTCCTCCATGGATTGAATATGGCAAAACCCGAGAAACAAGAATACTTTCATCTTTTGTCATCCGAACTCGGTTCAACCCAGCCTTTGTCGCGTTTTTCGAAGCTTTTCGAAACAGAGTTCTTGAAACCCCATTCTTAACAATGACCTCGGGTTCACTATCCTCCTCCACATTATCAACTATTACCTTATTCTTACCTTTGAGAAGTCGACGCCTTTTACCCTCGGAAACCGTATCATCCCGACCACGAAACAGGGGAGGTGATTGTTGTGGGTTTGGTGAGGTAAAAGTAGAGGAATTAGGGTGATGAGATAGTTGTCGTTGTTATTGATTACTCGGATTTCGTTGGTGTTGGTTGCGGGTGGAGGATCGTGTTTTTTCATGTGAGGGATTCATGGTGAAGGTTGAAGTTGATGATGATGATGGTGATGGTTGAAGATTTGTGATCTCTTGGTAAGTCAAAAAGTGAATGCTAGTGGATTGTGTGATCAACGTTTACACGACTAGGGGTAATTATAGGGTAGGAGACTAGGTTGGTCTAGGTTGAGGTAAAACAAGTGGTAGTGAATTAAATTTTGGCAAGTAAATAATATGGAAGATGGAATAGGAAACTTCAGACGAGATTTTATGTAGCAATATAGGAAGAATTTTTATAGAATTTGGAAAGTAAAAGAAATATGGTGTATCTCAATTTTGGTAAAAGATAAAATTTGTATGCCAATTAAATTCTAAAATATAAATAGAATATATACGATAAATAAATTTCTATTACATAAATATTCATGCAACGCAATATACGGACACAGTCATATAATCTTATCTTTACTAATCAATCATTGAGAGATTAAACATATATAGAAGCTTTGGTACCACTGATTAAACCAATTTCCAACCGTAAAGTCTCAAATCGTTCTCTAGCTAAAGATTTTGTCAAAATGTCTGCCCATTGTTTTTCAGTACTACAAAATTCAAGTTTATATTCCCTTTCTCAACATGGTCTCGTATAAAATGGTGTCTGATTTCAATGTGTTTGGTACGTGAGTGCTGTGCGGGGTTTAGGAAATAATAATAGCACGCGTATTATCACATAAAATAGGAATACAACCTACGTCAACACCAAAATCACGTAATTGTTGTTTAAGCCATAATAATTGAGTACATACCAGACCTTCTACGATATACTCGGCTTTAGCTGTTGAGAGGGCAACTGAATTCTGCTTCTTTGAACCCCACGTAATAATGCAAGGTCCAACGAACGTGGCAACACCTGACGTACTTTTTTTATCGAGAAGTCCTACGTAATGGGCATCATAAAAACCGACCAAATCAAAATTGCACTCCATTGGATACCATAAATATAGTTTGGCCGTTCCAATAAGATATCGTAAGATCCTTTTTACGGCCATCATATGCGACTCTTTGGGAGACAATTGATATATCGCACAAACGCATACGCTAAACATGATATTTGCTCTACTTGCGGTTAAGTATAGTAGTGACCCTATCATCCCACGGTAAGTTAACTTCTTGTCTGCGACCATCAGAGTAGGCATAGCATGGGAATTTTCCATTCCGAATTTTTGAATTAATTCCTTAATATATTTTTGTTGATGAATTTTAATGTCTTCCTCAGTTTGGTGAATTTGCAGACCTAAGAAGAATTTCAATTCTCCCATCATACTCATCTTGAATTCAGAAGTCATCAACTCCGAAAAATATTTGCACAAGCTACGGTTGGTCGATCCAAAGATGATATCATCAACGTAGATCTGAACAACCAAAAGGTCAGGACCCTCGGATTTTAGGAATAGGGTTTTATCAACAGATCCTCAATTAAATCCACTATCAAGTAGAAATTCCGATAATCTGTCATACGAAGCCCTTGGTGCTTGCTTTAAACCGTACAACGCTTTATCTAATTTAAAGACATGGTCTTCAAATTTGCTATCCTTAAATCCATGGGGTTGTTCTACTAAGATTTCTTCCTGTAGATAACCATTCAAAAATATTGCCTTGACATCCATCTGGAAGAGCTTCTTTCATTTTTGAGCTGCGAATGCTATCAGAAGTTTAATAGCTTCAACACGAGCAACAAGTGCGAAAGTCTCATCATAATCTATTCCTTCTTGTTGATTATAACCTTGGACCACCAATCTTGCTTTATTTCGAACAATGACTCCGACATCATCTAACTTATTTCTAAATACCCATCTTGATTCAATGACAGATCGATCATTGGGTCTAGGAACTAAGTGCCAGACTTGTTCCGTTCGAACTGTTGAAGTTCTTCTTGCATAGCTATAATCCAATCAAATTCTGCAAGAGCCTCTTTGATATTTGTTGGTTCGATCATAGATAGGAATGAGTAGAATGAGCATAAATTATTCAAGGATCATCTCGTTTGAACACCCATCTTAATATTGCCGAGAATATTGTCCATTGGATGTGAGCTCTTGTATTTCCATTTAGTTGAAGTACATGGCTCTTCATTATTAATTGAACTTGACCCAACTCCATTTGGCTCAGAATTAGAGGAAGTTCCCCATGAATCCAATCCAGGTGTTGTGGTAGAGCCGGTTATACCTTCGAACTCATTACCTTGATTTGGATTCAATGTTATAGTAACATCACCTATAACATTAGATTGAGAATTATTATCTTGAGACAATGTTATAATATAATCAACTATACCTTTGGTTTTCTCCTTTTTATCTTTAGAAGAATGATCAAGCTCATCATTTATCCCTTCAATCTCATTATCCTACAATTCTAATTCTGGGGGATCGTCTCTAGAAAGACGAAAGTCAGGTTCGTTCAAGTCTTCTTCCTCATCCTGTAAGGGCTTATCAAACACGTTATCTTTATCAAAATTAACATGAATACTTTCTTCAATACAAAGTGTTCTTTTATTGAAGACCTTGTAAGCCTTGCTATGATCCGAATATCCTATAAAAATCACCTCATCACTCCTATGGTCAAATTCACTTAACCTATTTTTACCATTATTATGAACAAAACACTTACTCCCAAAACAACGAAGATGGGAGAAATTAGGTTTGCGACCTATTAGAAGTTCATAAGGGGTTTTCTTAAGGATAGGTCTTATCATAGCACGATTATGGATATAACATGAAGTACTAATAGCCTTAGCCCAAAAGTTACGAGGTAAACCACTACATAAGAGCATTGTACGAGCCATATCTTCTAGTGTTCTATTCATACGTTCAACGACACCGTTTTGTTGAGGAGTTCTTGGTGCAGAAAAGTTATGTCCTACACCATTAACTCTACAATATTCTATAAAAGCTTGATTATCAAATTTAGTGCCATGATCCGTACGAATAGACACAAGGTTAGTCTTATATTTATTTTGAACAAGTTTCATAAGACAATCAAATTCATCAAAAGTCTTCATCTTTTGAATGAAGAAAGATAGGCCAAACATACCTTGAGTAGTCATCTACGAGGACAAAGATATACCTAGATCCTCCTCTACTCCTTACCTTCATAGGACCATATAAATCCATGTGTATCAACTCTAGGGCTTGATTTGTGCTTACCACTCTTTTAGGTTTAAATGATGATCTCACTTGCTTGCACCTAGCACACGTGTCATACATCTTTTCTTGGTCGAACTTAATTTTAGGTAGTCCTTCAACCAAGTCCCATTTCTTGAGTTTGTTCAAGGTTAGTGAGCTAATGTGACCAAAACGTTTGTGCCACAAACAGATATCATCTAGTGTAACTTTCATGCATGTAAAAGAGTTAGTAGGCACGGCATTTAAGTCTACCATATACACATTCCTTTTCCTATGGCCTTCAAGAATAACATTGCTTGTACCTTCAATTATAATGCAGCAAACCATCAGTAAGAAAAACAACCTTGTTACCTTTGTCGCATAGTTGGGATATGCTAAGCAGATTATGCTTGAGACCATCCACTAGATAGACATCACTGATTGCGTGTGATTTAGAAATTCCAACTTTGCCCACACCAATCACTTTACCCTTCTTGTTGTCCCCAAACGTCACCTTTCCTCCGTTGAACGGCATGAGTGAAAGAAACAGATTCTTATCTCCGGTCATGTGTCTTGAACATCCACTGCCAATATACCATTGATTGTTTTCTTTCACTATACCTGTAAAAGGATTAGATACAGTTTTTAGGTACCCAAGCTAGGTTGGGTCCATTACGGTTAGTTACTCTATATACTAAATCCTTTCGTACCCAAACTTGTCTAGTGGTCGTATTTCTAAACCTTTGGGTAGTTTTGTTTAGGAGGAGTTCTAGGTTTATGGATTTCTTTAGGTCTTGCGTAACTATTCTCCTTGTGGTTCGGCTTGCTTTTTTTAGGTCGACAAGGAGTTTGTGAAGTGCTAGGTTTCTTGGTGCGGTCGAAGGTCATATCATAGAACCAACGAAAGTTATTGTTCCTTTCTTCTTTAGGTTCTTTTATGGGGGATTTTTCGTCCTCGACTGTTGTGTCAACCGTTTTAACAAATTCGGTATTTTTTCGTATATCATGTACAGGTTTGACACAATTGTCTTGGATGTGACCCGTATGACCACAGTAATTGCAAATCAAATATTCAGGAAGATCAACATATTTTCTTTTTCTGAAATCGTAATCAGAAGGTGTTGATTTGCATTTAGAGTGATCTCTACGGCTGTAGCAATCATATCCTAACCCCATCTTCATATTGTTGTCAGATTGTTCGGTTAGGAAGTTTAAGACTTTTGTGCTACCTTCCCACTTATCATGGACTCTCCTTGCGTGTAGAAGTAAGTCTTTTAGGTTATTAATTTCTTCGATACATTTCTTGTGATCTAAGTCATTCTCCTTCTTGTAATTGTCATGAAAGTCTTGGAACCTTTTGTTAAGAATAAGCACAACATCTGAATGTTGTTTCTTAACATTGATCATCTCGGCTTTAGATTCTTTTGATTTCTTTGTAAGAGAATCAATTTCTTTCTTTTGTTCTAAAATCACTGCTTCATCAGATGTGATTTTAGTTACAAGAAGTTCCTTGGCTTTTCTAAGTTCTAAAGTTATAGCTTCATTAGCTATAACTTTGGATTCTAATTCCTTCTTTTCAGCATTAGCAATATCTAATGTTGTAGCTTTATCAGCTGTAACTTTAGATTTCAACTTCCTAGCTTTAGCCTTTCGAGTATGATTCTCCTCTGCAATATCAAGAATCTGTTCCTTTAGATACTTTAGTTCCATATCCTGTTCATGACATTTATCGAGGGATTGCTCAAAGAATTCGATTAAGGCACTTTTAGACAATTTCTTAACACCTTTCTTTAGTCAAGATAACTAACCTCATTGGCGTCATCTTCATCTGATTCTCCTAGAAAGCAATAGTTTGACTGATGGTTCGTACTATCATCGTCACTATCAGAGATTAGGTCAAGACTGATGCTGTTGAGACAAAGGTTGGCTACTTCGTCATCTTCGGATCCTTCATCATATTCTGAGTAAAGATCACCCCAACCTGAAGCCATCATTACTTGTTTGAACTCCTTCTTTGTCTTCTCAAGTTTTGCCTTGTCCTTGATTTTCTACCATGTCGGATAATCCTTGATTATTTGATCTGATTCTCCACACTTGAAGCAACCTCTGTTAGCAAAGGATGACTTTGATTCTGTTGCTTTCTTGTTAAATGACTTATTATTTTTATAAGATGATTTTGCTTGTTTGTTTCGAAAAATTCTATTTTTGAAACGGCGTGTAAACAAGACGGTTTCATCTTCTATGTAGGAATTAACATCTTCACTTTTTAAGGCCATGCTTTTACCTCTGCTTGGTTCAGCATCATCGGCATTTAGAGTAATTTCATGGGCCATGAGAGCACCAATGTGTTCTTGGTAGGATAGATTCTCTAGATCTCGCGATTCCTCCATTGTTGTGACCTTGGCACACCACTTTTTAGTGAGGCTCCTAAGAACCTTCCTTGCAATGTCCTCGGTATTGAACTTCCTTCCTAGGTTTTTCAATTTGTTTATGATACTTGAAAAACGTGCGGACATGCTATCCAAGGACTCATTCGGCTCCATACTGAATAGCTCATATTTCTTCATTAACAGATCTATGCGGTGTTTCCTAACAATGGAAGTACCTTTATAAGCTAATTCAAGGCCATCCCATATCTCCTTGGTCGTTGTTCACGAAGAGAACCGATCGAATTCATTAGTAGTCATGCCATTCTGCAATAGACTTATAGCCTTAGAATTCTTTTCGGCCTTCTTGTAGTCGGCCTCGATATAGTCCTCTTCCTTTTTCTCGTAAGTAGTGCCTTCAGTGGAAGCAACCAAGATTTTAACTGGTCCGTTTTGGATAATCTTCCAACACTCCCAATCATGACCTTTTAGATAGTGAGTCATCATGTTTTTCCATAACCCATAATTCTTCCCATCAAAGACGGGACACTTGAGGTATTTGGAATCCATTTATCATGTGATAGGCAGCGGAATATAAAACGATAAGATAAATAAAGATAGACAGATCAGCCTCTTTGCGGTTAGGCAATCAAGAGAACGAGGCTCTGATACCAAATGAAGAGTCTATCGATCCAAAATACTCAAGGGGGGGTGAATTGAGGATTAAAACTTTTACTACTTTTTCGATTGTATAAATATAATTAATTATATAAAGTTTATTGATTAAAATTTAACTAATTAACTAATGAACGAGCAAGAACGAAATTAACAAACGAACAAAAGAGCGAGAGAGAGACGCACGGTTTTTGAAGTGATTCAGTTTCACAAATCGAAACCTACGTCCACTATTCTCGATTAATAAATTTAGTACCTTTCTAGGGGTTAAAAATTTACTAACCCAACTCGTACAACTAACCCTAGTTGTAACTCAAGTGAGTACCGTTAAATACTCGAGTGACTAACTTACGCTAATAAGAAAGCACTTAATGACCCTACTAAAAGTTCACGTTAATGAACGAGTAAGAAATCGATTGAGCACTATTATCTTATAACGATAACTAAAGAACGAATATATAAGTTTATAAACACACGACCTTTTTTTTCGAAAATAACAAAATGGTTTTCTTTGTTTTGAATCACACTGTTTTTGCTCTTAAAAATTAAAATCAATTTTTATGCTTAAAGGTCTTACTTTTAAATGTTGCAAAAGCGAAGTATTTATAGGAGAGGAAAGAGCATGGCTCACGGTTTGCTCGAAACCCTAATAGCCGAAATATGGATATGTAAACAAATCATATCTTATATTATTTCTTTCCTTAAAACCGTAAGAGATAATAGAGAATATTCCAAAAGATAAAATATATATTATTCTTCTATTATCTTTTCCATAAACCTTAAGGTATGATAAGATTTTCCATAATAAAAATATCCTTATCATAAATAACCATATCAAGTTAAATATAAAAGATATGTTAAGATTATTCTAGAAAATAAAATCTTTATAATAACAATCTTTTATTCCTTAAGGCAACACGAGAAAACACGGCACATATGCCTCGTGATCAGTGGAAACCCTAGCTTGATAATTAGGTTAGATTTAGGGTTTAAGAGTATGCTATGTTAAAACCCTAATTAGTAATATGGCTCAACTCATAAGTTGATCCAACATGATTACTGTTAGGCCCAGATTAGCCTGGCCTGACCATAACCTGGCCTGACCTTACAAGGCTGACTGAAGAAGACGAAGACCGGACAATTCTAGCTGTTATTGCAATCAGGCTGCCTTATCCTAGAAGAGAAGCCTGATGGTAAGTACCGAATAGCCTGGCAGAGTATTAAAGAAGGCTAAATTAAGCTGAGGAAGAAGCAAAACGGTTATATAAAGATATATATTCGTGTCCTATCCTCAAGGAAGACTAAGTCTATTTATAAAACCATATTGCCCATGAACCTGGACGTGCAAAGGACGAGGAAGTTAAGGATCAATCAAATAGGAACGAGTCAACCGGATTAATAGGGAATATGCCCTATTAATCCGGTAACAGCTCCGACAAAAGGGGAGGGCGTTGAAGACCAGTACAACGTTCGTTTTTATGATTATAAATATTGTAATTCTAGCATTGGCAAATTCATTGATTATTCATTAGTGTGAAACTATTCTATTACTTATCTTTTCGTCATTTTACGAGCATTCACTTACTTAAACAAAATTTGTATTCAGCTTATCAAAATAATATAAACACTATTCTTTTCTCCTAGTCTTTCCTCATTATTCATATACAACATATCAAACTTATAGAACTAGATACCCAAATTACTCTCTAATCAAAGTCGGATCCGTTCAGAAAATCCTGCTAAAACAATTGGCGCCCACCGTGGGGCATCTAGTTCTTCAACCAATAAAATTCCCTTTATCATTTTTCATTTAATATTCACACACAAAAATGGTGGAACTCACCGCAGAACAACAATTAGCGGCTGCCCTGGCCAAGATCAAAGAATTGGAAACAATCCAAGAGAAGGCGCCTGTGACGTGACGAAAATCAATAGGTCAAGGAATCGAGTCTAGCCTGAGGAAAAAATTGGAAAATCAGGCTTCGGGCTCCAAGACCAGATTCGAACCAGGAACCCGATTCTCATCCATTATCAAAAACATTGACTTTTCTAATTTTGGAACCCCGGAGAAGGATACATTATCCGGCACCACAACCATTCCCAATGATGAGACAAACAAAACCGAAGCAAGAATAATGATGGCTATGCTTCAGAAATCCAAAACTCCATAACAAAATAGAAAATATACCCTGAGTGCCGGACCACTGTGGGTCTGAAGTAGAAGTTGACAGCTTTGCAGATTCACCCTTTGCAGATGAAATTGCAAAGATTGATCTCCCCAAGAAATTTACTGTTCCATCCATGAGAACTTATGATGGAACCTCTGATTCACAAAATCATGTTGCCATATTCAAACAGAAAATGTTGGCTGCCTCAATACCCAGTGAACTCAGGCAAGTCTGCATGTGCAAGGGCTTTGGTACAACCCTGACCGGAGCAGCATTACAGTGGTTAATCAATCTCCCAAATGGAGGTATCAAGAATTTTGCAGAATTAATCAATGCCTTCAATCAACAATTCGCGAAAGCAGAGATATGGCCAAGAGACCCAAAGAACTGTTCAGGGGTAAAGCAACTTCCTGAAGAATCTCTCAAAGAATTTCTGCCAGATTTGGCAAAGAAAAGGTGGCCATTCCCAGTGTGTGATGAAGAAACAATGGTGGAAGCCTTGAGCAAGGAGTCCCGCTTGACAGCGGGACATCTATGCGGACCACCAAGAAAGCATGCCCAACCTTTGCCACTGTTCACCCATCGCCTTAGAGCATGTCATATTAGAAGAAGATCTCAACTTCAGAACGAACTCATCCGGCGGAAAGCAAGTCTTTGGACACACTAACAGAAAAGCTCCTACTAGAAAGGAGGCAACCCCCGATCGCACCCTATTCCAGGCCCGAAAGATCTGAAGTCAACATGGCACAAGAACACAAAGGTAACCTTTCTAGCTTACCAACTATTCCCGAATATAACTTCTATTAATACTGCAGGATTAATTAAACGCTGAAAGCCGGGAGATACAATCGATGGCCCAAGAAATCGACAATCCCGTGAAAGACCCAACGAGATGGTGTGACTTCCATCAGGACATCGGACACACCACAGAAGAATGCATCCAGCTCAGGAAACAGGTGGCATATCTCCTCAAGAAAGGTTTCTTGAAGGATTTAATCCAACAGCCAAAGAACAAAGATGAAGGACAAAACAAGAGAGATCCAGGAAAACAAATGAGAGACCCTCTTCCTCCTCCCCCATCTATGAAGTCAAATTCATAAATGGAGGATCGAGAAATCAGGGTCGACCAGGCTCCACCAAAAAGAATATCCAGGGAATCCAGACTTCAACCTCCTTCCAGGCCCAAGTCATTGCCCGCTATTACCTTTGATGACTCGGACTGCAGGGAATATCGATCTACACCATGACACTGGTAATCACCATGCAAATTGGCACAAAAAAGGTATCAAGAATCCCGATGACGGAGGCGCTTCAATCAACCTGGTGATGCTTGACGTCCTTAAAGCTATGAAGATAGACGAAGGAAAGATCATCAAGAAATCCAGCGTCCTGGTTGGATTCAATGGAGAAACGAAGAACACCCTGGGAGAAATCAGCCTGCCAACCTATGTGGAAGGCGTGGCTTCATATGAAAGATTTGGAGTAATGGATTGCCTATCCTCGTATAATGTAATCTCGGCGGCGACCATGGATCCACAATGTCAAAGCAATCCCATCCACATACCATCAATGTGTGAAAATTCCAACGAGAATGGGGATAACCACCATCGAGAGAGAACAGAGGACGGCTCAGAATGTTACACTCGAGGCTTTGAAACCCTCAAAGTCGGGTAAGTCCCTTGCATAGCAATTAAAGTCACCTGTCAGGGGAAGAATATGTAGCACAATCACAGATGGAAACAGAGAAGTCATATTAGACCCGAATTCCCGACAGAAAGTACTTGTAGGGTCGATGCACCCGACTCAATTAGACCAAATTTGGTCAGCTTTCTCAAAACTAAAATGTCTTGTTTTGCTTGGTCACATTTTGATATGACTGGTATAGATGCTAATGTTATTACTCATAAGTTAAATATTGACAAATCCTTTAAGCCCGTACAGCAAAAGAGAAGAAAATTCGATACAGAGAGGCATGAAATCATCAACCAAGAAGTTGACAAGCTACTGGACATGGGAATGATCAGGGACGTAATGTACCCTGACTGGCTTGCAAACGTAGTAGTCGTCCAAAAGAAAAATGGCAAATGGAGAGTCTCGTGTAGACTACACCGACTTAAACAAAGCCTCGCCCAAAAGATCCATTTCCACACATCGATGCAATGGTAGATGCCGCTGCAGGCCACAAAATGTTAACATTCATGGATGCCTCCAGCGGATTCAATCAGATAAAAATGCATCCAGCAGACCAGGAAAGCACAGCTTTCATCACTGAAAGAGGTATATATTGTTATACTGCTATGCCCTTTGGATTAAAAAATGCAGGTGCAACCTACCAAAGGCTAGTCAACATGATGTTCAAAGACCAGATAGGAGACACCATGGAAGTCTATATAGATGACATGGTAGTCAAGTCAAAAAGGCGAAGACCACGTCAAAGACCCGAAGTAGCCTTTCAAATACTGGAGAAATTCAATATGAAGCTCAACCCACAAAAATGCCACTTCGGAGTCTCAGCAGGCAAATTCCTGGGCTACATGGTGACAAAAAGAGGAATAGAAGCCAGCCCTGAACAGATCAAAGCTATTCTGGAGCTAGAACCACCAAAGACAGTCAAAGACATACAAAAGCTGACTGGAAGAATAGCGTACCCAACAGGTTCATTTCAAGATCATCGTGAGAGGTGCAAATCATTCAATAACTCTGAGGAAAAACAAGGACTTTCAATGGACCCCCGATCATCGACCGCCTTTGAAGACCTAAAGATATATCTATCCTCTCCTCCCCCCTGCAGGCAAAACCAATCAAAGATGAGCCCCCGACAAGATATACCCATCGATCCATAAACTTCTTTGCAAATGCGATCCTGGTCAAAGAAGCAGACGGACAACAAGACTCCGTCTATTATGTAAGTAAAAGTCTACTGGATGCGAGAGATCGGGTATGGCTTGCTTGAAAAATATGTTTTAGCTTTAATTATGAGTTGCACAAAATTAAGACCATACTTTGAAAGCCACCCTATAATAGTCGAAACCAATCTTCCTATCAAATCAGTACTTAGGAAGCCGTAATTATCCTGGACGAATGTGTAAATGGTCGATCAAATGCAAGCACATACAACATAACATTTGAACCAAGAACAAAGAATTAAGTCACAAGCACTAGTAGACTTTGTGGCTGATTTTAGTCCGACCCTAGAACCCGACCTAATAAAAGAAGTAAATAAACCGACCAGCGACCGGCGCACCTAGAATGGACCCTATTTGTCGACGGTGCAGCCAACATGAAGGGCACAGGCCCGAGGGTAGTACTAAAATCGCCACAGGGGGATAAGATAGTACAGGCTATAAGCTGTGCATTTGAAGCCACCAACAATGAAGCAGAATACGAAGCCATAATAGCTGGACTAAAGGTATGTATTGACCTTGGTGTACAAAACCTAAAGGTACGTACTGATTCCCTCCTTATTTCAAATCAAGTAAATGGGATATATACAGTTAAAGACTCAAAGATGATGCTTTATTTGGATGTTGTTCAAATGTTAAAATAAAAATTTCGCAATTTTAATATTGACCAAATCCCAGGGACTTGAATACCCAGGCCGATGCTCTAGCCGGCCTAGGATCCAACTTCAGTCCCCTAGACTTCGACAAAATACCCATTGTACATTTACTAGAACCCTAATAAATAAACAAAATGAAAGCTTCCCAATTTATATTGCCAATTCTTGGACAAAACCCTACTATGATTTGGATACAACAGAATCCTTCCCCTAAACAAGCAAGATGCCAAAGCACTAAAAATAAAAGTCATTAGCTTCATATACTATTATTGACAACGTGCTTTTTAAGAAATCGCAGGCCGGGCCGTACCTTAGATGCCTGGAACCACAAGAAGCTGAGCAGATATTATCAGAAATCCATGAAGGATACTGTGGAAATCATAAAGGTGGAAGAAGCCTGGCAAGCAAAGTACTTAGAACAGGATATTATTGGCCTACCTTGAGAGCTGATTGCCTTGATTTCAGTTCTAAATGCAAAGCTTGTCAGATTCACGGACCATATATCCATCAGCCATCTGAGGAACTACATTCCATATCCGCACCCTGGCCATTTATGAAGTGGGGCATGGATATAGTAGGAAAACTACCTCAAGCACCCGGACAGAAAGTTTTCATGCTAGCAATGACTGATTACTTCTCCAAGTGGATAGAAGCCGAATCATACAGCAAGTCAAGGAGAAGGATGTCATAGCATTCATCAAACACAACATCATATGTAGATATGGCATCCCCTCTTAAATAGTATGCGACAATGGCACGCAATTTGTGGGAAAAACAAGAAACCTTACGTGCTCAATGGAACATCAATCTGGTAACATCCACACCAGGATATCCAAAAGCTAACGGTCAGGCAGAATCCAGTAATAAGGTGGTAATCAGCTGCATAAAGAAAAAGCTGGAAAGAAGAAAAGGCAGATGGGCTGAAGAACTCCCCCTGGTCCTTTGGGCTGACAGAACCACGCCTAAAACATCCACAGGCCAAACCCCCTACTCCTTGGTCTATGGATGTGAAGCAGTAATCCCAGCTGAGGTGGACATTCCATCAGCCAGATATAGCCTGAACACAATAACAAGCAATATACCTCTAATGGAGGACAGCCTGGACTTAACAGAAGAGCTAAGAGATGCAGCCAGCATCAGATTAGCAGCATATCAACAAAGAGTTGCGAAAAGCTACAACAAGACTGTCAAAGCCAGGGTATTCAGGGTAGGAGATCTTGTCCTCAGGAAAGTCTTCCAAAACACAAAAGAAAAGAATGCTGGCAAATTGGCCCCAACCTGGGAAGGTCCCTATCTGATTGATTCAATAGTCGGCCAGGGAGCTTATAGATTACAAACCCTGGACGGCGAAATGATCCCAAGTGCTTGGAATATTGCACATTTAAAACTATTTCACATATAAAATATATCTCTCAATCCAGGTATAATTTTTCACCTTGACATTTCTTGCCTGGAAACTACATGTATGACATTTGCAATTATATGAATAAATGCCGTATATGATTTCTTCAAATTATGTGCCCAAGTACTTATCTATGTTCTCATATTTACTTAGTGAAATCTTCAATACTTGTTTTACATATTGCATTTTATTTAAAACAAATCTTAAAGATTGGGGGCCACCCCCACCAAATATCCAACTGATATCCAAATTTCAGTTGCAAAACAGGCCTTTAAATATTGACCACTTAAACATACAAAGCTGGAAAACTCCTTCCTGACGTGTATAACATAGATGGGTCATAAGCCCTCCAGACAGGCAGGGGACGTAAGCCCTCCAGACAGGCAACAACCCCACCCATAACATACAATAAAAATAAGGACTGGCGAGATCCGGATAAAAATCTGCCCGATCCAGTCAAAAACTGCGTCGATCCAAGTACACATCCAACATTTCAAAAGTACCTTGTTAAAACACAAAAAGAAACAAACAAAGACCAAATATTTATTCATCCAAAATAATTGGCCTCACCACACACCTAATAACCATCCATTCCAGGGACATCCCCCCTGGATGGGCTAAAAATTTTTTTCTAAATATTCATTCTAGGGACATTCCCCCTGGACAGACCAAAACCTAAAAGAAAAACAAAACTAAGTTATCTTTGAGCCAGTGACCGACTCACAACCATCCGCCATTTCCTGGTCATCAGACTTTGCCTTGGAAGGAGGAGAATCCACTTCTTCTTCTTGACCCATATTGGCCAAATCGGATACGAGCGTCCAAAGCTATCTCATCCCGGTCCGGATTCCACTTAGTGCTTGGTCGATTCGGATCCCTCATAGCATCGACCCGGCCTTTCCCGAAGAAGTATTGAGCAACATCACCCAACCTCGCCTCCACCAATTCCTTTTCAAAGACAAGCTCCTCATTTTTTCTCAACGATCCCGCATTGCCCGCTTCTCGACCTCCAACTCTTGCCCGACAACCTTCTCGATTTTTGCACCACCTCACAAACTATAGTAGCCCCGGTTGCCTCCCTAGTCTGTCCCCAACCGAGATTGAAGTACTACTTCATTACCCCTGGATGTGTGCAGGTCACGGTTAAGTTTATCCAGTTTTTCCTCCAAACTAGAAACCCCGGCTTGGGCATCCCCGAGCCGACAAGCGAGCCAACCCGCATCCAATCCCTACATATATATAAAATCAATCAGCCAAATACAAGGCAAAATAAAAAGCACATAAACAATTAAAAATATCCCTTTACAACTAACCTCCCTAGCCTGGGAAGCAAGTTCAGCAGCCTTTGTTACAAGAGAAGTCAGAATAGAAACCACTCTGGTAGACGACTCAAGGGTACTAGCAGACAATAGCTGGCCGCTCATTTTTGCAGAAAACTCATCTATCCGTGCCTGGGCATCATCCATATCATCAATCCTAGCAGGCACTTGCCTTATACTCCTGATTGGCTGAGCCTGGATAGGCTCTTTCTCTCCCTCCTCCTCTTCCAGGATAACATCTTCCCTCTTCCTTTTTTGAGCCTGGACGACCTCCGGTGACGCTACCCTGGGTGGATCTTGAGAAGGCTGGACATCAGAAACCAGGATATCCAGCGTTTATCACTCCCACTAGCCTCCTGGCTCTTGGACTGCTCGTTCAAAGAATCCTAGCCACCCCAGCCTTCAAATCCTTTGCAGAAAAGCTGGCCAACCTAGCAGAAGACCTAAATACTAAATATATAAAAAATATACGTAAGTATCAAACGAGAAATGACAAGAAGATAACAGTTAACATAAAGATATACAGAAGACGTACAGGAAAGAGCAGTAGAACTAGGCTTGCCTTTGGGTACTCTGACCCCAGTCAGCTTGGTCTTCATATACCGGGGCAACAATTCCCTACCCAAACTAGCTGGCCAGGTCCTCTCTTCCTCAGGAATAGCAAGGAAAGCCTCTATCCTAGAAATAGCTTCCTCATCAAGAGGATAAAAACTCCAATCAGGAGCTGCAAAAACCGTCAAAATTACACAGGTAAGAATCAAAATCCATTAATCTCATGTAATATATATTGCAAAATAAAAGTACAGGGAACCTACCACTCTCCAAGGGAGGATATCTCAGATAATCAAAGCCTGATCCCAGAGTCTTAGTCCGGATAAACAGGAAAGTCTTTGCCCAACTTTTATCATCTCCAGAGTCCAGGTTAGTAATTAATGGAGACATTTTTGACTTGATTCTCAAATTAAAACGACCGTCAACAGGATTTTTCATATGATATACTGCCTTGATATCATTAATAGTAATTACAAGATTGTGTTTAGCACATAAATTTTCAATAGAATGGACAAGTTTCCAAACCATTGGCATAATCTGAAAAGGTGATACCTCCATAGCACGAATGGTGTCAATCATTAAGGAGTAAAAGGTAACTTACACCGCTTTGAACGCCCATTCAAAAATACGAACCACCAGTGACACCCGATTAGCCCGATGGACAAGACTCGGAATCCATACCTCAGTTGACTCAGGAATTATTTTCTTCTCCCTTAGAATCTTGTCATAGTTTGTTTTTAGTAAGTTTTCCTTAGGAAAAGAAGAATCCAGAGATTGAAGGGCAGTGAAAACAGAATCCTGGTACTTAAAAGCCACAGCACTAGCAGGAGGATCAATTTCCCTCACCTCTTCCTCCTGAACATCTGAGGGTTCGTGCTCAAAGCAACAAACCTTCTGAGGTGCAGCAGTTTTTTGGGGAACAGGACGTTTTTTGGCTCCCATATTCTTTATTTTTTGATCTACTGTAATGGATGTTAATTATTGAATAATTGTAAGTTGACAAGAGAAGAACTCAGGAGAAATAGGGAAGAATTCTAGAGAGACATTTAGCAAAGAAAGTGGAAGAAAATTGGTGGAAAACAAATTCGTCCCAAATACCGTATTTATAGAAGATGTATAACGGTATGAAAACCCTAGAAATTGCAAAACTCTCAAAGATGACATCACCTAGCCACATGTTCAACGGTAACTAGGAGTCTAAGAGTCATTGATTAAGTATAATTCTCTTTATTATTCAACTCGGTAAAGTTGACATCTCACCCCCGGCCTGATCCAAAGACGGGTAAAATGTCAAGGGGCAATTGTTAGGCCAGATTAGCCTGGCCCGACCATAACCTCGCCCGACCTTACAAGGTGATCAAGAAGACGAAGACCGGACAATTCTAGCTTTATTGCAATCAGGCTTTTATCCTAGAAGAGAAGCCCGATGGTAAGTACTGAAATAGCCTGTCGTAGTATTAAAGCAAAGCAAATTAAGCTGAGGAAGAAGCAAAACGGTTATATAAAGATATATATTCGTGTCCTATCCTCAAGGAAGACTAAGTCAAATTATAAAACCATATTGCCCATGAACCTGGACGTGTAAAGGAAGAGGAAGTTAAGGATCAATCAAATAGGAACGAGTCAACTGGATTAATAGGGAATATGCCCTATTAATCCGGTAACAGCTCCGACAAAAGGGGAGGGCGTTGAAGACCAGTACAACGTTCGTTTTTATGATTATAAATATTGTAATTCTAGCATTGGCAAATTCATTGATTATTCATTAGTGTGAAACTATTCTATTACTTATCTTTTCGTCATTTTACGAGCATTCACTTACTTAAACAAAATTTGTATTCAGCTTATCAAAATAATATAAACACTATTCTTTTCTCCTAGTCTTTCCTCATTATTCATATACAACATATCAAACTTATAGAACTAGATACCCAAATTACTCTCTAATCAGGCCGGATCCGTTCAGGAAAATCCTGCTAAAGCAATTACTAATCATAAGTTTAAAATAAAACCATACTCCATATTAATACGGGCTTCTTTAATAAATACTTTTGCTAGAACATTTCAAAGAAACAAAAACATTTTTAAAAAACAATTTTGAAAACATTTTAAGTCGTGTAGTATAAACTCAGTATCTCAATGTTATAGTAGTAGAGCTATAACATTGAGCTCTTTCACAAGTAATGTTATAGCTATCAAGCTATAACTTTACTAGTATAGGAAATTCATTCTTATGTTACCATTACGAGATAATCACCTATACTATTCTAATTTTCTTAGGAGATCTTCGACCATAGGCTACTTCATCATCCAAGCTTGATTAATCTTTTAGACGAGCTTCGTCTTCTCATAATGCTTGAATAATTCTTCTATAATCTTGATTCATAATTGAGGGCTTGATCATAACATAGTCTTGTATACGTTCATCACAATTTTCTAAGCTTGACAAATACACTACGCCAAATATGGCAATCAATAAGGAGCGTATTAGAACGGTTGAATGCATTTAATAACGACACTTAGATTACCGTTTTCAAAATATTGGCGGAAACCTAGACCACGCTAATAAGAATAACGGTTTTCGTCAAGAACCGTTCTTATTATAATGTGTGACAACGGCTGTTTAACAAACCGTTATCAAAAACGTTTAACGATTTCCAAAAGCTCTTTGTAAAATCGCTCTTATCAACGTTTGTTAGACAACCGTTACCAGTTTAAGAAAACGGCATTTCGAAAACCGTTACTAAATTACCACCAGCAACGGTTTGTGGTACCCGTTGTTATGTTATTGATACGCGTTTCTTGTCACCGTTACCAGTTTAAGAACTTTAATAAATATTCAGTTTGACCAATAATATTCAATTTGACCAAAATAATTCTATAAATATGTCTTCATAATGTTTTAGGTCAAAATCTAAATTATCAAACATTTACTCTTTAATTTCTATCTAAATTTCTCTCTCAAAAAAATATGGCTGGTGTATCGGAGCTACAATCACGTTACGCACAGCCTTTTACTTGCATTCTCCATAATCTCCCGGTTCGTTATAGTGGGAATGGAAAGGGTTCAAACCCTATTTTTGGGTGGTTGACGCAAATGCTTCATGACTGGTCGGACTATATTTTTCGGTTACTTGTCGTTAGGAGCACCTAGACCAAAACAATGTTTATAACTTCACAAACTATTCTACTATTAGTAAACAGGTAAGTAAAGGTCGGATCCCAAGGGACGGGTATTGATGTAGGATTTTCGATTGCAAGTAGTGGTGTCTAAGGGTGTCACAATTTGGGTTGAGATAAGAAGATCACTAAACTAAATAACAATGTAAATGAACAAGCAAGATGATTAAGATGAGATGTAAACAACTGATTAAAAGCACTAGGGTGTCATGGGTTCATAGGGGATTCATGGGATTTGATCATACAAACATGTTTTGAACTAGATGCAAGCAATTATTGTTGTGATGGGATCGAGTTAGTGTATATCTTACAATCCCTAGGAAGGTTTGGATCCCGTAGCCGAATCGATTAGATTGTACAACACCTACAAGTCGACTTAATTCTCCCTATCCAACAATATGCATGGTCTAATGAGATTCGAGTTGGTTTATGTCTTATAAGTTTCATTGAAAAGATAAGTGATGGGTAAAAAATGCAAGGATTCATAGGCTCTCATTTCATCAAACATAACATGTGCATAAGTTGAAATCACAACAAGGAAGCAAATTAATTATGAAAGCATATTAGATTAAGCATGAATCAATCCCCATGTTGGTTTCCCCTAATTCCCCATTAACCCTAGTTAAGGAAGCTACTCACTCATTATCAAGTTTAACATGCTAACAAGGTTGTCAATCATATTAACAAAGCAAAACATGATGAATAAAGGAAGATTACTAACAATAATTAAAAAGGGATTAAGAGAATTATACATAATGACGATTCCAAATAATAAGCAAAGAATAATAGAAGTATTTGATGAATGATTGGAAGGTTGTCAATCCTCCAAATAAACCCCAAATAATCTTCAATTACCCAAAATAAATGATGAACAGTAGAGAAATTAAGGAAATGAGATTTGTATTAATGCCTAATTAAAAGTTGATTACAAGATTAAAGAGAGATTAGAAGTACATAAATTATATTAAGGATTGATGTCAATCTAATTAGTACAATGGGGTATTTATAGTGGGGATTAGGTACATAAATTAGGGTTACTAAGGGCTTAAATGACGATTAAGACCCTTAAGAAAAGTTTAGGAAATGCTCCTCTCGAAGAAAGATGCGAGTCTCCTTTTTGCTAGTCGTTCAGAAATATGCGCATCCCGAGTAGAACAAGGAGAGGGCGTGCTGTACTGGATGACAATCCAAGCGGCCAAGGGGTTGGGACGAGCGAATTATGGCGGTTGGACGACCGGACTGGAAGGTGGGACGCTCGGATTGTGGAGGTGTTGGACGAGCGGGCAGGCTGGAGGGACACTCTGATTGTGGAGGTTGGACGAGCGTCCCGATGCTGCGACGGGCGGATTCTAGTTCAGCAAGCTTTTTCTCCTTTTCTTCTTTTCTTCTTCCAACAATCCTCAAGGATCTTGTCGGAGATGTAACGATCGTCTTCATCATTGGCCATTATTTATAAAGGCCTTCTAGTCTTGTCTTCACTTTGAGCTTGGTCATTAGATTCGATCAATTTAGCTCCATTTCGCCATTAAAATTCAAGGTTTGCACTCCTCTCCTACCAAGGAAACAAAACCTCAAAGAATATGCAAAACAAAGGACTAAAGATGTTAAATGACCCAATTATGCACTAAAAACATAGGAACGAGGCTAATTCGGGGACTACATATGCTTAAATATTGGTCACATCAATGACTCCAGTTTCACTGCAGTTAAAAAAGTGTACCCTATTTTTACAAACAACCAAGGTTTTGTAGGCTTCGCTTTTATCGAGTTTGACGAAGCCAACAGCCATGATAGTTTTTGTCAGGCAAGAACATTAGGGGCTAGATTTGCGGAGAAAGATGTGGGGAAAGAGGACTTTTATTTGGATGCTAAACAAAAGGGCCCTTATCTATGGGTTGCGACCCATGTTGATTTTCGTCTGCTGACACATTACAGGAGGCAGCACATTCCTGCAACCGTGCCTATTTCATGGGAGAAAGAGGCCATTCCTCCAGTTGCGCTGCCCGCTGATGATGAAGAGTCGATCTACGACTTGATGATCTATGCCAAAATTGGGCATGATGACTATCCTAATTCTTTATCACATTCTAATTAAGTCTTTAATTAATTATTATCTGACATTATGAGTTGTATTTTAATTATGGTGGTTATTTGAATAAAAGTTTAATTACTTATATTATTTGTTACTACGTTTTAATCAAGTCCTTACACTCAAATTCAATCCACCAAATAAAATATTATAATGACTAACTTTCTACTTATAATAATAAAAAAGAATGGAAGCGGCATAATAAAATAATAAGAATTGGAACCGTTATATCAATAATAAGACAAATTTATAACGGTTCTTTGTTAATCCGTTATCATATTACATATATCAACAACGGTTATTTTAAAGCCGTTGTCATATTACAACAATTAACAACAGTATTTCTTAAAGCCGTTGTAAAAATAGATCCACTGTGAAAACTGAAAAGTTTGTGATTTTAGTTTACCAACTAGCATACATAGAGTATTTATTTTTTTAGGGTGTTATTTATAATGAAAAACTAATTAAAGAAGTCATCTTTGCGGTCGTCGCCGTCATTAATCATTATAGCTTAAAAAAGATAATCTCATTTTCATAGCTACTGGCTTATATATGAGTCGTACTTGGATGATTGATAGTGAAATTGGTGATCCCATTTATAATGATGGAATTGTTGAATTTTACAATTTCGTTAGTGAAAATTTTCATCTTCACTCATCAATGCCCTGCCCTTGTAATAGATGTGGTAATATTAGGGTTTTGCCTATCCCAGATGTCAAAATACACTTAGAAAAGAATAGTTTCAGTAGAGATTATATGCGTTGGATTTTTCATGGAGAATTAGAGGATGAGGATGGGGAATATGATGTAGAGGTAAATAATCATACACCTGAAGCTGCTGGTTTAGATATAGGGGATGGGGTATATGATATGTGTGTAAACAATCGTTCACCTACACCTGAAGTTGTTTTAGGTGAGAAGTTTGCTGAAGATGATGGATTCGATGATTTTAAAGCTACCGGTGATGGGGAAATAAATGCTGATGATTTAATTGAGAAGTTGAGTCAATCTGAACTGCCTTTATTTACTGATTGTAAGAAGTATACCAAATTGTCCGCGGTGGTAAAGTTATATAACTTGAAGGGGGCAAATGGGTGGAGTGATAAGAGTTTTACGGATCTTCTAGCTTTGCTATGTGACATGCTTCCTGACGGTAATGTTCTTCTGAGTCGGACATATGAGGCTAAAAAACTGATTAGAGAATTGGGCATGGAATATGAGAAAATACATGCTTGTCCTAATGACTTCATATTGTACCGTAAAGATTATGAGAAATTATCATATTGTCCGCGCTGCTCTGTATGGCATTATAAGACTAAGGAAGGGATCCCAGCTAAGGTGTTGTGGTATTTTCCAATAATACCAAGATTTATAAGGATTTATTTGAATGAAGAAGATGCAAGAATGTTGACTTGGAATAATAGTGGAAAGATTGAAGATGGAAAGTCAAGACACCCAGCGGATGGTTAACAGTGGAAAGAGTTTGACGCTAAATATCCTGACTTCGCCAAAGAAGCAAGGAACTTGCGTCTAGCGCTCTCCACAGATGGAATGAACCCTCATGGAAACAGGAGTACCCAACACAGTACTTGGCCAGTTGTGTTGGCCATCTATAATTTGCCCTATGGGTTTGCATGAAACGGAAGTATCTGATGTTGTCTTTGTTGATATCTGGCCCTCGACAACCTGGAAATAACATAGATGTATATTTAGAACCACTTCTAGATGATATGAAGATTCTGTGGGAAAGAGGGATACCGGTGTTTGATGGTTATAAGAAGGAAAGTTTCAATGTGAGAGCTATGTTATTGTGTACAATAACTGACTTTCCGGCGTACAGCGATCTTTCTGGACATACTGTACATGGGAAAGAGGCTTGCCCATTGTGTGTGTGTGTGTGGGGGGGGGGGGATGTTGAATCAGAATATTTGAAGCATTCTCGCAAGCATATGTATAGGGGAAATCGTCGATGGTTATGCCCTGATCATCATTATCGTAAGCTTCACAAGACGTTTAATGGGTGTCCTGAGCAACGTGGGAGTCCTCAGATTTTGAATGGTCATGAAGTGTATGAGAAAGTGAAAGATATTTAGATAACGTATTGGAAGAAGGGTCCTAAGTTGTCTACTCGTGGTTATAAAAAAAACAATATTTTTTACCAAACTTTCGTACTGGCGTGACCTCCCGGTTAGACATTGCCTAGATTTTATGCACAATGAAAAGAACGTTTGTGATATTACAATCAATACTCTGCTGAATGTCCCGGGTAAGACAAAAGACAACAAGGCAGCTAGGGATGATATGGTTGAGATGGGTATTAGGCCCGAGCCGGCAGCTAAAACAAAAGGAAATCGGACTTTTTTGCCGCCTGCATCTCATACTCTTTCAAAAAAGGAGAAAAAAGAGTTTTGTGAATGCTTGCATGGTATTAAGGTGCCAGAGGGCTATCCATCTAATATTAGAAGCCTTGTTTTATTGCAGGACCTAAAACTTACTGGTTTAAAGTCACATGACTGTCATACATTGATATAACAACTAGCTGTGGCCGTTCGTTCCATTCTACCTCCAAATGTTCGACATGCTATAAATAGATTTTGCTATTTCTTCAAATCAATCAATAGTAAACTCATTGATCCCGATGAAGCGGAAACTTTGCAGGAGATCCTCGTCACCAGTCTTTGTCAGTTTGAAATGTATTTTCCTCCCTCATTTTTCACTATCATGGTTCATTTGACTGTCCACCTAGTCCGGGAGGTTTTGTATCTTGGGCCAGTGTATTTGAGATATCAGTACCCATTCGAACGATTGATGAAAGTTTACAAGGATTACACATCTAATAGGTATCGTCCAGAGGGGTGTATTTCTGACCGAGCAATTATCGATGAAGCTCTTTCGTATTGTTACGCGTACCTCTCCTTGGATGAGTTAATTGGAGCTCCTACGAATGGTCATAGTGACTGGATGAATGGAAAATGTGTAAGGGGTCGTGTTTCCAAGGATATGTCATCTGACATGCGACATAGAGCTCACACATACGTTCTATTTAACGATCATCATGTCCAGCCTTAGAGTATGGAACACCAGAGTTACCTTAAGGGAAAACACCCTCATAAGAACGAAAGGTGGTATGCAAATGAGCATTACAAGCAATTTAGTGACTGTTTTAAGGATACTATTTACGATGATGACAACCCAATTGATGATTTCTCAACCAGCCTACGACATCTCGCTTTCGGTCCTGATGCTCGTGCAACTTATTATAGCGGGTATGCGATCAATGGGTACACTTTCTACACCCGCATTCAAGATGAGGCGAGCACAATGCAAATCGTTGTTCTGGACGTGTACAGTTATAACGGTTGAGGCCGTTGTTGTGTATATAAAAATGATGCTTTATTTCATGGCGGGAAAATCAAACAAAATGAAAATATTTCAGACAACGGTTATTTCTAACCCGTTGTAGAAAGTACTATCAATTACGGTTTCAAACAAAACCGTTGTCTATTTGGAAACAAAATATAACTGTTTTTCTTATACCGTGTTTATTACTTTCCAATAAACAAGGTCTTGCAAGTGTTATATTATTCACACATATATACTTTGAGCTTCCCCTCCCCCACATAATATTCTCAAACATTGAGCTTCCCCTCAACCACCAGCCTACCCCATCGACGTCGCAGTCATCGTCATCATCGCCATTGTTGCCGCCAGATCAATCCGGATTCTCCTTTTTAAAGAAGTAATAAACCCTCCTCGCTAGAGATTCGTTTGTTATTATAAGTATGCATTGTTATTATTTGTTTATTAATTTCTACTTTAGATATGGTCCAAAAGCGCAAAAGAAACGATGGAAATGCGCCAGGCGCCGACTCAGGTGATGAGAATAATTTGCAACACACTGCGGGTCGAATGCGCCACAGGTTTTCTCTAGAAGCAATAAATTCAAAGATACCTAATCCTTTACAATGGGATAAAGATACGGGGCTGCCATATGGTGAGTATACCGGGTATTTTGCGAGTTGGATTGGTTGTTCTGTAAGACAATATGTGCCTCTCTGTATGCCGCGTATCTGTGAACTGAGTCAAATACGGAACATCATGCTAATAAACAGAATAAAGGTATGTATATACAATAATAAATGTTTTAGCTGAAATTACGTTACTACTTGATATGTGTATTAGCCAAAACACTTGTACCAACTATGCTCATCATATATGTAGTTAGCTTACATTGTCCCCGAAATGTATGATAAGTACATAAAAAAAAGACAGGGAAGCCCTCAGATCTTGGAAGTTAAAGATGGCTGAGAACCACTTGTTCAACAAGGAAACCGGGGAGATGAACAAGAACCCACCAACAAATAAGTATCCGTATGTCAGCCAGCACCATTAGGATAGCTATATCGCTTATAGGCAGTCTAACAAGTTTAAGGTAACTTAATAATAATAATAAGTAAAGAAGTATACTTAGTTTAGTGTTTGGTCATGCTTACGTTTCTTGATACAACTTATTTGATGAAGTCTATGAGTGAGAGGAATAAGGCGAACATTTCAAAGAAAAAGACCGTCTTTTACGGCTCCCGAGGTGGTTATAGATTGATTAAGAAGAAACTTGTAAGTACATAACTGTTATAGTATTAGACTATTAGGTGTTTTACTTGGATGTTATATATGTTCATAGTAACCATACATATTTTGAGAGGATATCAATGTGATGAATGAATTGTAGGCGAAGCTTGGAAAATTCAGTCGTCACAACGCTTGGGTGGAAGGTCACACTCCTAAAAATGGAAAGACGGAAACTAAATATGATAAGGACATCAAAGAGAAAATTGTAAGTTTGAATAAATATGTCACTCCTACCACTGGTAGTCGGAGTTATATAATTGTGATTTGCTTATTGGTTTTATGTGTATGTAGAGGATCTGTGAGAAGGAGGTAGAGGAAGGAAAATGGAAGCCTGAAGGACGTGATGACATTCTTGCTAGGGCAATCAGGAAAGTAGAGCATCCAGGTCGTGTGAGAGGGGTAGGAACACATGTTGGTATCACTAAGTATTTTGGGAAAACTACTCGACGTGGTGATGCTTCCAAGAAGGTAACCTATAAATACTGTATTTGAACTAACGTAATTAATTTACAACTATATATGCTGATATTAACTTCTACTACACAGCTACATAAAATAGCAAGGTTGATGAGGAGAATGTTGGAAACTGCGGAAAATCCAACAGAAAAGGAGTTGGATATGGTTCAAGAAGTCATAAAGAACGAAGAGGAGGAGGAGGAGGAGGAGGAGGAGGAGGAGGAGGAGGAGGAGGATGAGGAGGAGGAAAAAGAGGTAATAATATTTGTCTTATGTAAAGTGTGTTATATGATTTGGAAAATCAGTACGTGTTATATGGACAAGTGTTAATGTACAGAAGGAAGCCAAGGATGACATGACAAGGGAGAAGGAAATGGGAAAGGAGATTGAAGTGGGAACCGAGGATCAATATCAGGCAGTTGAAGAGGAAGAGGATGCTAGGAAGACCATGACACCGGATGAAGTGGAGGTAGTTGATGATCAGATGTTCTTCTCAACACCGAAAAAGGTAATAGCTGCTAGTTTATAATTATTCATATCATACACGTTTTTTACTTAGGAAATTTATTAAAGGTAATGAATGTATGTGTACTAATTGATTAAAGCTGACGTGAAGGGCGATTGCAAGGTGGCTTGTCGTCTGTCCTATTTACAGGGGAAACAGAAAGTTGTTGTTGCCAGGGGATACTGTTCAATTATGATCGGCTTCAGCAAGTTAAGGTTCATGGTATACCCCTTCGTCACAATTGCAGGAAAGTTGAAGTGTCTCAATTATGTAAAGACGAGTATGGGGAAGTAAAAGTACCATTTCCTACTGAGGGGGTCACTTATTTGAAAGAAGCCCTAAGCTCTTATTTGCAATGGTCTGACAAACTCATCAATATTGTCATCCCCGAGGTACCTATATGGAGACGTTAATCTTTACTGAGGGGTTCACTTGTTCTTTAAATATATTAGGGTACGAATATTAACATATCGTAAGTATTTTAATCTTTACATTTGCAGAACTTAACCAAAGCCATGATGGCAGCTAAAGCAATTACTACTACGTTAACGAAAGTTGTTGCGAGCAAGCACATATGATTCTTATTATGAATCGTGTGAATATAGGAAAAGATGAAAATCGCTTGCCAAGAAGGCTTTGCACAACCTGGTCAGAAAGAGGTCACCTACAGGTGATGTAGTCATGATTAACATTGAAAAGGAAGTTATGGGCGCAGCTGATATAGCCATACTGGACCCGAAGCAACTGATGGAATTTGTCGACCTTGACAATTTAGATGATGTTCACATTTTGATTTGGATGAAGTAAATTTTATTAATATAACTATTTAGTCATTTCCATTTACGAATAATGATGTTTGTTAAAATTATCAATTACAATAACAATCTTCATTCCATGCGGCGTAATAGGTACCTCAATAATGAGTTTGCTGAGTGGAAGGTCCCTAGTCACGCCTACGGATTCTTGAATCCTAAGGCGTTCTCTGTTAACAGAATTTCATACGAAGAACAAATCAATAGTATCGCTCGTCGCTTGATGTCGTCCAAAAAACTATGGCTTGCCCCCTACAATGAGAATATGTACGTATAGTACGTGATTATTGTAATGAATCACGGTTCTATAAATTTATTATTAACATGCTTAAATGCATGTAAATGATCTAACAGTTCAATGTCTCAAAATGAATAGGAAGCATTGGGTGCTACTGACAATCCAAGTGGAAACAAAAACAGTGTACTGGATTGACTCTCGCGAAGGCAAACCCTCTGACAGTTGTGTAAGGATGATAACTGAGTAAGTTTACAACCTTCAATAATGTCATTTGTTATTGTATGACTTGAGCCATATATATGCAAATAATAATGGCATGTTTATATTTATGAATTAGTGTTTTGAAGAAAAAAAAAGATTATGTCCATTTGGGAAATATGAAAGCATCACTGAACTCAGTTTTATCACGCCAATAGTAAGTGTATTCTTAATAATTACTCGTACCATTTAATTAATGTTTATGCGAGAGGTTGATTATCTAATTCAGCTGATTTGTGTGTGATTTATATAATAGTCTCCTAAAGCACCAGACGACAAACAATGCGCCTTTTACGTTTGTCACTCCATGTGGAAGGTTATCGACGGAAAACTTTCTACCATTCCGATACGGGTTAGTGTGATTTAAAAACTATTTCATATGTAAATTGAGTTCAATTCTGTATACTTCCATGTATTGTATCTATTTTGATTATATATATTTTGAATTGTAGTTTCCACTAATACTCAACAAAGCCCCAGAATATTCGCAAGAGGACATCAATCGGATGAGAAATATGTGGGCCAGTTATGTTGTTTCATTAGCGGAGTCTCAATAGTTTGCTCATGCTTTTGTACGTGTGTGTGTGTATATATATATAGAGCCATTGTGTATTGGCTTCTTTTGTTTTTTGAGGAAGTTGTGTTTTGGCTTTTTGTAACACCCGCGAATTTCCCATTTTGACATTTAAAATTTATTAAACCGTTTGAATTTCTTTATAATATATTTTTGAATTATTCAATTTAATTAATTTTATGTCAAACACGATTTTTATAAACGTATTATATATAAATGCTCATTTTTATAAAAATACGTATTAAATTATATTCTTGAGGCATAATTTATATAAGAATAGATGTATATATATTTTTGGTCAGATAATAATAGTGAAGATTATTATTATTATTATTATGTAAGACTATCCTTAATCTCGACCAATCAAAATTCAACAACACTCATACACCTACTCACTCACATCCCACATCTATATTGTTATTATTATTATTATTATTATTATTATTATTATTATTATTATTATTATTATTATTATTATTATTATTATTATTATTATTATTATTATTATTATTATTATTATTATTATTATTATTATTATTATTATTATTATTATTATTATTATTATTATTATTATTATTATTATTATTATTATTATTATTATTATTATTATTATTATTATTATTATTATTATTATTATTATTATTATTATTATTATTATTATTATTATTATTATTATTATTATTATTATTATTATTATTATTATTATTATTATTATTATTATTATTATTATTATTATTATTATTATTATTATTATTATTATTATTATTATTATTATTACTATTACTACTATTACTATTACTACTATTACTATTATTATTATTATTATTATTATTATTATTATTATTATTATTACTACTTTAATAATGTTGTTCACGTCCCCACACCCCTACCTCCTTCTTCTTCTTTTTGCGAAAATGCACCAGCAGCAACAATAAAACACAGTGCACCGTACAAACTCCATTTTTCGCCCCTTTCAAACCAAGATCTCTCCCTTATTTCTCAACCAAACTCTATTATTTTTGTACCATTAGCTTCCTCGTCCTTTCCTCGTTCTTTTAAGGTAAGAAAGCTTATGTTTTGACTTAGTTTCGAAAAGGGCAACTTTTGACAACTCGGTTTTGTGACTCATGTGACTCGTTTTTCCTCCTTTTTAGTTGAAGATTGAAGATAGGCTCGTGTTATAGACGTTTTTGCTCTGGAATTCGAGGAGTTAAGGTAACGGTGATAGGTTACTCAACAACGGTCGAAATTTCCGTCTTTTCTGTCGATTTACATGCTCGTGTTTGGTAATGTTTAGCTCTTTACATTTCCTCATTTGTGTGGTAATGTTGGTCTCAGTTTGGTGTTTGTGTGGGACTGTTCAAGCTCAATTCTGGTTATGCTCCGTTACTTGGGTTCGGTTTTGGCTCACTTTGATGGTGAGTGGTGGCTGTTTGGTTTTGGTTTTGGACGGGGAGAGAGAGAGAGAACAGTCTTTCAGGACTGACTCGGGTTATTCCCTACCTGTGAGCTCCTGCTTTGGACCCGTCCCTAGTGCTCTCGAAACATGGTTCAAACTCGGACCGTTTTGTGCGTAAGTATGTAGTGTACTAGGACGTGTAGCACTCTGTTTATGGGAATTGGTTTTTATACATATTTCGGGACTGGTTGAGGTAGTTTGCAGGTGTGTGCGGGATTCTGTTTTGGAGCCGTGAAAGGGGATGTTGGAGTCTGTTTTTGGGTAGTTGAAAGGGGGGTTATAGAGCCGTTTGGAGATGAAACTAGGACTGTTTTGGGACGGCTATAGGACATGGGTTAGCGATGTGTGGTGGCGGGTTGTGAGGCCGGGCATGGCTGCCCGTTTGGGTGGTCAATTAGGTGGAGTATTGGTGACTATTTGGGTGAGGGTTTGAGACTGAGTTGGGCGGGTATGGGAAGCTGGTTATGGGTAGTGACGGGGATTGATTTTGAGTCGGTTCATTTAAAACATAATTTAATAACCGTCTCGTAATTTTTATAACGCAATTCGTTAACATCGTCCTTTCACATAATTATTTTGTGAGAATCATTCGATGTTGTTTGTTGGGCTCACTATAAGTTATATGTTGGGCTCAAGATGGTTACAATGTTGGACTTAAAATCTTACAAAGGTTGGACTCAAATCCTTGGTTGCTTTGGGCTCAATTTCTTGGTTTGTTTGGGCTCACCTTGTCACATGTATTGGTTTTGCGTGTTTTCTATAAATTCTCACATGACGTAAATTATTCATTATCGCTTGTTATATTTTATTTAACCGGCATGTTAAATTATAAAATGGAATGTTTAGTAATATAACACAAGTATGAGTCATTATTATTAAATAGTTATTTATGAAGAGTCATATTCTTAATAATCCCGTCCCTGGGCCTTGGTCCTATCGGACATTAGGGGTGAGCCATAGGCCCTCTAGTTGCGATATGATCGTCGGGACTGATGTTCCCATCTGCACTTATGGTGAGATGCAAGCCATAAGTACGAGTGTGACATTAATAATCCCGTCCATGTACTTGTTTGTTGTACTTGTTTATTCTATTTAACCGGCATGTATAATTATGAAATGAAATGTTTATTTATATGTTACAAGAATGAAAAGGTTATTATAAATAATTACTTGTAAGAGTCGTATTCTTGTAGAAATGCCATATTACCATCGTACGTGCTTGACATACATTTTTGCCCTGCTTGTCTTTGTTACGGCAAGCACGGGTTTGACCTACTTGTCTTTGTTACGGCAAGTACGGTTTTGGCCTACTTGTCTTTGTTTCCGAAAAATACGGCTTTTGGCCACTTGTGCTGTTATGGCAAGTGAGTCTTATCTTAGTCTTTCCGCCACTTTCTTGCTGTTCTGGCGATTGGGGTACTCGGTCTCCTTAGTAGTCGAGTCTTGGGTGCGTGCTGTGCTGCCGCACGTCGAATCGGGATGTACACCCGAGAATCTGCAGATTTAGACTAGGACCGTATCATTATCGTAGTCCTACCCGGGGAAATTATAGTCTAAGAGTAGTAAATGTCTTGCATTATTTGGATGGTTACTTTGGTCATATCTCCTTGAAATACGTGCTCGTGGCTAAGTGGTCGTGTCGGTTTCCTTGTCCATTTCCATTTATTTATTGTTGCTTATGCCTTACTTGTTTATTCCATCATTTCTTTTACTCTTGTTGGTTTAAACACGTATAATCCAATGTTTAGTTATGATTCGATTAACTCATGTCTTATCTAATATGATTGTTTGTTTATGTTCTTTGTTATGTTCGTTTCGACATATTGTGGCTGGGAGAACCTTGAGTTACTCCCCACTGACTGTGGCGTTCATGTTTACATGAATGACAGGTGGTGAAGATGCTTACGTGGGGAAGACGTGTGGGCTAGCGAGAACTAAACCCTTGGGCCTTAGTTGCTAGTTTAGAAACCCCTTATATGTTTATTCGTGGGATGTCTTTTCCCCGTTTTCTAGACTTGGGTTGTAATAACCTAAATTTGTCTATTGTTGTATTTGTTTCTTTTCGTTAGTGGCACCCGCGTGCTATTCTTTAACTAGTAATTTTAAAAGTTTTTAAAATATCACAAATTTCCGCTTTAATTTATTAGTTATGTTTTCCGCTTTATCGCGGGGTGTCACACTTTTGATCATCCTGTTTGTACTATTTTGAAACTGGGTTTAATTGATCACGGGGTGTAATATTTTGATACAGGATTGAATTTTTGAAGTGTACAGCTGCTGGAATGCTATTTTCAGCCGAAGCTGAAAAATAGCATTCCAGCAGCTGCTACAAAATAAATCATTTTAAAAAAAAAAAAAAAAAAACGAAAACGGTTAAAACAACCTGTTGCAAACAATTATTTGACAACGGTTTTATTTAGATAAATAATCGTTGACATCTTTTGCCTCCCCATTCAAACCGCCAAAAATATAAGATAACGAACGATAACCATTGTCGACTTCAAAATGTTAACAACGGTTAATTTAAGAAGAACCGTTGTCAAAGTTTCATCAATTGATAAATATAACAACGGTTTATCACGCAATAAAATCATTGTTAAATTTTGACATTTAATTAAATAAGATAACGAAATGAACCGTTATCATAGAAAATATTTAACAACGGTTTTGGAACCACTAAACCGTTGTCAATAGTAAATTAGGACAACGGGTTTGAAACCGTTATTAATATCTAATAACGGTTTCAAACCCGTTGTCCTAGTTTACTATTGACAACGGTTTAGTGGTTCCAAAACCGTTGTTAAATATTATCTATAATAACGGTTTCTTAAAAGTATACCCCTTGCCATAAACATAATTAACATCAGTTTTATAAAGGTTCTTGAGTAGTGATAACGGTATTATAGATCCGTTATTGATGTTATATAACGGTCATACAACCGTGGTATATATTTAACAACAATCGTTGCAATAACGGTTCCGTGTTTCTATTTAATAACGGTAATTGCATTATTTGACCGTTATTGGATCTCTTATTTGGCGTAGTGATAATAAGTCTAATATGAAGAGACTAAACAAATAATTACGCGCAACGAGTATATAAAATATAAGGCACTCTTGACATCATCCAAACATAAACATATATACTATATGGTTCAACACATTCCTAACCTCTTGCACACCGAGTATGACATGACACTTACACTTGCTCCAAGGTCACATAATGCTTTGTTGATTGTAATGTCGCCAATGGTGCATGGAATAGAGAAACTTCCCGGATCTTTAAGTTTTGGAGGGGAACTTCCTTGAAGAATAGCACTACTCACTTTAGTGAATGCAATAGTTTCTAGCTTTCAGATGGATTTCTTTTTGGTAAGAATGTCTTTCATGTACTTTGCATGGCCGGAACATGATTAATCAATTCCGTGAATGGATTGAGACTTCTAAGTTCTTCACAATTTCTATGAACTTTCCAAGTTGTTCATCAAACTTAGGCTTAGCATGACGACTTGGGAATGGAAGTCTAATCACAATAGGCTCTTTTTCCTTAGCCTTCTCTTCATTCTTCTTCTTTGAAACTTCATTGGTGGTGGGTTCTTCTTCCTTTGAGTTCTCCACAACTCTTTGCTTGACACTAGCATCCACAATATCTTCATCAATTGGCTTCTTTGGCTCTTCATACCTTGTACCACTCCTCAAATGGATGGCACTAACCGATTCATGTCTTGGGGGATTACTTTTAGGTGGTAATTGTCCCTTTTGTCTTTGAGAGCTAGAAGATACTAATTGAGACATTTGGGTTTCCAACATCTTGGTGTGGGCTAGTATGTTATTGATGGTGATGTCTTTTGCTTGGCTATCTTTTTGCATTTGGGTGAAAAATTCATGTTGGTTCTTTTGCATTTGGACGACCGCTTTTTGAACATCAAAGCCTTGGTCATTGGATTGATTTTAAGAAGGTTGATTTTGATAACCTTGGCTTTGGTTGCAAAAGGGCCTTTGAGCTTGATTTCTCATTGGAGGTGGAGTGTATGTTGGTTGAGGGTTTTGAACATTTTGGCTCTTGTATGAAAGATTTGGATGGAATTTGGTATTCTTATTGTAATAGTTGGAATAAGGGGTGCCATTCTTGTATGCTTGGAAATCACTCACTTGTTCACTTGTTCCCCTACATTCACTATGGTCATGTCCCAAAGTTCCACAACTCTCACATACTCCACTTGGAATTGAGGATGATGCCACCACAGCATTAACATGTTGTTTGGGTGATTTGGAAGCTTCATTAAGCTTAGCCATGGCCTTCTCAAATTTCAAATTTAGGGTGTCAATATGAGCACTTTGTTGAGCACCCAATTGTGTGATGAAATCTACCTCATGCTTTCCTCCTCTAGTAGCCTTTCGAGGCCTACTATATTGTGAATTATGAACCGCCATCTCTTCGATTTTGGCCCATGTTTGATTGTCATCAACTTCGGTGAACATTCCATTAGATCCCATATTGAGAATATTGCGGGAATCTTCATATAAACCATTGCAAAATTATTGCACAAGGAACCACTCGCTACACCCATGGTGTGGACAAGAACGACAAGTGTCCTTAAATCTCTCTCATGCCTCATACAATGATTCCTCATCTCTTTGCTTGAACCCGGTGATTTGGGCTCTCAACATGTTAATCTTCTCCGGAGCATATAATTTCTTTTAGAAAGTAAGTGCCAACTTCTTCCATGAGTCAATACCAAGGGTAGCCTTGTCTAGGCTCTTCAACCATTGCTCTACGGTACCAATCAAAGAAAAAGGAAATAATACCCATTGGATTTGATCTTGAGTAACTCCGGTTTGAGAAATCGCATCACAATAGTCACAAAAAGTCTCCATATGTGAATGAGGGTCTTCACTAGGGATCCCTCCAAATTGACTTCTCTCAACTAATTGTATGAATGCGGATTTGGCAATGAAATTACCGGTTAAATGTGGTGGTGTAGGAGTACCATTTGGTAGGTTCTCCTCGGTTGGTACGGAATGTGATGAAAATTTAGGCATTGTGGGTTGATTTGTGGTGGATTTTGTATTGGGTTGTCCTCTCCTTCTCTTGCAAAAGGATTCGTAAACTCAGTGTTATTTGGTTGAATATCCACAATCTCACCAATACCTACAAGTCTTGTAGTTCCTCTAGCAACTCTTCTATTGTTGGTTAAGGTCCTTTCAATTTCAAGATCAATAAGTAATGGATAACCTTGTGATCTCCTAGTCATGCAAAATATCAAACAACTAGAAAAAAATTAGAACAACCTTGTCGAGTTTGACTTCCCCAAGGTAAAGAAAGACACAACTAAAAACAATAAATGAAAATCAAATCAATTTAACACCGTCCCCGGCAACGGCGCCATTTTTGGTGTGGATTTCAAACTCGTCGTCAAAAGCTACCAACCAAAACAATATTTATAACGTCACAAACTACTCTCAGTAAAGAGGTAAGTAAAGGTCAGATCCCAACGGATGGGTATTGATGTAGGATTCTCAATTGCAAATGGTTGTGTATTACGGTGTCACAATTTGGGTTGAGATGAAATTGGTCTAAACTGTAACACCCTGTAATTTCGGACCGTTATTATATGGCGGAAGTAATTTATTAATCAAGTTGAATTTAATATTAATGTATTTGAAGTAATAATAATTCAATGAAATATAATTCTATTATATTTTGAAGTAAAGTATTTATTTTGATAGTTTCGAAATGTTTAAAAATAGTTTAAACCATGTAAAAACCTTTTATTTCGAAATAAGGGCATATCGGGGAAAATGGCGATTCTTTTGAAAATTGGGCAAACGATTTTGGAAATGGGTCATATGAGTACTCGATCTTCTTGTAATCTCGTGTTTAATAACTTTGGCATTGTCGGAATTTGCATTTGACAAACGGTTCTAATTATCATCGAAATTATCGTCGAAACGAGCCAAAACCGACTAATGAAATTCCGCCAAATTCCCGCTCCTTTCTCCCTTTCCACGGCCCACCTTCTTCCCCCACCTTCATATTTCTTCCTAAGGCTTCTTTTGCCTCTTGACCGAAATCCACAAAAAAAAAAAAAAAACAAATAAACTTACAATCGTAATTTCATCATAACTTCTTCGTTTCTAGTCGGATTTTCGCAAAATTTATATTTTCGGAATCCTCTCTTCAAGATCTACAACCTAGTATGTTTTAATTTCAGTTTTCATTATGTCGATTTAAGATGATTTTGGGCATAATTTCGGTTTTAGTAATTATTATGGTGTTTTTGTTGTTTTTAATAAGTGAAGATTATGAGGATGATATAGGGGACTCCTATATAGTAGAGGATGATGGGTAGCTACTGTTTTTAGGGTTTTCTCAAGGGTTATTTTGCCTTTTTCTAGCTTAAGGTAACATATTTCGAGTTACTCGACGAATAAATGTCACATTCTTTGCTTTTTGTATGATTCTGTGTATGTTATTTGAGTGGTTTATTTCATATGATAATATGGGTTAAATTCATATCTTTTGTAAGTTTAAGTTCACATATTAGTATGGAAATGAAATGGGAATGATAAATTGATGCTTAAAACGATGTTAAAATGAACAAAAACGGAGAAACGGAGGAAATGGGGATGGCGGCCCAGTTGGCCCAGCAGGCCCATGCAGGCCCACGGCAGCCCTGGGTTGGTCCGGGTCGGCCCGTTGCTTGTTTCGCGATTTTTCATGCGTTGTTCGTCATTTCGGGTGCATTAATGTTATATTTAGTAAGTAACATATGGGTAGTCTTATGAAATGAATAATGTTAGTGGTAAATATAATGTTGATGGTAAAGTTATGCTTATATTGGTAGTTGGCACATGTTAGGATAGGTTATGATATGAAATTGTAATGAATAGGCTTAAAATGAATTTTATAGCAATAATTGCAATGTTTGGATGATTATCTTAAAAAAAAAATCGAGCCCTTAGTCCCTTTGACTGAATCGATGTCAGTCAATTGTGTGATTGGTCTGCCGCGATTGAACCCGTACCTGTCGCAGGGCTGGGGTTGCGTGTAAAAATTCGGTTGGATGAAAATATTGTGTGAAATGGATAATTGGCCTTATTCTTGTTTTAGGCCATTTATTATGTTTTTATTTCACATGTGTTGTTGGTTGATTTTAATGGTTTCTTATATTGTAAAAACGGCCCTAGATTCCCTGAAACCTTTAATATTGTTAATAGTGCTTGAAATGGAACTGGTATTGAATACTTCTTGCAGGTTGGTTTCTCATTCTTATAATTTGGGTAATTGAATATATAAAGGTTATGAGTACCATTAATACTAGGGATTGTGTTGTTGGTCAGCTGCTTATATGTGTGGTATTGTTGTGTTTGTCATAGATAGGTCTTTATAGTCTTTGACGAGTATATGTTCACTGCTCAGTAGCCTTTGTGTTCCTGACTTGGTGGGTTTATATCCAAGTTTGGGCATGACCTCATTACTTATTTTGAGAGTAAGTGGTCAGCTTAAGTACTAGCCAACCCTTTGGTGGACTCCTTAGGGTACTCACTTTGTTTTAAAAAAATTATGGGTCTTCGGTGCGGTGGTGTGTATCCGCATGTCTAGGTCTGCGCAGATTTTAGGCTAGGGTTGTGTTGTGTCTTGGCCATGTTTTGATAGAACCTCGAGCCAAGATACTGGGTTCGATTAACTTCCCTACCTCGTGGTATAGACTCGAGTTACAAAGTGACTATTGACCGTGCTAAGAACTTATGCCTGTCTTTGATATATTGTCCTTTCTTGTTTGATGATTCTATGAATCATAGAAGGTGAGATGCAAGCCGACTATGGTTGATAGAATTTGGATTCCTGGATGTTATGTGATTCACATGATAGTGTAGTATGAGTCGGTCTAGTATTCACATGCTAGGACTATGTGTTGTTATATTGTTGTTCGCATGATAAGCACGATTGTCTAGCATCTCTATGCTAAGGCATTGTGTGATTCGTATTCATATTCTTATGTTTACATGTTATATTAAATATGACATTTCGTGGCTGGGAGGACTCGAAGTTACTCCCCACTGAATTGTGGCTTTCGTGTTTGTATAAAATGCGATTGACAGGTTGATGATGATTAGATGGGGTACACGGACGAGCTAGTGATCAAAAGAACCTTGGACCTAGTCTGGTTATATTTTGTAGTAAACCTTAAAACATATGGTTGTGTTTATATTTTGGAGGGACATATGTCTCCCTCTTTTACTTTGGTTTGTATCACTTTATTCTCGCGACTTTAGCAATGTTATGTAAATTAGTTTGTTAGAATTTGCAGGTTTTGGCACTCTTCATTTGGAAATGTTTGTGAATGGTTTAGAAAAGCTTTTAAAATTACAGGTTTTATCTAGTTGAACCAATTACAAACATATCCTGTCGATTTTTACATAGAAATATACATGTTTATTTAACGCTAAAAATGAGGGTGTCACAGTTGGTATCAGAGCATATTTTCTCCCGACGCACGTTTGTGCACCCCAATATAAAAATCTTGACCTTTAAATAATAAACTTGAGAGATGGGTAGGATGGGTAGATTTAGGATTTTATGTGGTAGTCTCTTTGTGATTGCTATTTGTTAAGTGCTAACCAATGTTCTCTTTTGCAAGATGGCCCTTCCAAGAAACATTGATAATGCAATCCTACAAGCTAGGTTTGTTAATTGTTAGTTATTAATTTTCGTGCCGTTGAAGCTATGACCGTGATCTTACTCGTTGGTGACCAAGATTGAGTGGCCGTTGCCGAATGTTGAAGATTGGTTATGCCAAATGAAGGATGCTTCCACTTTCTCGATATTTCTTTTCGTATTCAGTGTACCCTACCTTAATCTTTCAATCTAGTTGTCTATTCGTCTTTCTAATTCCTCTTCTCTCGCCTTGGTAATTACTCTACTATTCTTTCTCCCGATTCATCCTTGGTTCGTTTTCCTCTTATAATAAGAGTCCTTGTGGACACCTTCCTTTTATTCCGCGGGATAGTCCCCTTGTTCAAGAGAACTCGGTTTTGAGAGAATGTTTTTGACTGAGCCTCGTACCTTGGGGTGAGTGAATGTATCATTTGAGGGCGTGAATGAGTTGAGAAATTGATTGTTTAAGGTTTGAGTTGTATATGAGAAGATAACTTGGGATCCTTTGGTTAGTCTTGTTAGTTGTGCTTGATGAGAGAGCCTAGTGAGTTGAGAAACACCTTGGGATTTATGTCTATTGAGAGCTTGTTTGTTATAGGTGATTGAGCATGGTACTACCTTAGCACATAAGTTGGAATGAACCTAAGCTACTTCATTTGAGAGTCTCGATTTTTCTTGTGGAGAATTAAAGGAATGATAGTTAGCCCCAATCTTTGTAGGCCTTGAAAGGAATACAATAGGACATTGACGTTGCTTAATAGATTGGTATCGTACTTTGGAATTAGTTAGTTTGTTAAACCTTTTGAGTTGACCAAATCTAGTATAGAGTAGCCCTTGTTGACCTTTTGAAATTTGAGAACACGTGGTTGACCTTATTAATCATATCTGAATTTGGGAATTTTGGTGGAAAGTTGTTCGATGTAGTTCGTGAGTTCAAAGATGCGATTTTAATTTATGGTATCGGAGACTAGAAGTACGAAGTGGTGAGATGATGGTGTAAACAAGCCATGGTACTTGGGGATGACATAGCAAGTGAAGTTCGATGACGAGAATTGTAAAGGAGATACTTTGGGACTTGGATGGTAACAAATGAATTTGTGTGGTGAATTGATTTTGGCTCTTGGAACAGATTGAGTTGAGGAAAACCTACCATTGTGGAATCCTTGTTAGTCCTATGATTTGGTAGACTTTTGAGTCTTTGTTGAGCACCTTAGTGATGTAACCTTATCATAGCGATCATAAGCTTTGAGGAGTGTTTGGTTAAGCGGTAACCCTTTCATTATGCCGCTTCTGTTCTCCTCTCCTTCTCTTTAGCGTTCGTTGAACCCTGTTTTTTATGCCGAAGTTTACGTATCTTCTTCTTGCCCGAGATATCTTCTTAACTCGAGTACCTCTTATTTCTGTCAACCGTTATCTTTACGGTCCGACTCCTTAGTTTCCTGACTTGTCAAGCTCATGCACCCTTCGAAAATATTTTACCGTTTCTCTATCCCGATATCACTCCTTATCTACTTAGTATAGTTGGTACCTTGTTGACCATGTTTACAGAGTTAGTGGGATGTGATTTGAGGGTTTTTGTATTTTGGTTTTTGTCGGGAATTGGTGTAGGAGTTTGTGTCTGTATTTGACCATGTAATATGAGAGCTAGATTTTTGATGGAATTCTTATGATGGCAATGTTGTAGTCTCCTTGCGATTTGAGGTTCGCGTGATTTGGTGGAATAAGACTCACTTTGGTTTCGATTTGATGATGAGACTAATGGGATTAGTTTACCTTGGTGGAGTATTTCTATGGTTATTTTGGATTTGTTTTGGGCATTGTTCGTTCGGGGATTGTTCGTTTGTCATTTGAGCCTTACTTTACGGTATTGGGGATTGATAGCTAAGTTTGTGGAATGTTATTGTAAGTTTGGACCTTATATTTAATCCTTTGAGGAATATTTCTATTGGAATTGGAATATTGTTGGGAAGTAGGATAATGAATCTTGAGTAAACCGATTAGATGATTTGTGTGATGAACCCATTTATCTTATAGTTAGTGCTAATTATGGGTTGGATAGTGCAACTTGTTGCTTGTGGGTTGGTTTCAAGCATGAATGCGTTTTAGAATATTGAATCTTAGTAAGGGTATAATATTGTTACTAGTTTCGACTTTGGATTTTGATTTTGTTCAGTGGAGGATATTGGTGGAAACATTTTGATTGGGAAATTGTTAAGTTATAAATGTGGAGGGTATGATTGTCTCAAGGATTAGCTTATAAGTAGACTTGTCGATGAGTGGTTCAGATGGCTCTTTGGATTAGTGTGGCCTCTGGTTGTTGTCCTGTTGATGTTCGGAGGACCTAGTAGGATGACTTTGTGGTTGGAAATTGAGTGAACCTTTCTCGATGTACCGATCTTCCTAATTCCGATCTCCGACAATTGTCATTCTTGCTATTCTGGCTTGTTCCATTGAGTTCGCCTTTTTGGAACTCATTTGACCTTTTGAGTAAAGTGTCTTGTTCGTTGACATCTTTATTGACTTCATCCAAAAATTCCACCTTTAAGAGTTCAACTCCTTCTTGTCTGTTGGGTGTGAGTTCCCTATCGCGAGTTGCACTTCTCGTTCCCGAGTTGTTTTTCCATCTTGCATAGATTCGATCTTGTTTGGGTAAACTTTTGGTTCATTATTTTAAATTTGGAGTTAAATCTATAAATTGACCTCTTTCTATAACATTTGAAAATGATTTTTCACTCTCTTTCAACCTTAGTGTTCGATTTGATACCTAAGTTATTTTTCGTTTTGTGTAATTTCGGACCAATGTGAGTTAACTTTTCGATTTATTGTTAAAATTTGTATTATGTTTGGAAAACTTGACTTCTGGTAAAGTTTGAAAAATGATTTACCATTTTTCTATAACAATTTCATTTGACCTTTCGCTTTCATTTTGTTTTGGCGTTGATTCGTTGTCGATTCGTCATTGGAGACGTCGATAACTAGTTCTGCACTCATCGGCGAATGATTTCATATTTTGATTTGTCCTTGATTCGGAATGATAGCGCGCTTGCATGCATCAAGAGTTCTCTCATTCCCTTGATATGGACATCGTGCTTTTGAAAGTTTTCTTAACCCCTTTTGAAGGATCACCTTTTGAAATTCCAATTTGTTTTGAATGTTTTGATTTTCGACCTTGGAAAATTGAGTTCGTCCTTATTGTATTTTCATTTTCTACTTGCATGTTTCGAGGACGAAACTTCTTAAAAGGAGGGATGATTGTAACACCCCGTAATTTCGGACCGTTATTATATGGCGGAAGTAATTTATTAATCAAGTTGAATTTAATATTAATGTATTTGAAGTAATAATAATTCAATGAAATATAATTCTATTATATTTTGAAGTAAAGTATTTATTTTGATAGTTTCGAAATGTTTAAAAATAGTTTAAACCATGTAAAAACCTTTTATTTCGAAATAAGGGCATATCGGGGAAAATGGCGATTCTTGTGAAAATTGGGCAAACGATTTTGGAAACGGGTCATATGAGTACTCGATCTTCTTGTAATCTCGTGTTTAAGAACTTTGGCATTGTCGGAATTTGCATTTGACAAACGGTTCTAATTATCATCGAAATTATCGTCGAAACGAGCCAAAACCGACTAATGAAATTCCGCCAAATTCCCGCTCCTTTCTCCCTTTCCACGGCCCACCTTCTTCCCCCACCTTCCTATTTCTTCCTAAGGCTTCTTTTGCCTCTTGACCGAAATCCACAAAAAAAAAAAACAAATAAACTTACAATCGTAATTTCATCATAACTTCTTCGTTTCTAGTCGGATTTTCGCAAAATTTATATTTTCGGAATCCTCTCTTCAAGATCTACATCCTAGTTTGTTTTAATTTCAGTTTTCATTATGTCGATTTAAGATGATTTTGGGCATAATTTCGGTTTTAGTAATTATTATGGTGTTTTTGTTGTTTTTAATAGGTGAAGATTATGAGGATGATATAGGGGACTCCTATATAGTAGAGGATGATGGGTAGCTACTATTTTTAGGGTTTTCTCAAGGGTTATTTTGCCTTTTTCTAGCTTAAGGTAACATATTTCGAGTTACTCGACGAATAAATGTCACATTCTTTGCTTTTTGTATGATTCTGTGTATGTTATTTGAGTGTTTTATTTCGTATGATAATATGGGTTAAATTCATGTCTTTTGTAAGTTTAAGTTCACATATTAGTATGGAAATGAAATGGGAATGATAAATTGATGCTTAAAACGATGTTAAAATGAACAAAAACGGAGAAACGGAGGAAATGGGGGTGGCGGCCCAGTTGGCCCAGCAGGCCCGGCAGGCCCATGCAGGCCCACGGCAGCCCTGGGTTGGCCCGGGTCGGCCCGTTGCTTGTTTCGCGATTTTTCATGCGTTGTTCGTCATTTCGGGTGCATTAATGTTATATTTAGTATAAGTAACATATGGGTAGTCTTATGAAATGAATAATGTTAGTGGTAAATATAATGTTGATGGTAAAGTTATGCTTATATTGGTAGTTGGCTCATGTTAGGATAGGTTATGATATGAAATTGTAATGAATAGGCTTAAAATGAATTTTATAGCAATAATTGCAATGTTTGGATGATTATGCCGAAAACTGAGCCCTTAGTCCCTTTGACTGAATCGATGTCAGTCAATTGTGTGATTGGTCAGCCGCGATTGAACCCGTGCATCATCGCGGGTCAGGGTTGCGGGTAAAAATTCGGTTGGATGAAAATATTGTGTGAAATGGATAATTGGCCTTATTCTTGTTTTAGGCCATTTATTATGTTTTTATTTCACATGTGTTGTTGGTTGATTTGAATGGTTTCTTATATTGTAAAAACGGCCCTAGATTCCCTGAAACCTTTAATATTGTTAATAGTGCTTGAAATGGAACTGGTATTGAATACTTCTTGCAGGTTGGTTTCTCATTCTTATAATTTGGGTAATTGAATATATAAAGGTTATGAGTACCATTAATACCGGGGATTGTGTTGTTGGTCACCGCTTATATGTGTGGTATTGTTGTGTTTGTCATAGATAGGTCTTTATAGTCTTTGACGAGTATATGTTCACCGCTCAATAGCCTTTGTGTTCTGACTTGGTGGGTTTATATCCAAGTTGGGGCATGACCTCGTTACTTATTTTGAGAGTAAGTGGTCAGCTTAAGTACTAGCCAACCCTTTGGTGGACTCCTTAGGGTACTCACTTTGTTTTAAAAAAATTGTGGGTCTTCGGTGCGGTGGTGTGTATCCGCATGTCTAGGTCTCCAAGTGATTTTAGGCTAGGGTTGTGTTGTGTCTTGGCCATGTTTTGATAGAACCTCTGAGCCAAGATACCGGTTCGATTAACTTCCCTACCTCGTGGTATAGACTCGAGTTACAAAGTGACTATTGACCGTGCTAAGAACTTATGCCTGTCTTTGATATATTGTCCTTTCTTGTTTGATGATTCTATGAATCATAGAAGGTGAGATGCAAGCCGGCTATGGTTAATAGAGTTTGGATTCCCTGGATGTTATGTGATTCACATGATAGTGTAGTATGAGTCGGTCTAGTATTCACATGCTAGGACTATGTGTTGTTATATTGTTGTTCGCATGATAAGCACGATTGTCTAGCATCTATATGCTAAGGCATTGTGTGATTCGTATTCATATTCTTATGTTTACATGTTATATTAAATATGACATTTCGTGGCTGGGAGGACTCGAAGTTACTCCCCACTGAATTGTGGCTTTCGTGTTTGTATAAAATGCGATTGACATGTTGATGATGATTAGATGGGGTACACGGACGAGCTAGTGAGCAAAAGAACCTTGGACCTAGTCTGGTTATATTTTGTAGTAAACCTTAAAACATATGGTTGTGTTTATATTTTGGAGGGACATATGTCTCCCTCTTTTACTTTGGTTTGTATCACTTTATTCTCGCGACTTTAGCAATGTTATGTAAATTAGTTTGTTAGAATTTGCAGGTTTTGGCACTCTTCATTTGGAAATGTTTGTGAATGGTTTAGAAAAGCTTTTAAAATTACAGGTTTTATCTAGTTGAACCAATTACAAATATATCCTGTCAGTTTTTCTGTAGAATATACGTGTTTATTTAACGCTAAAAATGAGGGTGTCACATAAACTAATTAACAAGATGAAAGTAAAGCAATGAAAACAAGCAAGGTAATTAAAAGGGGATGTAAACAATTGATTAAAGGCACTAGGGTGTCATGGGTTCATAGGGGAGTCATGGGAGTTGATCATACAAACATGTTCTCAACTATATGCAAGCACTTATTGTTGTGATGGGATCAAGTTGGTGTATAAGCTTACAATCCCTAAGAAGGTTTGGGTCCCGGAGCCGAATCAATTAGATTATACAGCACCTACAAGTCGACTTAATCCTTCCTATTCAACTAAATGCATGGTCTAATGAGGCTCGAGTTGGTGTATAAGCTTACAAGCCTCATTAAAAAGATAGGTGATGGATCAAAAAATGCAAGGTTTCATAGGCTTGCATTTCATTAAACATAACATGTGCATAAGTTGAAATCACAACAAGCAAGCAAATTGATGGGGTGATGTCGTCGCTCATCCAATCAAACACATTTATAAAACTCAACATACAACTAGCTAGTGGTAAGTCGAGGTCGATCCATGGGATGGTGGTTACTCAAATTATTCAATCTAATTATGGTTATGCTTGGGGTTGTCACAATTATAATGGGTTGATGATTCTAAGCTAATAAAGGCAATCAACAAGCAACAAAAGGAAAGATGTAAACAATTGATTAAAAAGCACTAGGGTGTCATGGGATTATAGGGGAATCATGGGATATGATCATACGAACATGTTCTCAAATTATAAGCAAGCAATTATTGTTGTGATGGATTGAGTTGGGTTATATCTTACAATCCTAGGAAAGTTTGGGTCCCGGAGCCGAATCGATTAGATTGTACAACACCTACAAGTCGACTTAATCTTCCCTACTCAACAACATGCATGGTCTAATGAGACTCGAGTTGGGTTATGTGTTACAAGTCTCATTGAAAAGATAAGAGATGGTAGTAAATGCAAGGATTCATAGGCTTAGCATTTCATCAAACATAACATGTGCATGAGTTGAGATCATAACAAGCAAGCAAATAAACCATGAAAGCATATTAATTTAAGCATGAATCATTCCCCATGTTGGTTTCCCCTAATCACCCATTAACCCTAGCTAAGAGACTACTCACTCATCATCATATTGAACATGCTAGCAAGGTTGTCAATCATACTAACAAAGTGAAACATGATGAACAAATAAAAGTAATTAGCAATAATTAAAAAGAGATTAAGAGATTATACCTACTAATGATTCCAATAACAAAGCAAGAATAATAGAAGTACTTGATGTTTGATTGAGAGGTTGTCAATCTCCCAATAATAACCCAAATAATCTTCAATTACCCAAAATAAAGGATGAACAAAAGAGAGATTAAAGAACTAAAACTTGGATTAAAACTTGATTAATACTTGATTACAATATTGAAGAGAGATTTGATTGATATTAACTACACTAATTATTGATAAGAAGAACATGCTCCTCTAATTAGACTAATGGGGTATTTATAGTGAAAATTAGGGAGGATGCATTAGGGTTAACTAAGGGCTAAACTAGTAATTACACTTTTTAAGTAGAGCAAGGAGAAGCCGGTATTTTTGGAGAGAAGGGCTTCTCTTTTCGTGGCTTGAAGAAGACAACCCAGCAGAAGGAATCCGGGGCGGATTAGGGTCGGGACGGCCGGATTTGGTCGATGGAATCCGAGCGGATTCTCGGGAATCCGGGCGGATTGCTTTGAGGGGAATCCGAGCGGATTCCAGCCGGGACGCTCGGATTGTGGATAGGCGGGACGGGCGGATTGCTGACAATCCGCTCGGATTGTCAGTCAGCGTGATACTTCTTCTTTTTCTTCCCTTTTATTCATAAATTCCTTGGGGATTTCCTTGGGGACTCAAGGATCCTTTCTCAACATTGCTCTTTTACTATGATATGTACAAAGGCCTTCTAATCTTGTCTCTCCTTGATGCTTGGTCATTGAATTTGATCAATTTAGTCTTGTTTTGCCATGAAAATGAAAGATTCTTACTCCTTTCCTACCAAGGGATCAAAATCTCAAAGAATATGCAAAACAAAGAACTAAAGATAAGAAATGACCCAAATAAGCACTAAAAAGCATGGAAACAAGGGTAATTCGGGGGCTAAATATGCGCCAATTATGGTCACATCAAATATCCCCAAACCGAACCTTTGCTCGTCCCAAGTAAAGAGGTGACTAAGACTAGGACCAATACTAACCTATCCTAATAATATAGCCGATATGAGACAATTAGCGGGTCTCACTCCGCCCCTACAACTCACAACAAGACAACCATGAGGTAGGATGCCTTCTTGCAAGGCAAGGTGGGTCTTGCCAAAATGGCGACACATCCAAACATTGAGCACACAAAAACATATAATGGATGCATCTACAAAAAAAATAGCCACTCCCTCATCAAGTGGCGGAAATTATCTACAAGGGAAGCAATTCAAGGGTACACAATCCTTCATAGATGCAATTTGTTCAAACTACTAAGCCTAGAAGGATACCAATAAATCACCTCCAAAATGTGTCAAGCTAGGGTACCTTTGTCCTCAATCGTTAAATGCTTTTGTCAAGAGTAGACTCCCTATGGTGTTAGAAACACTGAAGGATCGCGGAATTCCCCCTCTTGCCTAGACAAGAAGAAGGGTCGTCCCCTCTCTACCATGCACAAAAATGGATATGATGGATAAAGGGATTAATAGATATTTGAGTTTCACTTTGGGAGTTTGCTTTTGTTTTTGTTTTCCCCCCAATTTCTTGTGGCATTTGACATTTGAGAACACTTTCTTGCCATTTCTTTTTGATTTTTGGCATTTCAATACTTGACAACTTTTTTTTTTTTGCATTTCTTTTTGAACATTTTCAAAGTCACCCCAATTAGTAACGAGGGTGCCTTGTATTTGAAGCCTTAGGAGTCTATTTTTGCTCCTCTTTTCTTTTGATGCATTTTTGCAAACTTTCTTTCACTTTTCATTTCATTGAACTCAAATTGATTTGTTTTTTGTGCCCATTCCCTTTGATGACAAAAATGTGGTAGAACATGGATGATGGATGGATGGATGGATGCATGGTTTCAAGGGTCACCTTGGAATAAACGGTAGCCAAGGAGTTATCACACCACAAGGTACTCTTAACTAGGCCTTAATCCATGGGTCAAAGGATACTAGCATGACACATCCTAGGGTGTTTTACAAGTATTCTAACAAGCAAAGTCTTAAGAAGAAAAGGCATCTACTAGGGCCTATATACACTTGTTAAGCTTCCTAAGTAGACGGTTTCGCAAAATTTTTCTAACATGCAAACTACATGCCATGATGCAACTAACATATAAACATCCTAATGCATATGATTCTACCAACTAATATGCCAAATAAACTAAATGCAAGTCCTAAATTCACATTGTTATACCGCATCAATCAAAATAAAGCCACATAGTCATTAACATAAAGAGGAAAAAGGAGATTGGAAAGATCATACCATGCGGTCTTCAATATCCTCATGTCTCGGATGTGGCGTAGTCAATCAATGTGAATAAGGATGAACAAACACAATATATACAATAATATATACATGACTACACTACAAAGGAAATGAACTTGTTTTTGGATTTTTAAATTTTTCAAATTTTTATGGGTTTTGTTTTTATGAAATTAAAAGACATATTTTTGGGATTTTTCAAAAATTTTCAATTTTTATCATTTTTTGGAATATAAATTCCCATCCCCCACTTTATTTTGGACATTGTCCTCAATGTACATGTAGGAGTAGGAATGAAAAAAGAAAAACATGTTTTTGGATTTTTGATTTTATGGAAATTGAAGTACAAATGCAAAGATATGATATGAATGAATGCATGCTCTAACTAAATGCAATTCTATATGACATATATAACAAATGAATGCAATCTAAACTATACTATATGATGCATGATAAATGCTTAAGTCACCTATGATCAAACCTCCCCAAACCGATTTAAACACTATTTCTAGTGTAGAAATGAATAGGTTTGGCCATTAGTAACTAAGCATGAATTCTAGTCTATATGCAACTATCTACATGAATCATGTGGGATAAATACAATGCAAACTAATCTAATCATGTGAGGTATAATACAATGCAAACTATACATGAGAAATAGGGAAAGAAAGGTCTCACAATCACGATCTCAATCAAAGCCTCTATCATTAAGGCTATCATCATCTTCATTACTTTCTTCTTCTTCTTCCTCTCCTCCTCCTTGGTCATCTTCATTCAAGCCTTGGTTTGGGAACACAAGGTGCGGTTGCACCCAAGAAGGCCTAGGACCATTAGGATCAATAAACCCTTGTTGTGCCATATGATAATATTGAGGATAGAGGGCCAAATAGTTGTCTTCTTGCCCTCGGTGCATCCTAACATCCATGTTGCTTATCATACCCATCAATATATCCATGGCCGATGGCGGGCTACTCGGGCGAGGGGAGAAGGTGAAAAGGGTCGGTAGACATGGGGGTATGGAGGTATCTCCGCATATGAGGGCCGAACACCATGAAGGAATGGTGGAAATCCAAGGCTTGGACCTTGGGACGGTGGTGGTGCATGGGAAGGAGTAGAAGGTGCCTCCTCACGTCTCCTAGGTGGTGGAACCCTAATCCTCTCAATGGGGAGGAGGTAGCTCGGCATGGGTGCAAGGTAACTCGACCTAGGTGTGATAGGAGGAAGGTCCCAACAAGGAAGGGTGAATGTAGTGCTTCCCTTGGTGTACCAATCAATACCTCCCAAATCATTATGTTTGCACCATTTGTGATGCCTAAAGATGACTCTCTCATTAAGTAAAGTATCTCCGGGTAGAGGCTCATATCTCCCATCATCATTAAACCCCGGACATAAAACATCGGCCATCCTAGTCACAAGACCACCCATCACAATTCCCTTTGATTTTGTCCTACCCTTTGATAGATTTCGAAATCGGACAAGTAATTCAAGAGCGGGATTAAAGTTGTACTTTGGCAAACCTTGGACATTCAAATATGACTCAAGAAAAGTCATGTCAAGTTGACTCACACATCCCGTGTCACTTCTACCATGAATAGTCCCCGCTATAAATTGATGCCACATTCTAATAACCGGGTGATGAATGTAAAAGGCATGACACCTCTTAAAACCCTCTAATTCCAACCCGGTGATTGCTCTCCACAAATGTGACTCCGTGAACCCCACGGGTTTTCAAGGTCGGTCTCGGGTATCGCAAGCCCAAAGATTTCACCAAAGGTACCCAAATGCATTTGATGGGTCTCATTACACAACCTAAATTCCAAAGACACCCCATATGTCTCTCCTTCAAATACTTTGAGACTAGACAAGAATTCCAAGGTGAGGCTAAGGTATGTTTCCTCATGCATATTAATTAAAGTCTCAAGACCCATTTCTCTAAATAAGGACTCGGTTCGTCCTTCAATACCAAGTTTATCCAAAGTTTGACGACAAATGAAACGAGTGGGTTCGAACTCCTTACCAAGTAGTTTCAAAAATCGCTTCCTATGCTCATTTTTGATGAATACTACCTCCGGGAAATCATCAAGTTGCTCAATCTCCGGCACTAACTCCTCTTCTTGCATTTGGTACTCCGGTGGAGCATTAGAATTGCTTCCTTTCCTTCTTTTTGATCCCTTAGAAGTAGTAGCCTTACTCTTGCCCCAAAAATTCATTGTTGTAGCCTTGAAATCCACCAAGTATCACTACCCAAGAATGCCACAAATCTTCACAAATAAGAGCCAAACAACCTTGAAAATGCCTTACTAGAACACTAAAAGCAATGTAGTGAAGCTAGAAGGCAAAAATCAAACCCGAAAATCAATTGTTGCTCACGGATTTTTGGAGCTCCAATTTTTGAAATGATGAAAATGGGTGATTTTGAGCAAATAGAAGGTTGGAAAGTTGGTTTTTATTGTGTAGAAATGGATTAGAATGATTTTTAGAGTAATTAGATGGTGATTTGGTTGGATTTTATGGTTATTTGGGTGAGTTTTGTGAGTTGAGGTTGAGTTTGAAGGTAGAAGATGAAGATGGTAGGTGAGCTTTGAGTGAAGAGTGATTTTTATAGCTGAAAACAAGGCATTCACGGGTTAAAGGCTGAACACGGGTGGGGTAGCATTGTTCTGCCCGTGATTCTGTGAAAATGCAGCATTCAGAGGGTGGACCCGCTCGGGACAGAATTAACCCGCTCGGGTTGGTTGTGAACCCGCTCCCGGATAATTTCAACCCGCTCGGGTTGACGAAAAGAAAGAAGGGCGTATTTCTTAAAATCCGCCCGGATTCTTGGGCAGAGAATTTTTCTTCTTTTCTTGGCCTTCAACCCGCCCGGATTTATCTCGGGAGGGACGTCTTTTTTGTGATCTTGGCCCAACACCTTTCCCTTGATAACACACTTACTCACAAACCCAATTTTTCCATTTTCTTCATTTCTTGACATTTTTCATCTTCTCATTTTTATGAATTTCCTTCAAAAACTCAATTAAAAATATGAGATCCCTCCCTTTCATCTCTCATGCAATTAAATGAATGCAAAACTACACTAAATGCATATATACAAATTAATGGTTATTGAGGAACTCCATCAAACCAAGAACTATCAATTAACAATTTCATTGAAAATTATCACTAGCACTCAAAGCACGTAGAAGTCGGTCAAATTCTTGGGAGTGGGACATGAATAGGCATGCATAGCAACACAAGATTATGCAATTGAAAAATGCCCAAGTAAAAGACCGAACAAGCATATCAAGAGCATCATGACAAAAATCATAAGAGAAATTATGGATGGTAGAACCATGAAATGGGTAGTTGGTTGGCAATTCACTCAACTTATCCTCCAAATAGTCAAAATCACCACATTCGATGCAAGTACTCTCATTATCATCCAAGGTGATTTTAAGGGTGTCTATTTGGGGTTCCCAAATGTCCTCATCATATTCCTCATCCCAACAAGGTCCATTATCAAAGGGGTTGTCATAGCAAGGCTCACCAAGCTCAACACAATTGTCTCCCTCAAATATGTCATCCTTAAAGGGTGAGTTTTCACTCAAGTTCACATCCATATCATTCTCACTTTGCCCATTAACATCAAATTCCATGGAGGTTGATTTCATTGAAACACAAGAAGAGTAGGATGACGGCATCCAAGCATTAGTTTCACAATCAAGAATGTACTCCTCCTCATCATCACTCTCCTCATCTAGCACTCCATCTTCCCAAGGTGGGGTAATTTTGTGGACAAAGTGGGTTGACTCAAGGTTATTGGAAGGTTTCTCATCCTCACAAATCTCATTTTCATCATAGTTTTCCTCAATGAATTTTTGAAATGTGGCTTTTATCACTTCCATTCCTTCCTTGGCATTCTCAAAGATGTCATGTATAGTTTGCTTAAGACAATGGGTGGTCATGAACTCAACAAATTCCCAAAATTCCTCACAACTCATCTCACATATCCTACCACCACTCAAGTGAAATGCCAAGTTGCGGGTTTCAAGGTTCATGCCATTATAAACAACACAACATGCTTCATAATTTGAAATAGTAAAACCATGGTGCCAAGCATGAGTCATATAATCTTCAAATCTTGCAACATATTTATCAAATGATTCATTTTCATATTGCCAAAAAGTGAATGTAGACATGTTGAGCATGTGAAAAAGAACAAGTACAAGAAATAAATTCCCAAGGAACCAAAATTCCTCAAGAAGAAGCACAACTAAAACTAGACAAAAGAACAATTCAAATAAACAACACCGTCCCCGGCAACGGCGCCATTTTGATGGGGTGATGTCGTCGCTCATCCAATCAAACACATTTATAAAACTCAACATACAACTAGCCAGTGGTAAGTCGAGGTCGATCCATGGGACGGTGGTTACTCAAATTATTCAATCTAATTATGGTTATGCTTGGGGTTGTCACAATTATAATGGGTTGATGATTCTAAGCTAATAAAGGCAATAAACAAGCAACAAAAGGAAAGATGTAAACAATTGATTAAAAAGCACTAGGGTGTCATGGGATTATAGGGGAATCATGGGATATGATCATACGAACATGTTCTCAAATTATAAGCAAGCAATTATTGTTGTGATGGATTGAGTTGGGTTATATCTTACAATCCTAGGAAAGTTTGGGCCCCGGAGCCGAATCGATTAGATTGTACAACACCTACAAGTCGACTTAATCTTCCCTACTCAACAACATGCATGGTCTAATGAGACTCGAGTTGGGTTATGTCTTACAAGTCTCATTGAAAAGATAAGAGATGGTAGTAAATGCAAGGATTCATAGGCTTAGCATTTCATCAAACATAACATGTGCATGAGTTGAGATCATAACAAGCAAGCAAATAAACCATGAAAGCATATTAATTTAAGCATGAATCATTCCCCATGTTGGTTTCCCCTAATCACCCATTAACCCTAGCTAAGAGACTACTCACTCATCATCATATTGAACATGCTAGCAAGGTTGTCAATCATACTAACAAAGTGAAACATGATGAACAAATAAAAGTAATTAGCAATAATTAAAAAGAGATTAAGAGATTATACCTACTAATGATTCCAATAACAAAGCAAGAATAATAGAAGTACTTGATGTTTGATTGAGAGGTTGTCAATCTCCCAATAATAACCCAAATAATCTTCAATTACCCAAAATAAAGGATGAACAAAAGAGAGATTAAAGAACTAAAACATGGATTAAAACTTGATTAATACTTGATTACAATATTGAAGAGAGATTTGATTGATATTAACTACACTAATTATTGATAAGAAGAACATGCTCCTCTAATTAGACTAATGGGGTATTTATAGTGAAAATTAGGGAGGATGCATTAGGGTTAACTAAGGGCTAAACTAGTAATTACACTTTTAAGTAGAGCAAGGAGAAGCCGGTATTTTTGGAGAGAAGGGCTTCTCTTTTCGTGGCTTGAAGAAGACAACCCGCGGCGTGAAGGAATCCGGGGCGGATTAGGGTGGGACGGCGGATTTGGTCGATGGAATCCGAGCGGATTCTGGGAATCCGGCGGATTGCTTGAGGGTGAATCCGAGCGGATTCCAGCTGGGACGCTCGGATTGTGGATAGGCGGGACGGGCGGATTGCGACAATCCGCTCGGATTGTCGTCAGTGATACTTCTTCTTTTTCTTCCCTTTTCTTCATAAATTCCTTGGGGATTTCCTTGGGGACTCAAGGATCCTTTCTCAACATTGCTCTTTTACTATGATATGTACAAAGGCCTTCTAATCTTGTCTCTCCTTGATGCTTGGTCATTGAATTTGATCAATTTAGTCTTGTTTTGCCATGAAAATGCAAGATTCTTACTCCTTTCCTACCAAGGGATCAAAATCTCAAAGAATATGCAAAACAAAGAACTAAAGATAATAAATGACCCAAATAAGCACTAAAAAGCATGGAAACAAGGGTAATTCGGGGGCTAAATATGCGCCAATTATGGTCACATCACAAATTAATTATGAAAACATATTAGATTAAGCATAGATCAATCCCCATGTTGGTTTCCCCTAATTCCCCCATTAACCCTAGCTAAGGAAACTACTCACTTATGATCAAGTTTAGCATGCTAATAAGTTTGTCAATCATACTAACAAAGCAAAACATGATGAATAAATGAAAGTGATTAACAATAATTAAACAAGGTTAAGAGAGAATTATACCTATGAAGATGATTCCAAATAATAAAGCAAAGAATAATAGAAGTACTTGATAATTGATCGAAGGTTGTCAATCCTCCAAATAAACCGAAATAATCTTCTAATTACCCAAAATAAAGGAAGAACAATAGAGAAATTAAGGAAAGATTAAGATGTGATTAATATTGAGAATCGTATTACAACTAAATTAAGACTAATTTGAGAGTATTAAGAGATTATTACAACTTGATTGAGGATGGATTAAGACTTGGTACCAATCTATAGGTAGTACAAAGGGGTATTTATAATAAAGATTAGGTACAAGGATTAGGGTTACTAAGGGCTTGAATGACTATTAAGATCCTAAGAAAAGTTGAGGAAATGCTACTCCCGAGGGAAATGAACAGATCCTCTTGGTAGTCCTGCCTCGATCCGCTTGTCCCGTGGTAAGGCACGGGCTCTTCTGACTCGTGATCCGCTCGGATCGTGGGGAAGACGCTCGGATCCAGGTGCTGCAAGCCGCTCATCTTGGGCACAAGACGCCCGGATCTTTGTGCTTTGAGACGCCCGGATCGTGCTCGATCCGCTTGGATTCCTGGACAGACCGTTTCTCTTCTTTTCCTCCTTAACAATCTGCAAGGATCATGTTGGGGATGCAAGGATACTTTCATCATTGCCCATTTCATTTTATTATCTACTTAGCCTCTAGTGTTAGTCTTCTCTTTGATGCTTGGTCATTGTAAGCGATCCATTTAGCTCCATTTCGCCTCGTAAATGTAAGGTTAGCAATCCTTTCCTACCAAGGAGACAAAACCTCAAAGAATATGCAAAATGGGAAACTAAAGATAGTAAATGACCCAATTATGTGCTATAAAGCATAGGAACGAGGTTAATTCGGGGACTAAATGTGCTCAAATATGAGTCACATCAGCATCCCCTCAGAAATAGTTTGTGACAATGGTACTCAGTTCGTGGGAAAAAGGACAATGGCTTTTGTGCACAATGGAATATCAACTCGGTAACCTCTACACCAGGCTACCCAAAAGCCACCGGCCATGCTGAATCTAGCAATAAAGTGGTAATCACCTGCCTGAAGAAAAAACTAAAGAAAATAAAAGGCAGATGGGCTGAAGAACATACTTTAGTCCTCTGGCCTGACAGAACCACACCCAAGACATCCACAGGCCAGACCCCTTACTCCCTGGTCTATGGCTGTGAAGCAGTGATCCCAGTAGAAATCCACGTACCAACCACCAGAAGTATCCTAAACACTATAGAAGAAAACAGGCCACTACTACTAGATAGCTTGACCCTGGATGAAGAATTAAGAGACGCAGCCAAGATCAGAATAGCTTCCTACCAGCAAACAGTAGCCAGAAGCTACAACAAAAACGTAAACATCAGGGTATTAAAGGAAGGAGACCTGGTCCTGCGAAAAGTCTTCCCAAATACCAAGGACAAAAATGCTAGCAAACTAGCTCCTGCATGGGAAGGACCTTACCTGATTGACTCAATAGTAGGACAGGGAGCCTACAGGCTATCAACCCTGGACGGAGAAATGATCCCCAGATCTTGGAACCTTTCCCACCTAAAACTATTCCATGTATAAACCAAATATCCTATCATCCAAATCAGGTAAGGCCATTAACTTTGTCTCTTGCCTGGCTAAAGTCTTATATGGAAAACCCCTGAATAAAATCATACGACTTTATTATGCTATGTTTTTCAACTAACTGTCATTTTGCCTGAATACCTGCCTATTATGTTCTTATTTAAGTACAAATTCTACCATATCGGCCTGCTATATCCTTACTATGTTAAATCCTGAAAACTTGTTTCACGCCTTTTTTCCATAATTTATCTAGATCATTATAAACACAGGCTTAAACAAATATTCAGGATTGAGGGCCACTCACCCCAACCTGAACAGCATCTCAGAAATGCTTCACAAAACTTGGCACCTGCCTACCTCACCCAAAAAATACATACAAAAAATTGAGCTCAATACAAAAAATAAAAAGACAAGTATGACGGTGGAAAAGACCAGACTACTTGTCTTAAATCCCTCCTGACTGGCAACCACTCCTCTTACCCAGAAAAGCCCTACTGACAGGCAGAAAGCCATGAATTCCTAAAAAGGATTGAGGGCCATAAGCCCTCCTGACAGGCATGTCCCTAACAAAATACTTCAAATTGCATTATTACAGGTACCAATCAATCAAACCAAGACATTCAAAGGAACAAAAAAACGTCTTCAAATTGCATCAAAACAAAAACAGCATATCCAAAGTTGCCCAGGGAACATCACTCCTAGGTAGGACAAAATACCAGCAGAATCTAAAAATTGTTTGTCCGAGAACATCCCCCCCCCCCCCCCCCGGGATGGGCCAAAGAACAGCTACTCTAAAAACTAAGTTATTAAGCTGCCTTGGAAGCAGTAGCAGAACTGATACCCTCATCAACTGGCTCCTTGTCCTCTTCATCATCAGGCTCACCACTTATTTCCTTTGAGGGGGGAGAATCAACCTTATCATCAGCATACAACTTGCAAAGGTCAGGATAGGTGGCATTAAGGTCAGTCGTCTTCTTATCAGGGTTCCAGTATGGCCTGACTTCAACAGGCTCCTTCATGGCATCTACACGACCCTTGCCAAAGAAATACATGGCAGCATCATTGTATCTACCTTTCACCAAGTCCCTCTCAGCAGCCAGCTCCCCATTTACCTTCAGCTGATTCTACATAGCCTGCTTCTCGACCTTTAATTCTCCCTGGACGGTATCAAGCTTGGCCTGGATAGACTTCACAGCATTCTGAGCAGAACCCAGCTTTGATGTCTCCACAACCAGCTGCGCCTTCCCTGCCTCATTTTCCTTCTTTAAAGATTCATTCTCCGTTTTCATCACCTCAAAATCCGTCATCAGGGACTCAACATCCTTCTTCAGGCATTGCACCTCCTAGACCAAAGTATCCTTGACACCATTTGAATATTCTAGCTGACAGGAACCCCTCAACATATCATTCACATTCTACGAAAAGACCACCAATCAGGCAAAAAAAAAAAACAAAAAAAAAAACAAACAACCAAAACAAAAATAAGGAGAAAAGAATCAGTACCTCTTGCAGCATAGTAACCAGGTTAGCAGCATAGTCCCTGAAACGATACATAACAGCCAATGCCCGAGCAGATGACTCCTCAGCCTGATATTTGTAGTAGGGATTGTCAACCAAGAAAGAATGAGCCTGGATCTGTTCCTTAGCAAATTGAACTTCATCAAGCTTGGCCCTTACTCTCCTAACCTCACCAACTCCCTCTGAAGTCTCATCGGACCTCTTCCTTTTGTCAGCACGAACAGGCTCATCAATCACAACCTTTAGGGGAGACACCAATTGAGCCTGCTGGGTAGGTGCCTGGACATGCAATGTGCTATCACTCCCTGTAGCCTCACTACTCCGCGATTTTTCCCCTGTGATCTGGGAAACGCCTGCCTTCACTAAAGATAGTCCAAAGCCAGCAATCCTGGCAGAATCCCTGGTGGCTACACGACGAAACCCTATATCAGTAATACTAACATGTGTTCAGGCAAAACAATTCACAAAGAAGAGACAACAAACTCACTGCCTTACAAGGAAGCCCCTGAAGCTTTGGCACCCCTAACAGCCTTATAGGCACTCAACTTAGCCATCTTAAAACGAGGCATAGGTGCTTGCCCAAGACAGGCAGGCCACGCCCTCTCCTCATCAGGCAAAGCCATGAAAGCAGCAATCCGGTCAGCTGATCCCTCAACATCAGGATTATTAGCCCAATCAGCCACTACAAAGAGAATTCAGGTAAGCCTATTTTCAAAATTTAATGCACAAGTTATTCTAACAAAAAATGAATGCAGGGAAAAGAATTTACCTCCCTCAACAGCAGGATAGCTGAGATAATCCAAGTCAAGGGTAACAGAATCTGCCCTGATGAACATATAGGTTGTAGCCCAACCTTTGTCTTCGCCTGAATCGAAATTTGTAATCAGATGAGTCATTTTAGCCCTGACTGGAAGACAATTCAAGTAAGCCTATTTTCAAAATTTAATGCACAAGCTATTCTAACCAAAAATGAATGCAGGGACAAGAATTTACCTCCCTCAACAGCAGGATAGCTGAGATAATCCAAGTCAGGGGCAACAGAATCTGCCCTGAGGAACATATATGTTGTAGCCCAACCTTTGTCATCGCCTGAATCGAAATTTGTAATCAGATGAGTCATTTTAGCCCTGACTGGAAGATTGAAATGCCCAGTGGTATTGCTTTTCAAGTGGTAAACATTCTTGAAATCCTCAAGAGTAATTGCCAATTTATGCTTGGCACATAGGTGTTCAACAGAATGAACAATTCTCCAAACCGTTGGCATAAGCTGGAAAGGGGCAACTTTGACAGCCCTGATAATTTCAGTCATGAACGGAGAAAGTGGAAGCTGACAGCCTCCTTTGAACGGCCACTCAAAAATATAAAACGAGCCAGGACTACACCACTTAGCCCTGACTGGACCACTTTCAGAGATCCAGACTTCAGCCTCAGCAGGGAGAAGACCCCTACCTTTCAAATAATGCTCAAAAGAAGGCTTCAATTGATTAGCCTTAGGGAATGAAGCAGACAAAGACTTCACAGGGGCAAAAGTGACTCCCTTGTGCGTCATGGACAGAATTTCTGAAGGAGCAAGAACCTCCAAAACTTCATCTTCGGGAATGATTTCAGTAACATCAACTACCACAGGAGCATGTTCAACCCCAGCAGCAGCCTTGTTCGCAGCAGTCTTTCTTCTTCCTCCAGCCATTTTTTATGATTGGAATTTAAATTGATTTTCTCACAGAAAAGGTTATTTCAGAAAAGGAATTTTAGAAGAGAAATAAATTTTAGAAAATTGACGAATGGAATGTGAAAGCAAGACAAACGGTGCAAGGGATTTTATAGCCGCAAAAACACAGCGGATAGCACAAGTGGACAAACCCAATCATGACTCTCCTAGGGTTTGATGAACCTACCTCATTTATGAAGAGTAGCCATTATATAAGTTGAAAGGAACTCAAATTATTTTCCGGTAAAACATTCCGATACATTTTTTGCCTGACCCAAATTTTTATCTCCTTATCCCTGGCCAGATCCATTGGGAATAAGAAGATAAGGGGCAATTGTTGGGCCCAGAATTACCCTGCCTGATCCATATATGAATCAGGCAATGTCCAAAGCTAAGCCTGAACGGAAGATATTCCACACAAAGCATTAGAACGCCTGAGCAGGCACCAACCAGAAGGGAAAGAAATGCCAGGCATTCATTAAGCCAGGTCTGAGAAGACATCTTACCAAGCCACATGATAAAGCATATCTTGAAGGTGTCAGGCAACATCAAAAGCTCTCCAAAGTAATTCCTATTTACACGGAAGACTCATACAACAATGTTAGCAACAGTTTTGACACGGTCAATTCAGCAGAAATATAGGCAGCCAAACGTTTAGTCAATAAACCACCCCCGTGTAAATAGGGCATGAGGCCTATTTACCAGGAAATCCTAAACTAACCCCCAGGGTCCGTTGCAAGGCTACTATAAATAGAAAAGAAGAAGAAAAGAAGAGGATCACTTGCTCACTCACTCATTCACTCGTACTTTTACTCTCATACTTGTAATCATTATAATATTTAGCATTATTATTAGGCAGCCATACTTTATCCTTCGCCTGACATACACATTCCCTGTCAGGATACCTAAAATCATAGTGACAATCCCTCCTGGCTTGGTGCCCATGGTTTTTTCCCTTAATCCCAGGGTTATTCCACGTATAAATCTTTGTGTCTTACTTTAGTATTTAATCTTTTCTTCTTTCTGTCATACGAGTCATGCTATTTGTTTTGAGTTAGATTACCCTGCAAATTCTTCCGTGGCCGAACATTATCTCCGTGAGAATTCCTGCTAAAACAACTCCCTTAATCTTCTCTTGGGTCATTTCCTTAGTAGCAGGGATAGTAGAACAATAATCTGTGAAGATCTCCATATGCTTCCTCGCATCCTCACCAGCTACTCCTTTAAACAGGTTTCTCTCCACCAAATTAATATAAGAGGGACGAATATCGAAGGTACTCCCCTTATCAGTTGAAAGCTTGAAACTCTTAGGAATAGAATCAACTGTCGGCTCAGAATGACTAGCAATGTTAGGCATCTTCGCAGATTTAGTAATCGTTGCAGATATAGAAGTGTCTTCCTCTAAAGACCCAGCTTCTGCAAAGGTGAAATTTTCTATAACTGGTTCAAGAGTACTCAAGTCTTCCTCTCGATGAATCTCTCTCAATAAGTTCTGTCTACGGTGAAATGTCCTCTCTGGTTCAGGATCAGCTGGTACTAACTCTGACCTGTTGGACCTGGGCATAAACGAAACTAAGATAAAAGAGTAAGAACTGTCTCAATGAATTAAAAATCCCTTGAGACTAAAACAAACTAAAATAAAACAAGTAAATAAAATAGTTGCGTCCCCGGCAACGGCGCCAAAATGTTGACACAGTTGTCGCAACCTATCAAAAATAAACCTAACCGGCCTAAACTTATGCAGTAGAGGTAAGCAGGGTATTGTATCCATAGGGAGGCGGTTACTATCTACTTGTTATCTAGTCTGTCTACGGTCACAAAATAGGGGGTTTTGTTTGAGTTGTTTAATCTAAACTAATGAACTGAATTAAAAGCAATAAAAGAAATAACAATTAAAATTGGCAAGGATGAAATAGAGATTGATCAAATAAAGAGAGAAATGTTAGGATGTCGGTTCACCATGATATTACACAAATTAGATAAAAGTAAGGTCAGTCGGTCTGATGTAAGAAGTGTAGTGGAAAGATCCTTCCGGTCCGCTATCCGCCCTAGAGTCTTCCTAAATATCTTCCGCTCTGATTAGGGTAGACAATTATTCATAACAGGTCTATTCATTCCGATCTTTCGATCTAGGTCTAAATTTAACCGGATTAATTAATTCAGTTGCGTGCACTCAACCTAATAATTACTGTTATATTGCTATAAAACAACTCTCCCAACAAAAACCTCATAAACTAATTAAAGCATCATTGTTTTACTACCATGGCTCCCCTAATCCGAGCCATAGATAGGGAATTTAGCTACTCATAATGATAAATAAAAGAATAACGATTGATAGGAGAGCATGTTCGGCAGTGTTGTCCACCAGAATGTCAACATGTGGCAAATGGAAGTCGTCTTTTGGACTCGCCTTGTTCAGATCCCTGAAGTCGACGCAAACCCGAATTCTTCCGTCTTTCTTTGGTACGGGCACAATTTTGGCCACCCAGTCAGAGTATTTAGACACTTTGATGAACCTAGCCTTGAACTGTTTGTCCACTTCTTCCTTGATTTTTAGGGCCCACTCAGGACGCATCCGGCGTAGCTTCTGTTTCACAGGTTTAGCCCCGGGTTTAATGGGTATCCGGTGTTCTGCGAATTATCTATCAATCCCAGGCATATCTCTGTAAGACCAGGCGAACACGTCCTTGTATTCGTGGAGGAGGTCAATGAACTGTTGTCTTTCCGAGGGGTCAAGGGTTGTCCCTATCCTATGTTCTTGAGGTGTATTGTCGGTTCCTACGTTAATAGGTTCGGTTTCCTCAATGATGGGGGTTCTGCTTTCCCGTTTGTCAAGTTCTTTGGCTAGGTGAGGTGGGTAGTCACTCAAGTCAAATTCCTCATAGTCATTCAAAATTGCATTGCAGTTAAAATGAGACGAGTCATAAGCAAACTTAGCGTTCATTAAGTTGACACGAGCGAAAAGCTCGGAAAGGACATACATCTCGTGGTCAGTCAGAGGCGACATAACAGAGGAAGTGGCCCCTGGAACAGGCTCCAGGTTGTCACCATTCCTGGGAATAGGGGTGACTCTAGTAGACTCAGCCTCTGAATCAGCCACGACTTTGTGATAAAACAGTGGGAAGGGGACCTTGATTGGGACATCAGGAGCGTTAGGAGCTACGACAGACTCAGACTCCGACTAAGACTCAGACCCAGATCCTTCTTCACTTCCCTCCTTGAACATAGGGCCTTCTCCGGTTGTTATCTTGAGAATGGGGCCTTGGCGATCGGTCCACTTGACGGTCTTCCTCCAACCTTGGGTGGCTTTCTCCGGGTCTGTATCAGATATCAAGGCGGTTGGATCAAATTGGTTGTCCTTCAGGGCGATGTTGATGATGTCCTCATAGCGAGGTGTTTGACGTTATCTTCCCCAAAGAGGAGTGTGACAGCTTGTCCGTCAAGGCATGGTGACGGTTTGGACTCAGTTGATGCAGCTTCGATGTTGTCGGGGATAAAGTAGCAGTCCTGGAAGACTTCCACTCCCGGGTACCTGGCCCTGGCCACAGAGTCATAGGTTGGCTCCGGAAAGCCAAGGTAGGGCTCGGACTCTCCCTCGGGGACAAATTATCCGTTGAGAGTCAGATGATAGGGACGGAGGATAACCGTGCTTCTTGCGTTTTCGGATTAGGAGGTTCATCTCCCGGATATCTTCGTCGGTAGGTTCGTATCCCAACTCAAAGGGAATGTTGGGGACCTTAGCCTGTTTCAAGGGAGGCAATGGGTCCTTCAGTGGATTGAGCAGCAAACCCGGGAAATAACCTTGGCGCATCATAATACGGTTGACCGTGAGGTTGGTGAACGGGTCACAATCAGAGGGCGTCGATTCATCAGTTATGGAATTTACGTCTTGGAACCCCACATTTCGTCGTCGTCCTCCTCAATGGCTTGGGAGGCCATCCCCTTTCTCATAACTGCTTTGAATGGGGAAGCGGGAATTGTGATCGTTCTCCCGTTGAAGGGGACCCTGATCTTCTGGTGGAGAGTTGAGGTGACCGCCTTGACGGCGTGAATCCAAGGACGTCCCAGGAGCATGTTGAAGGACGCGTCGATGTCGACCACTTGAAAACTGGTTTGTCTTTCCAGTGCTCCGTTTGCGACGGTCAAAGTGATAAGCCCGACGACCTTGCGACGAGTACTCCTTGATTCGTTGGGACCAAGTCAGCTTCCTTGATACCCAGCCTGTGGGCAGTCTTAAGAGGAATGACATTTACCGCGGAACCGTCATCCACGAGGACCATGGGTATATTTTTCTGGAGGCATTATACGGTGATATACAGGGCCAGGTTATGATTGGCTCCGAACGGAGGGATGTCCTCGTCGGAGAAGACGACCGGGTTATTCAGATCAGGGGCGTCCCTCGTCATGTGCGCCATTATTTCTTCTGGGGAAGAGGTGGAGGGCACGGTTAATTTTCCCAAGGCCTGCAGCAAGGCCTGTCGATGCTCAAAAGAAGTTGCGATCAGTTGCCAAATTGAGATTTCGGCTTTCGCTTTCCAGAGCTGTTTCAGAATTGAGTTCTCGGGGGCCTTTGGTTGAGTTTCCACCTCTGGGACGATTAGGTCATTCGTTGTTGGAACGACCGTTGGATTGTTCGGATTCTGATAGGGACGTCCGGACCGGGTTAGATGTCCGATTTCTTTCGCCCGCTTCTCCTTCCCTGGGATGATATAGACATCCTCAACATCATCTCTTCATACGCCGTTAATTTCGGAGTCTCGAGGATACCTTGGAGGGGTGTTCCTCGGTGGGTAGTTCTTGTGAGGGATATTTTTGTGAGGATGGTTTTTTTTAGGGTGATTTTTATGAGGGTAGTTATTTTGAGGGTTGTTTTTTTGAGGGTGATTTTCATGAGGTCTATGCCAGAATGGTCGCGGGAGCAATCCATCCTGGGGTGGGTAGTTTTGAATGCTCGGGGAATCCTCCCTTGGGCGCGATGTTAGTGGATTGAAGATGAGTCGACAGTAGGCGTCGTCGAGCCGGGTGATTCTCTGAGAGAGGCTGGATATGGCCTCTTCAACTTGTTGAAACATAGTGAGCATAAAGGCAGCACTAAACACAAACACTCCGTCTGAAGGATCCTTTCCCAAAGCATTCACCTCGTCGTCAATTGGCAGGATGAGGTGAGAGGAGTCTAGGGTCGGCTCATCATCATAGATGGCGTGGATCCCCAAAGGATTCGTCTTGTTATTCGGCTTAGTTGGTGGGGGTAAAGGCAAATCTCCCTTCTCAATCATGTCTTGAATGAGGTGCTTGAGCTTAAAGCAATTTTCGGTATCTTGTCCCTTCCCTCGATGATACTGACAGTAAGCACTGGGGTTCCAGAACCGGGACTTCTTGGCATCGGTGGGATCCGGAGTGGGTCCGATCGGTTGTAACTTCCCTTGGTCCATGAGCCTTTTCAGGGCACTTGCATAAGTTGACCCTATATTGGTGAACACTCTCTGGGGCGTTCAGTTTTCTTAGCAGATGGTTCGACGAGGTTGACCTCATCAATCTTGTTCGTCTGACCGTAAGGGCGAGATCCGGTTGAGGTGCATCCCTGGTAACCTCTGCCAGTGGTCTTGGATAAGACACCCTTTCGGAGGTCTTCCTCAATACGGGTACCCAGAATCTGCAGATCTTGGAAGGTTTTGATATTCTGATACCTCAGTAGGTTGGCATAAACCGGGCGGATATTGTTGACAAATTTTTCCACCAATGTTGATTCACTTGGTTTACTGACCAATTGAGTACTCACCCTCCTCCAACGGGTTAGGAACTCGGTGAACCCTTCTTTGTCGTTCTGTGTTAGCACCTCGAGAGTGCGGGTATTGGCCTGGATCTCGACATTGTCGGCATATTGCTTGGCAAACTCAACTGCGATCTCATCCCAAGTAGTAAGGTTTTTCGGATCAAGGGAGTAGTACCATTGGCGAGGGATCGGCTCCAAAGAGGATGGGAAGATCCGGGTAAAAAGTTCCTGTTTGACCCCTTTAATGGCCATGTAGTCCTTGAAAGCACGGATATGGTTGAGTGGGTCCTCCACTCCCTTGAACTTAGGCACATTGGTCAGGGTGAATTTGTCAGGTAACTGGTCCCCAACAGGTTCGAACCTTCGGTTGTTCTCAAGATGGATATTGTTACCCCGGGCTAGGAGCTATTCTTCCAAGAGCTTCAGCCTCTTCTCAGTTTCGATCAGAGGTGGGGTATTGTGTTCCCCAGTTTCCTAGTTCTCCAGGGCGTCGATACGGGTCTCGACGCGATCCAGGGTGACCTTAAGAGCGGTAAACAGGCTGGCTAGTTGATCAGTTGTGACATCTCTGTTGTTATCATTGTTGTTGGACGAAGCTGAAGACGGGGCCATGGCTCTGAGGCAGAAAAGCGGCTCACATTACAACTCAATCCGACACGGTTCCAAGACTGAACGTAGACAACGCAAAGGATGAGACAAAGATCAGACTCAACAGGACGGGGTGACCGTGTGTGGTCCCTCGGTGCTGACTCGATTTATGACGCGACGGTGTTTGACCGAACTTTTGACACGAGTCCAACATGACGGCGTGACGCCGTTGGACGGGTCTCGTGGTGAGATGACTCATAAGTAAAGACCCATAAGTACGTTTGCTTTGACTCGATAGACACGAGGCGGAATTGGAATGGTGGACTAAAGTTTTCGAAAATAGAAATTTTCAAAAAGATTCATTTGTCGCTTAAACGGACGGCTTTCGAAGAAAGAAATCTCCGCAAGTCGATCAGTTGAAAGGGTTGTCTTAAGTTTATTTACAAAAGACGGTTTGAGTTTGAATCAGCTCGGAAAACAGTGCATTGTTTCCCAAGAGGGTTTTTGAAATTCAAAATTGTATGTTTTGAAAATCGAGTTTGAAATGTTTGAAGAGGTCTCGGGGACGGTGTATGGTCGTCGGGATCTCGAAAGTGTCTCGAGAAAAGGGTGTGTGCTTTTCTCGGGTTTTGAAAGAGCCATTGTCGGCGCGAAATGGGTTAAAATCCGTGTCTAGACGCGGCGATTATAACGGCGTGAAAAGGTGATTTGAAATGGTTATACAAAACCGGGTTTGAAAATCGTCATTACGACGGCCTAGAAAGGCGTGTTGAAATGGTTATAAAACCGGGTTCGAAAAATCGTCATTACGACGGCCTAGAAAAGCGTGCAACGGTCGGCGAAAGACCGAGGTTTGAAATGGCCATTATAACGGCGCGAAAGGGTGATTTTGATCAAGTAGCACATAAGCACTCACAGTTTCATTATATTATGCATTACGCTGACACGGGTTTTGGCTTAAAAGAGTGGGTTACACACCAAGCAATCAAACCCCGATTTGCGAGAGGGATACCAATCCAAACAAAATGTGTAAGGAGGGTGCCCTAGCCTCCTGCTCGAAAGTGATGAAAGCCCTTTGACGAAACAGAAATGTGTAACGTCAATGGTATGCTTGACTCAATCAGGATGAGAAACGCGGGGATGAGAAAAACTCACGCCGACGAGACGAGCCAATTGGTCGAAAAGGGTTAGGTTGTGGGCTCGGACAAGGAACCCGACCGTGACCGCAATATCAATTAATGCATTCCAACCAAGACCTCGTTCGAGTCTCACCATCTAGGGATCACAAAGACGTAAGTGTCCTAGTCGTCCCCAGCGGAGTCGCCAATCTGTGGACACGGCCCACCTTTGAGCCCACTTCGATCTGTGGACGTACAGCGGTCTTTTTGAAAGCCACGCTAAGCGGCGTAAAAATGCTTTCGACCAGACCGTTTTAGATAGGTCGGTTTTGTCTCGGTAAGGGTCTCGAAACGATTAGAGATGTTCGGAGTCGCCACCAAGCATTTGTGGGATGCCTGGAACCCGTTCGAAAATCGAAGCACAAAGCAGCGTTTCACATAGGTACTAAAGATAAGGAAATCGTCCCTCTTTAGCATCATATCTCTAGAATGACTCTCGTACGCCCTGGATAAGGTCGTCCACTATCCAAAGTTTCTGAGTAAGAGGTGAAGGTACGTATTGGGAAGCCCTTTAATCAGACACCCAAAAGTTGATAAAACGGTTTAAATGCATGAATGCGCATCCAATGATTTAAACCTAACATGTGAGAGCTTTCTAAGTCGGTTGATTTAATCCAAGTATCAAGTATAAGATGTCGGGCTAGATTAATGATTGATTTGCATGCAAGACGGAAATTAAACATCCATTTACCGTATTAGGTTTAAGGTGCATAACATGATCCATTTGTCTTAGTAAGTCATTTTGCAAATATGGTTTTGAATAGTCATCTGATCCGTCCTATATCCGGGCTAACCAGAGTGGGGATCGTCCTAGACTAATGCTGGAAGGGAACAGGCCCTGTACCAGACGGCTATATGAGGCGCGAGCCAGCCGGCGGTGTACGGGGCCTCCCTCCGGTTTTGAAAATGAGAAATGGAGAGCCTGTTTAGGCGCGGGTTAGGACACGGTTTATGTGCCGTGTTCTGACCTTTTAGAAAACGTTATAAAACGTATTGAAAATGGGTATTTGAACCCGGTTTGACTTGAAGGGGTCGTTTAGACCGCATTTGTTTAGACCGCATTTGTTGATTTGAAGAACTAGACTCGAATAATTATCATTAATTTGATAATATTCGGTGTTGGGTTCAATTTGACAAACTTGACATGAATAGTTCTGAAAATTATTATGGACTAATTGTCTTAAGTCCATTTGAATGTTATTAGTCGATACTCATCATTGTACCCGGGTTAAAATCTGGCATGGTATGTAGAACCAAGGATGACTTTGTGTTGGGGACTAATATGTTTGTTTGAAAATGTAAAGAAATGAAATAAAAGGCTTTAAAATACCTTTTAAATGTCATTAACCAAATATTATCACCGAAACACGGATTTAACCGTCATGGTAGGAGGAACCAAGGGTGAAAAATGTTTTATGGTTAAAACAAGTGAAATAAAATAAAAAGGGTTCGAAAATACTTGATATGGTGAAAAGCGATCACAAATATGAAGATGGATTAAAGGGAAATGACGAGAACAAACACGGTTGATCTCTGGTCTGAACACCCCATTTAGGCGCGGGCCAGTTGGCGACCTAAGGGGCTTCTGCCCCAGACCAAAAATCAGTTTTGGCTTGTTTATTCCATGTTTTGGTTCATGTTATGCATGTTTTAGCATGTTATAGTCATGAAACAAATGAAAACATAATAAAAGAGGATTTTTACACCCTCATACTTACATGTTTGGTTATGGCGAGTGACCGACGTAAGTGTAACAACTCGTTTGATCGGAAAAAACTCGGTTTAAAACCATTTTGGTAAGTAAAAAAGAGTGTGTTAATGTTAGTGATGGTGTAGTGGTCGAAATGGTCGGTCAAGTTATTTAATGCACGATGACGGTACCAAACAATGTGTAAGACTCGTGTTTACGATCGGTAGGTCGTAAATACTCGTCGGGTTGTGACATAAGAAGTCGAGTCGAGAATTTTAAGGGAGAAAAGAGGGGGCGAACACTCGCGTAAGTCTCAAATGGGTGGCATTTGAGGGGTATTTATAGGGAAATGAGTGGTTGTGTGAGTTTTGAGTGACGTGGCCACCTGGGCTGCTCAAAGAGGCGCGAGCCACGTCGCGGTTCTTCGAGTTGTGTTGTCACTTTCACAACAAACGCAATCATGATTTGTTCTATCCTAGGTTTTGTAGTCACATGTTTGGTACTTGACCATGATCCTGGAAAACTTAAGATAGAAGGTTTGAAATGTTTGGTTTTTTTGTGGTTGACTCGGTTTGACTCGTTGTTGGAGTCGGGATTTGAATTTTTGAGTCGGTTTTTGGTCCGGTGTCGGTTTTGACTCTAGTTAGTGTCATTGCGACCCCGTCGTCGTGCATTAAACACTCCAGGTATTTTTGAAATGTTTTGAGAAGTTTTAATTTCGAAATCGTTTTAAGTTTTCCGACGTAAAGTTGTACACAAACTGTCGATCAAACGCCGCGATTCCAAAACATGTTGTAGTCCGATAATCGTCGGGTGTTTGTTGGAGTCTCAGCAGATACTGGGTATCTACAGTTGATCTTTCTGTGGTGGCATTATAACTGGTGGCTTAGCCAATATCTCCTTGATTCTGTCAAATGCCTTTTGACAATCGTCGTCCCACATGGTGTGGTCCGTTTTCTTGAGCTTTTTGAATATAGATTCGCAAATCATAGTGAGCTTCGAAATGAAATGACTTATGTACTGTACCTTGCCCAGGAAACCCCGAACTTCCTTTTCTGTCTGCGGATGTGGCATCTCGATTAGAGCCTTGATCTTGGATAGATCAATCTCTATTTCTCTTTGACTGACTACATGTTAGGTTTATTTACCTCTTATTAGACTCCTCTAATAGTGATCTAATTAACTTCTTAATTATATGTTCTTTAGATCTAGTGCATGCATAACAAAATAAGAGATTTATGAGGAAAAACAATGTCCCTTACATTGTATATAGGTCCGAAATTTTGGGCACAAATAAGGTCACCTTCCTTATTTGTTCTTGAGCTTAATATGTTGGATGATCCTCCAAAAATCCCAAAGTAGAGATCCTCCTTAGATTGCACCCAAGACTTATCCCTTAAACTAGTATACTAATTAACTAGATTAATACACTAGTACCCTTAAAATGTATTCTAATATTGTTATTATTACTACACTAGTAACCTTGTTGATATTAGAATTTATGAACAATTTATAAGGTTTCTAAAAGCTTGTTTTAGAGAGATATGAGAGAATAGAGCTAGCTTTGCATGTAGTGTTGTGTGAATGAATGATAGTAGGAAAATAAGAGAAAAAATCTCTTATAGAAAGAGTAGGAAACCGGTAGTGATCAAGGAGAACAAGCCAAAATGGAATCTCCTTTTCCTTTTACTCTTATCAACAATTTAGGTGTGTAAGGCTAGTATGCATAGGTTCAATTATTTATTATTTCATCACATAGAATAAAATAATCACAACCCACTAATACTCCCTCCATTTCGGTCCAACACACTTAAAATGGACTACCATTTTATTTTGTCAATTTGTCATTTGTCACACAATATGTCACATGTAGAATGTTAAATGTTATTAATTAATTTAATGCATATTTATCACATAAATATCATTTTATAAATTAATTAAATTACATATAACAAATTGACTAGTGATACTTGATCACACAAATAAAATGGGTCATATAATTATAATTCACAAGATCTTGCAATTATAATTAACCATTCATTCTTATCTTAATTATTTCACAAACAATAAACAATTTTAGTAATAAAGCATTTTTATTACTAAAACAAATCTTATTTAATCCCATTACAATAAGATATCAATATTCTCTCTTACAAGTGAATTGTTCAATTTTAAGGAATTGATCACCATGTATCGTCATACAATTAATCAATTTATCTATTAAGGGAGTTGTCCTTTAGGTGTGACCTTAAGGGATCAACTGACCACCACTGTCATACGACAGTAATGTCAAACTCTAGTCAGCCAATCATTACCGATTAATGATGATCAGTTGATTATATAATAAATCATCCCTTACATATTCATAATATGAGATTTAATTGTGATATTAAATCATGTGATCGCACTATTGTTGGGGACACATATTCCAACAATCTCCCACTTGTCCGAGACAAGTGTGCGTCACCAATTCTCGTGTCCTATTACAATCTCCCACTCAATGCAAGGTGTCTCGCAGGTCGTACTTGCATTTGATCATATCTTGAGCGGTTTCCTCGATCTGGAGTGTAACTGTCTGACCGGAATTATCTACCATAGAAACCTTCCGAGCGTGGCCACGCATTTCCAGTTCACTACTCCTCGAGTGGCCTTGAGATTTTAAAGAACCCTGACAAGGGGTGGACATTTCCTATCGCACTATTCCCTTTGTTCAGCCACAGTTCATCATAACCCAAAATATACTCATTTGACCTCATTTACGACAGTCGTAGAGCATAAATCAAAGCCAATCAGAAATTTATGCCAACTTGGGCGAATAGTCTCTAGTCAAAAGAATTGACTCATAAGAATACTATAGTAGCTCTTGCCAAGACCAGGCTTTATGAATTTCCAGAACTCTATAAGCGGTCACTTCCCGACAGAGTGTCCCATACAATCTGCCTATGTGATCGAATAGTCATCCCATATGACTCTATGGCACATGAACTTGTCATCAATCGCATTACACTCTAGTCACTTCGAGACATCACCTCATATAAGTAACTAGGGGCGAATACCATGTCAATCCAGTTCACTTTAATGGGGTTCAATTTCTCTCTACAACCCATTTGGGTATAACAAGGTAACGGATGAGTTTAATAAAATTCAAACGATAAATGCAATTATCATATATGAATAGTTGAATACACTATTACTACTTCATATCTTATAATATTTAGTGTACCTTTTACACTAGTTGAAATGCAATAAAAGTTTGGTAAGTGGATATACCCTATATCCATATATTCCAATTTTATCAATTGTTATTTCCTTCTTTTCAATGTTATATCTAATAATATGAATTTATCTAAGTATATGTCTAGTCTTCTTACCAGACTTGGGCTCTTTAACTTGAAAGATTCTCCCACTGTTATCGCATAACTTGTGAGAAAGTCATTTGTAGAGGGATTCGCCCTTAATCCCTACGTTGACCATTTTATCACAATTTACTTAGATTCCTTTTGTAGAATTTGTAATGCGCGAAACTTAAAACACTTTTCTAGTCTCTTACTCCTGAGTCAATAAGACATCCTAGGATTTCAACAAATCCTTTTCGGTTTGGAAACTAAAGTTTGTGCTACCCTTCAACACATAACTTAGTTTATCATCCAAACATATGAACGAATTCTTAATTCTTCTCAAGAATCTCAAGGATGTTCTTTAAGGCTTTCACAAGCCATATTATGGGAATTATCTTGTTATTAACTTATTATGCTCTTAGCATATGTTACATCATGACATGTGTGTCTGTTGGCATACATGATCATTCTAATGGCGAAAACATTAGAAATTAATTTCATGTAATCAACAACCTAATAGGTTCAGTGAATGACTATGACTCCATCATAGTAATTCCACTTTCATCATCATGAATAACCCATTAAACCTTGTTGATGTTAAATAGATACGAAAAGATCTTATCATCATAAGACTCACAATTCTATGCCAATATTCTCTCTCATAAATTCAAAAATCTAGAATACTTTGCATCCTTTTCCAAGTCTCAAATCACTCTTTCACAGAAGAGAGCATTGGTACATTATTCTCAATAAGTAATATGTCATCAACATATAAGACATGGAGAAACAAATTCTAGCTCCCACTTAACTTCATGTATAATCATGATTCTTCAATCATGTGAATGAACCCATTCACTATTATTACATGAACGAAAAGCATAATCCCTTAATGCTTGCTTAAGACCATTCTAGGATCACTTAAGAAAGCTACGCATAAGATGTTAGGATTCTTAGATCTTTATCTAAGGTTTTGTGTTCCAAACACATCCTTCTCTAAATTTCCATTTTAGAAAAGTGAATTTTTATTATCATTTGCCATCCTTCATCAAAATGAAATGTGGCGATTCCTAACATAATTTATCTTGATCAACATCTTTATGTCAATCTTATGCATTTGAGTACTCTAAAGCTCTATTTACCTTTAAAGAGACCCTCGCTCTAAAGTAAATCTACTCTTGAGTAACAATTCTCGGATTGTAACGCTACGGCTCGTATGTAACAAGGTCATAATACTATCACTTTCACAAAGCAATATTTTAACCAATAAGACATGTGCGATAAACTCCTACTGAACTATGCTCCCACTCTATCTTAATAGATTATAGTTCAACTATACTCCCACTCTATAGTTCCATTACTTTCACAAAGTAACACTTCAACTATAAGGCATGTTTGTGACGATCCAATCTACTCCCACTCTATCTCTCAGAAATACATCTATCTTCTTGAGAGATAGCTTTGTGAGTTACAAACATATATATGGTGGAGTATTTAGGAGTTTTTCTAGACTATGCATTAGCTTTCAAATGGCCATCCCAATCATGGCAGCTTGATTCATGTGATATGCGAGTCTTATCCATGTCATCTGTTTAATAGACTCTCTATTTTAGGTATCTCCTGGTTGACCATCCGTTTAGAATAATGTGTCCGTTTTGTATCGCAAATTCCCTACTTTATGAGTTTAATAGCTCATCACAACTTTATAATTGTTCTTACATTAGTAAGTTGTTACTTTAAGTAACAATGGCATAAGTAGAATCAAATTCATAGCTTATGGACTTATAATGATCCAATCATCATATTTGTCTACTTGATCAATTTAAGTCGATAATATTATGTTTCACGATGCAAGTAGTGTATGATGAAAATCTTAGAACAAACGGTACGATAAAGCAAGTGACTTGGGTTGCAAACCAAGTCACCAATATCCAAAATACAACCCGTGTTTAAAGGATACAAACAAATTTCCAAGTCACACAAGGAAATCAAAATAGTTCTAAAATTTCAAAGTTCAACATGAAAATAAAGACAAAGAAATATAAAGCCAAGCTTCCATAGATCTAGCTCCATGGGCGGCTACCTCTAGCTTCCCTCAAGATCCTTCAAGCTAGCTTTTCTTTGCCCTTGTCCTTGCTAGGATGCCCTAATTACAATAAAAAGGGCAATGATCACAACATGTATCAACATACCAAAGTTGAGATTGAAACATAAAAGATAGGGATAGTCATATACCTACTGGAATAACCTTTCCAGCCCTAATATCGTCAAGATATTTCAAACAATTCCTTTTCCAATGTCCAACACCACAACAGTAGTGACACTTGTCCCCGGATGAGGCACTGTACTTAGGCTTAGAGGAACTAGCTTCACAAGCTTTAGCTTTGTTCCTGTTGGGAGTTCGCTTCTTTCCCTTTTTCCCACTTTTCTTGAAAGTTCCCTTGCTCTTATGATTGACATTGAGCACATCTTTGGTGGAGCTAACACTTAGCCCCATATCCCTTTCGGCTTGCACAAGCATTTTGTGCAACTCATCAAGGGAAACCTTCTTATCTTGCATATTAAAATTCACCCGGAATTGAACATATGCTATAATTTTGTTGAGGGAATGAAGAATCCGGTCAATCACGAGTTCCTAGGGAATCTCCACCTTATGCATTTTCAAGGTCACAACATGCTCCATCAACTTGAGCACATGAGGGCTAACTTTTTGGCCCTCCTTAATGTTAAGCTCAAATAATGCGAAAGCCGCCTCATATTGTATGACCCGTGGAGCTCGTGAAAACATGTTCACAGGTTTCATGTAGATCTCATGAGCGGTGCTAATCTTTATAGCACTTCTCTGGAGTTCCGCCTCCATTGCAAAGATCAACACATTTTTGATCGCGGCCGACTCCTTTTGGTAAACCTCATAGGCTTGCCTAGTGGCGGCGGTGGACCTAGCATTGGGTTCGGCGGGAGATGCCTCGGTAAGGTAACGAAGCTTGTCGTCGCCCTCCGCGGCCAAACGAAGTTGCGCGTCCCAATCGGCGAAATTGGACCCATTCTTTTCTAACTTACATTGATCCATGAAGGATCGGAGCCATGACATATTGGTAAGCGTGTTGGAACTAGTGGTTGCGGATGTGATTGGAGTTGCCACTGCAATTGATAAAACGATTTTGACTACAAAATAGGAAGTGAAGGAATTAATGAACATCTATCGTTTTGACAATACTTGTAAACATTTTAAACAAGTTTTAAACATTTATATAGTTACCTCTACCCAACTATCATAAATTATTCCGAGATCCAAATTCATATTAACTCGGGCACGGTGAGCCGATTAATCCCTTATTAATATAACTCGGTGGATTAACCTCTTAATCGATTCTACTTCTAGAACTCTCGATCGATAAAAATTACTTTAATATTTATCTTTAGCCCGGAACACATGCGACTACGGTCACTAATACTTCCGTTGAGCTCAATCCAAATTTCGATGTAATAACATTTTATTACCCACTTACCCAACGTAACAAGTTTAGTACCCCGGTGAGCCGAGCCTACTTCCTCTTGAAATTGGGACTCATGGTTTTTACTATTTGATAAGTCTAATTCTCAGTTATTAATTTGTGAGAGGTCTTATCAATTTATTACCTATCACGTTTTAAGTGAACTAAAGCGGTGAACTACGATAATTATAATTGACACGGTCGATGACTCGATATGATATGCATGTGTTGTTATGGCGATTTGGCAATGCATGCAACATATTAAAAGAAATGCAAAGCAATAATAAAACTTCCTAGTATGGCCTTCCTAAAAATATAAAATCAAATACTCTATTACATATACGGAAATCAACTTCTTTGGTCCCTTGAATCTTTAAGTGGCACGCCTTCCAAGAACACCGTCTTCGTCGGAACGCCTTTCCGAATGGCACCATCTTGAAGAAGCTCCATAATTACAAATAATAATAAAAATACAAAGCTATTCCTATTATAAATTTTTAAAATGGAAAAACTAGTAAAAATAAAAGTGATACGAGATCACATTAAATTACAACCGAATAAATATTCTCTTTCATTACGGGTAATATCGATTAAAACTATGGCCATACTAAGACAAAATTACATAATTCAAAATTATATAAATAAAAGACATTCAACAATTGAAATATTCAGCATTATAATATGTATCTATCATGCCAAATTATGTGTCAAATCGCCCTATTTAACTTGTATCGATTGTTTATATAACCCGGTTCTATGGAAATGTGTGATCATAACTTCTTAAAATCACAAAATAACACTTTAATCACATTTAAGCTCAATTTAATTATCCTAACACTCTTAGGACTCCCAAATTAGTCATCACTCAATTTTTTACAATAATTCAACTTGATTTAATCTTATGCTCAATTTTTACCTTAAAATCATAACATTTACGAAATAAATCCAAATTAAATTACAATCATTTCAAAATTTGAATTTTAAATTTTTGAACATTCTAGAATAATTCCATGACACTCATAATGTCAAAAATCATGATTAAAGTTTTGGAATTAATTTTGAGAAAATATAGTTGTAATTTATCGGTTTTATCTCATAAAATATTTAAAGTATCCAAAAATTAATCCAATCAATTTTACAACCTAAAATAATTTTTTCATGCCATGCAATTCGTTTTAGCTATTTATGCTAAAATAGTCACTATTTATGTCATTCTTACACTAAAAATTCATAAATCATGCTAAATGAGATCATTTCATCTAAAAATTTACATACATGTGACAACATATTAAAGTTTCATGGCCCAATTAAAAATTTAACTATTTTTAACCATTTTACCCCTTTTAATCCATTTTTATCTCATAAAAAGCATAAATCATGCAATATTAATCCAATTAATACGATATTTTACACACAACTTGTAAAATATACATGTGAGGTCATATAAAATTTTCAAGGTCAGAGAGTAAGTTTAACCATTTTAGTCATTTAACCTCCATTTGTGCCATTTTTACACTAAAAATTCATAAATCATGAAATATTAATCACATTAATATGATATTTTACATGCAATACATAAAATATTCATGTGAGGTCATACTAAAATACCATGGCCAGTATTAAAGGTTAACTTATTTTAGTGAATAAAAGTTCATTTTACTCATAAAAATGTAATAAAATCACTAAAAATCATTAAAATGAGCAATAAATTTCCATAAATCATAAAAATGACCTAAAATCATTTTAGGATCAGAATATAAAATATACATAATAATTTCATGGCTTATTCTTATAAATCACAAATTTTTAGTTTTATATGTTAAAATTTTAACTTGGAAAAACAATACCCGATTATGCATGCAACATCCTATGCTCTGATACCACTTGTTAGGTTTATTTACCTCTTATTAGACTTCTCTAATAGTGTTCTAATTAACTTCTTAATTATATGTACTTTAGATCTAGTGCATGCATAACAAAATAAGAGATTTATGAGGAAAAACAATGTCCCTTACATTGTATATCGGTCCGAAATTTTGGGCACAAATAAGGTCACCTTCCTTATTTGTTCTTGAGCTTAATATGTTGGATGATCCTCCAAAAATCCCAAAGTAGAGATCCTCCTTAGATTGCACCCAAGACTTATCCCTTAAACTAGTATACTAATTAACTAGATTAATACACTAGTACCCTTAAAATAAGAGAATTTATGAAAAATTTATAAGGTTTCTAAAAGCTTGTTTTAGAGAGATATGAGAGAATAGAGCTAGCTTTGTATGTAGTGTTGTGTGAATGAATGATAATAGGAAAATAAGAGAACAAATCACTTATAGAAAGAGTAGGAAACAGGTGGGGGTCAAGGAGAACAAGCCAAAATGGAATCTCCTTTTCCTTTTACTCTTATGAACAATTTAGGTGTGTAAGGCTAGTATGCATAGGTTCAATTATTTATTATTTCATCACATAAAATAAAATAATCACAACCCACTAATACTCCCTCCATTTCTGTCCAACACACTTAAAATGGACTACCATTTTATTTTGTCAATTTGTCATTTGTCACACAATATGTCACATGTAGTATGTTACATGTTATTAATTAATTTAATGCATATTTATCACATAAATATCATTTTATAAATTAATTAAATTACATATAACAAATTGACTAGTGATACTTCATCACACAAATAAAATGGGTCATATAATTATAATTCACAACATCTTGCAATTATAATTAACTATTCATTCTTATTTTAATTGTTTCACAAACAATAAACAATTTTAGTAATAAAGCATTTTTATTCCTAAAATAAATCTTATTTAATCCCATTACAATAAGATATCAATATTCTCTCTTACAAGTGAATTGTTCAATTTTAAGGAATTGATCACCTTGTATCGTCATACAATTAATCAATTTATCTATTAAGGGAGTTGTCCTTTAGGTGTGACCTTAAGAGATCAACTGACCACCACCGTCATACGACAGTAATGTCAAACTCTAGTCAGTCAATCATTACCGATTAATGATGATCAGTTGATTATATAATAAATCATCCCTTATGTATTCTTAATATGAGATTTAATTGTGATATTAAATCATGTGATCGCACTATTGTTGAGGACACATATTCCAACACTACATACACCAATAGCTTACCGGACGTGACTACAAACACACATTTCTGAGGGTTAAGTCTCATGTTGTACTTGCGCAATCTGAGAAAGAACTTGCGAAGGTTGGCGTTGTGACCTTGCCTATCCTTGGACTTGACAATCATGTTGTCTACATATTCCTCTACTTCTTTTTGCATTATGTCATGTAACAGGCTAGTCACGGTGCGTTGATATGTTGTTCCAGCATTGATCAATCCGAACGGCATAACGGTGTAGCAATAAGTACCCCATTGGGTGACGGACACTGTTTTATACATATCTTCTTCAGCCATTTTGATTTGATTATACCCCGCATACCCATCCATGAAAGAAAGGAGTGCGTGATCCGTTGTATTATCTACTGGTATGTCGATGTGTGGGAGTGGGAAATCGTCTTTTGGGATGGCCTTGTTTAGGTCCCTGAATTCAACATAAACCCGGATTCGCCCATCCTTTTTTGGTACGGGGACTATATTAGCCACCGAGGCTGAATACTCGAAAACTTTGATGAACCCGGCTTTGAACTCTTTGTCTACTTCCTCTTTGATCTTGAGAGCCCATTCTGTTCTCATTCGACGAAGTTTCTGTTTTACGAGTTTGAAACCTGGTTTAATTGGGATTCGATGTTCAGCAATATCCTTGGCATATCCTTATAGGACCAAGCGAAGACGTCTTTGAACTCATGAAGAATGTCGATGAAGCGGGCTCTTTCATTTGGGTCTAGGGTTGTCCCAATCCTAAGTTCTTGGGGTTCTAAATCTGACCCTACGTTGATACGTTCAGTATTCTCTATAAATGGTGCCCCTTTACCCTCCTCTAGTATTTCTTTAATTATGTAGGGAGGTAGTTCGATTGAGCCTGGGTCAGGATCATCCTCAGTATAATCATAAACAGAATTGCAATCAAGATAACACGAAGAGTAAGCAGAATCAGATTTATTCATATTATTGTTTGAACATAGCTGAAATAAAAAAGCCATCTGCGCTGTAGTCAGTGGCGGTAAAGGGACAGTTGCTGGGGCATTTCCTGAACTACTGTTACTAGAAGATACTAAACTAGGAGAAACAATGGGATGGAGAGTGACAACAGGAGGAGACTCTCTAATGACTTCCCTAGACTTAGACTTAGTTTCCGACTCTGACTCTGACCCAGATTTGAACTCGTCATCTTCTGGTTCTCCTTTGACATCTCTCCTTCTCCAGTTGTGAGCTTGAAGAGCCTTCCATGATTGTTGGTCCATTTAATTGATTTTCTCCATCCTTTCTGCTGGTTGGATGGGTTTGCATTTGTGATGAGTGCTGCGGGGTTGAAATGGTCATACCGAAGTATCACGGTAATAATCTCGTCTAGGTCTGCCTTAACGAATTGATCTTCTCCGAATAAAAGGCTAACGTCTTGTTCGTCGAAACAAGGTGTCGGACGGTTTTTCACGGTAGGAACCGTTTCCTAAAGAATGAAATAGCAATCGTGGAACACCTTGATTCCAACTAGCTTGTTGCCTTTGAATATCCAAGGTTCAAGAAATCCGTGAAAAGATTCATGGTCTCCTTCCTTGACTAAGTACCCATTTAGCGTAGGGTGATATGGCCGCATTTGGATTCCTCGATGTTTGCGATCGTGGACTTAAGTGAGCATTTCGAAAGCCTCGGATACAGTGGGCTCTTATCCCAATCCTAGTGGTATCTTCTGAGAATGGCCTTCTTTTAATGTTGGGAAGGTGTTGTTCCGGATAGAGTTTAGTGACATTCATGGGAAGTATCCCTGGGATTTGAGTATGTGGTTGACCACTAGATTAGAATAGGGGTTGAAGTATAGAGGTGCAAATTCACTTTCTACAAGGTTGATTATTTGAAATCCTCTTAATTCGTGCCTTGGGTCCGACATGACTTGATTGTTGAACATTTTTTCGATTACTGCTTTGATAGGTGATGAAGTGATCGTCACTATTCGACCATCTAGAGGGATTTTGATATTTTGATGAAGCGTTGATGTTATAGTATTGGAAGCGTGAATCCATGGCCTTCCTAGAAGTATGTTAAAAGATGCCTTGATGTATACTATTTGGAAGTTGACAATTCTTTCTATTGGTCCAGTGGTCATAGTAAGAGTGATGAGACCTATCACTTTGCGTCGCGTTCCATCGTATGCGCGAACAACTTGATTAGTTTAAGTCCAATCTGACTCTTTCATGCCTAGCTTGTAAGCTGTTTTCAATGGTATGACGTTGACTGTGGAGCCATCATCCACTAGTGTCATGGGTATATTCTTTTTGAGACATGTGACTGTAATGTACAAGGCTAGATTATGAGTGACACCGAAGGGTGGCAAATATTCATTTGAGAAGGTAACTGGGTTACTTAGCTTGATTGAGTCCTGGAGGACGAGGTTGACCACATCGTCTGGAGTAGAGTTGTGTGATACGTTGAGTTTAGCCAATGCATATAGCAAAGCTTGGCGATGTGGAAATGAACTAGCAACTAGTTGCCAGACTGAAAGATCAGCCTTTGTCTTCTGTAGTTACTTCATTAAGTGGTCAGTGACTGAATCTTCGTTATTTTCTGTTGGAGATGCGACATTCCCATTTGTAGCTGAATTATTTGTTTGCACTGGAGTAACATTTTGATATGGGCGACCAGATCGAGTTAGGTGATCTATGTCGAGATCCTGCAAAGTTTTGACCAAGGGATTTTTTTTTAGGTAAACATCTTCGTCATCGTCGGCCAAAACACCATTGATAGTGTTGAGCTCTTTGAGGCGTAGGATTTCGGATTCTAGATGGATAATCTGTTGAACCAAATCGTCAACTACTGCGATGACATTTTGCATTGTAGATTCGCAGGATAGGGTGTTGGCCATTTGCGTGGCTCTTTGTGTTGATATTTTTGACTTTCGCAAAGACGACACGACATCTTATACTTCAACAACCTGTCTACTTGCACTTCTTACCCATGCGACAAAATCTGCAATAGTTGGTGCGATGGTAGAGTAGGCTTCTCCACGGTCGACCATATTGATCTCATCTTCGACTGGAGAGATAAGGTGTGAGCAATCCAAGGTGGATTCCTCATCCGAGATCATTAGAATACTAAGAGGATTCTTTGTATTGTTAGGTTTACTTGCGGAAGGGATAGGCAAATGTCCATCTTCAATCATGTCTTGGAGAGCATGCTTCAGCCTCTAATAGTTTTTTGTGTCGTGTCCTTTACCCCTGTGATACTCGCAATAAGCATTTCCATCCCAGAATTCAGACTTCTTTTTCGGTTCAGGTGTAGGCCCTATTGGTTGTATTCTTCCTTGCTTCATCAACCTTTTAAGTGCATTTGTATATGTGCCACCGATGTCGGTTAATTTTCTTAGTTTATTGTTTTCTTGGATGACTCGATAAGGTTGACATCGTCGGCCTTGCTAGTGGAACCGTAGGAACGACTTCCGGTTGAGGTTGACCCTTGATATCCGCGTCCCACCGTTTTAGACAAGAGTCCTTTGAGAATATCGCCGTTGATCCTTCTACCTAGTACTGTTAAGTCTTTGAAAGACTTAATGTTTTGGTACCTCAAGTGATTTGCATAGATAGGCCTTAGATTGTCCACGAACGTTTCCAAAAGAGTGGCCTCGTCTGGACGTTTGACAAGTTGGGTACTAGTCTTCCTCCACCTACTTAGGAAGTCGGTGAACCCTTCCTTTTCATTTTGGGTAAGAACCTCTAGAGTGCGTATGTTGACTTGAATTTCGGCATTATCCAAGTATAGATCTTCTTGTGGTCTAGAGAGTAGAACCACTGTTTGGGAATGGTGTCGAGAGATGAAGAAAAGATCCTTAAGAACATCTCTGACTTGATGCCTTTGATAGATAGACATGTAGTCTTTGAAGGCACGAATGTGGTTTAGAGGGTTTTTGTGCCCCTTGAATTTTGGGATGACAGTCATGTTGAAGTTGGTTGGTAGTTGGGCATTTACTGCTTCATACTTTCAACTATTTTCCCTGTAAATGTCATCTCCTTTGAGGTACATCAGTTGCTCTTCTATGTAAAGAAGACGCTTTTCAGCTTCAGTGAAGACAGGGGATGAATCGTTTATGAAAGGTGGAGGATAGTCATGCAGTGGGATGTTTGGAATAGGATCTTCCGTAGGAGGAAGCCTAGCTTCTACGGGCACTATGCGACTTTCGATTGTTTGGAGATGAGCATAGGCAACATCTTGACTAGCCTAAAGACGGAGTAGCGCGGCCAGAACTTGACTATTAACATTATCTTCGGGTGGACCATGGACGCTTGCTGCGCTTTCGTTTGTTCCGACCATCTTGGATTGAGGATAAGAACCGACGACGAATCAAGACACATTAGACTACTTTGCACACTTACTTAAACAAGACAAGACTCGTTGACTGACTACAAAAAGGGACACGTGTGTGTCATGTGGGTTAAAAGAAAGTTGATTTTGAAATGTTGTCCTAAACAAGCATTGTGTGTGATTGTAGGAGTGTTGATTTTGAAGTTTGACTTTTGAAATGGTTGATTTTATGAAATTTTGACAGAGTTTCGACTTGACTTTGTTGATTTTGAGCTTTTATAGGCCATTTTGAAAGATTTATATTTTTGCATTTTGAAGAAAGATTTTTGAAAATTTTGTCATGGTTTTGTTTACAAAAGGTGATAACATATAAGTTAGAAATACAAACATGAGCATTATAACTGTATGCTGAGTGATCTTAGAAGGGTTTTGGTTTAAATGATGGGTTGCCATACCAAGCTATCATACCCTAGTCTGTGGAGAGGTCCGTGACGAAATGAGTCAGCTCGGTTCCTAGTCCATTCGCTCGAGTAGTGAAAGCTCTTGATACAAACATGAGTAAGCATCGTGGTATGGTTGACGTCAGTCGTTATCCATCTTTGGGCGCAAATAAGAACTTTCACCGTCCAGATGGGACGATTGGTCGAATTGGTTGGGTTAAGCCTATGATGGTTGGCTAAAATGACCTAAGAAGGTCGAGCAATGAAAAACTGACAACTGTCTCATATAAACTATTCCCTTAACTTGTTCAAGATTCACCCTAGGTAACACTAGACTTAGTCTAAGTGTATCATCCCCAGCAGAGTCGCCAAACTGTGGACACAGCCACCCGCGTAGTGGTTTCCAGGCGGCTGCACTTCTCCCACGGAACTCCGGCGCGAGAAAAGCACGTCATGGGCCGTTACCGATTTGTAAGGCATTGAAACCGGTGAAAGGATTGACAAGCCTGCATTTGTGGAGTCGCCACTAATTTTTATGGAAAATTTGAACCGTTCGAATACTTCACGTCATGTCAAGACACAAAGCAGTGACATGAACACCAAGAAATTCGTTACCCTTAGCATTCTATGTCTAGAATGACTCTCGTGATGACAATGAACACGGATGTTCACAGAGATCTTGAGTAAGGGGTGAGGGTATGTATTAGGAAGCTCGCTATTTGAACACCTTATCCCGCTCGCCTCGATAGCGGCCTCTACTAATGATCAGGGAAGTTATTTATACTCGATATGTCATCAGTTGTATGCATGCAATGCAACATCCACAGATTAATCCGAGCGTGTGAGAATTAACTATGTCGGTGAACAAACAATTTAGCAATTAATGGAGTCGAAGTTGGAGGTTAGATTAATTACATTTGAATGCCAGATAAATAAATCATACAAGGACAAATGAAATAAATAAATTAATTAAAATGGATAACCTAAATTTACGTCACAAGTACGCTAGAAAATGGAATGGTTTGAAAAGAAATAAAAAAAGTTGAAACTTAAAATATGCAAATATGACGAATTATTAGCGATAATACGAGATAATAATTGGTTAAAGCCCTAAAGCTAAAGCCACGTTTGAACGAGATGAGTTCAGAGGCAGAAACCATCTCAGAACAAGCGCAGCATCTGCTGCGTCCCTTAGAAGAGGATCATCTGACCGTGCGTTTGTTCTAGAGTTGGGTTCTGACTGTGAAAGTTAGACTCGTTAAATTGTTATTGTTCATTGGTTAATTAACGTTAATTATTGTTATACAACTCGAGTTAATGTGATTTAATCATATTACATGCATATGGAACCATCATAAAGCGATAAAAGGATGAATTAAAATGAAATAAAATATTACAAGTTAGTTGTATACGATGTCAGAATTTATTTATACAAAGCTTGAAACTGGAAAAACAAAGAATTGACGAAGAAACATAATCAAAATCATTTATGAAAGACGGATTCAAGGGGCTTGATATGAACAAATCGAGCCTCTTAAATCCGAGTTCGAATTTAATGACGAAAACCCGCAAATATTAGTTATAAGGGATTTAGGTTGGAAATTATTTAAAGGAATTAATGAAAACCAAATTATAAACTGAAAATAAGAAATTTCAAATAAAGAATAAGAGAAAATGAAAGAAAACAAAGGAAATAGGTACTCGGGGAACAAGAAAAAAGGCAGCAACAGAAAGGCAACCCGCTGGAAGAGGCGCGGCAAATGCTGCGACCATTCCAGAAGGCGCATCTGCTGATGCATTTCTTCTAGGACGTGTTTCGCTGCTGTTTTGAAAAAATAGGTTTGAAAGAATGGTTTTGAAAACGGTTTTGAGCATACTTGTAATATAAATCCGTACATTAATTGGTACAAAATAAAATACAATGAATAAAGTTGGGATTTACACCCTCAGACTTACATGTTTGACGAAGCGAGATTAACTAAGTTGTCGTATTAGTGATTGCTCGACTCGATGTAATATGAAGGTGCCCTCTTAAGAGGATTTAGAACAAATTGATTGAGTTGATTAATGTGTAGTGGATAAATTGGTCGGTCATGCAAACGTGACTGGTACTCAGAATGTTCTGAGCTTACGTGGTTGAGTAGATCAAGCACGTAAAGCGTCGAAACGCAAGAGCGTGATCATAGAATGCAAAGAGAGAGGAGAAGGGCGGACACTCGCGTGAGAAATATGTGAGGCGGAGGCCTCTATTTATACTAATCACGAGGAGGAATTATGGTAAAAATAGAAATAGGAAAGAAATCCGGAAGAAATAAGAAAACTGGAAAAAAAAAGCAGCCCAGGAAGAGGCGCGGCAGGAACTGCGACCCTTCCCAGAGGCGCAGTACCTGCTCCGTTCTCTCTTGGGCAGTTTCCTCCTCGGCAAGAAAGATTTCCGCGGTTGATTTAGGAATTAGGGAAGATATAGGCTTTCTTATTCCGTAAGGTAGATATTTTCGTGATAAAAGATAGAATTTAGGAATATTTGTGACACCCTCATTTATTGCGGAAAAGTAAACACATAATTCTAGATAAAAACTGCATGGATATGTTTGTAATAGGTTCATTTGGGTAAAAACCTGTAATTTTTAAAACCTGAACCTGTTATAAAAATATCCAAATGGGAAGGTGTCAAACATGCAAGGTCCAAAATAAACCTCATAAATAAAACATCGCTAAAGTCGCGAAATAAAGTTATACAACCCAAGTATGAAAAAGGGAGACATATGTCCCTAAAAAGTATATGACATAAAAAGTGTTCAAGGGTCACAATAAAATAAAGTTAATCTAGGTCCCAAGGTTACTTTGCTCGCTAGCTCGTCCATGTACCCCATTTATGCATCACCTACCTGTCAATCGCATTTTATACAAATACGAAAGCCACAGTACGTGGGGAGTAACTCCGAGTTCTCCCAGCCACGAAATGTCATAATTAATATAACATGTTAACATAAGAATATGAATATGAATAACACATAGCCTTAGCATATAGATGCTAGACAAGTGTGCTTATCATGTGAACAACAATAAAACAACACATAGTCCTAGCATGTGAATACTAGACCGACTCATACTACACTATTATGTGAATCACATAACATCCAGGAATCCAAACTCTATCAACCATAGCCGGCTTGCATCTCACCTTCTATGATTCATAGAATCATCAAACAAGAAAGGACAATATATCTAGAGACAGGCATAAGTTCTTAGGACGGTCAATAGTCACTCTGTAACTCGAGTCTATACCACGAGGTAAGGTAAACACCTTAGTCCTAAACCTGCGCAGACCTAGCGACATGCGGAAAATACCGCATCCAAGACCCATGATCACACACATGAGTACCCCTAACGAGTCCACCAAAGGGTTGGCTAGTACTTAAGCTGACCACATACTTCTACGAGTACGTCAGGAGGTCATGCCCTAACTTGGATATAAACCCACCAAGCTAAGACACAAAGGCTATTAAGCCGCAAACATACACTCGTCAAAGACTATAATGGCTTATCTATGATGAGGGCCGAAATACTCACCTAGGACCTAGTCCCAGCTTGAATACTTTAGCCCACACCACACAAGACAAGTAGGACACCCAATTAACCAAAACAAAAGGGGCAAAGAGTCCAAACTTGCACACACAAATGATCATACACACCCTAGCATATGAAAGGCTTCGCAAGAGCATATTTAGCTGACAATCCAACAATATCTCCAATATCAATAATAATCCAAATTCCAGCTAACCACTAGTACCATAATCCATGAGAACAAGCTAAAATGGCAAAGAGGCAACAAGACTCAAGCATAAGGCATCCAAAGCATCCAACAACCAACATATGAAATGATAATTACAAATATCAAGGAATCAACATAAAACATCCAATGACAACCAATATCACCTCAAAGACAAACCCTCGACCCAAGTCCCGCGACGGGTCATCGGTCAAATCGAGGCTGACCGGTTTAAACCTAGTTTGACCAAACTCGTTCGGTCAATCTGGCCCAGCTCAGAGTCTTGGCCTACTTTGGCCCAAATCACAAAATTCATTACAATATCATTTTCATGCACTATTCCAATTTCTATCACGTGAAAGACTATCAACATAAGAAAATATATTCCAACTTACAAAATAACTAATTCCACAAAATTCTCGCATAATAAAATAGCATAAATAACCGTCTCACACAAGGATAAACTTTTCTATAAATTTTATCGATAAAACGACGCCATTTACTCATACGGACTCCGAATTGAGTGATTCAAGTGGCTAAACCACCTAATTTTTCGATGCCGTTCAATCTGTCATATTTTTGGAAACATTGGAAAACGTCTCGGTCTGATACTGACGCGTTCCAGCCAAAACACGGACTTGTCACAACACATAATTCCTCATCCAAATTTGTTCCAAACAATAATATACAAATGGGTAACATAAACTAAATATAAGCATACTCATCTTACTCCATTCATTCATTTATCAACAAGATCGTCTCAAACAACAACAAACAACAACAAATGACAACAAACAACAACAAACAACAAATACAACTACTAATGTGACATTAATTCGTCGAGTAACTCGGAATAGTTACCTTAAGCTAGCAAAGAGATAAGTAATAACTTGAGAAAGCTTCTAAAACCCAAAATTACTCTTCATCTTCAACAACATATGAGTCACCTAACTCATCTTCAAATTCTTCACCTATAAGAACAACAAAAACACAATTATTAAGCTTAAATTCGAAACCCTAAAAAAAAGTGTCTTAAACAAAAATTGGGGGAAATGAAAATAAAGCTTACTAGTAGATGAGGATTGAAGAGAGGATTCCAAATATATAATTTTTATGAGATTTGGTGGAGAAATGAAGGATTTATGGTGGATTTAGGGATTGTAAGGAGGATTTTTAGTGGGTTTTTGGTGTTTGAGGGAAGGAAGAGATAGATTGAGTTATGGAGGAAATGAAAATTGGAAGAGGGGACAAATGGAGGGTAGGTGGCCAGCCAAAGACATGGGGAGATGGGTCATTTGTTTACGTTTTGGTTCGTTTCGACGGAAATTAGAAATATTCGTCGAACGCGATTTCCGAGAAAAGTAAAGTTCTTAAACACGATTTTACTAAAAGATTAAGTACTCATATGCCCAATATCCAAACTCGTTTACCCAACGACCGTAAGAAATGGGAAAATCCCAATTTTACGACTTTTATCCGAAATCTATTTTAACAAAGGAAAATGTTTAAATATAGTTTAAATCACTTTTAAACATTTCTAAACTATCAAAAATGATTACATTTCTTCAAAATAAAATAAAGTTATATTTTATCAAATAAATTTTATTTCAAATAAATTAATATTAAATTAAAATAGATTAAAATATTACTCTTAAAATATAATAAAGGTCTTCAAATTTATGGGGTGTTACAATATTAATCCGGAAAATTCCAGAATATTCCGACTCGGTTTTAAGACGGTTTAGAAAATGGAAGCGGTTTTCGACCCGGACTCCAAATGAACTCTAATTAATGTCAAAACAACCGTATCGGCGCGTAGATAACGACCATGACGTTGACTCGACTATTTGAGCTATCACTTATCGATGAACTTATGAAATATCATAAATCACTCCGCGTAATTAAACATGCGGCCTAATCATCACTCGGTGGTTGGCGGGAGGTGCAGAAACGAGGTGTCTACAATAGTATTATTGATGCTTATCGTGCTTCACTGACTTCGGATGCAGTACAATTGTACAAATGTTGTTATGCACCGGAGATTGGTGTCGATCATTATATGTATTGAAACGAAAGAATAAGGTGATAAAACTGATAACAATCTGTATTTTATTTGCTTCATTTACTTTAATAAAGCTATTGTTTGATTTGTGAATGTTTTTTTCCAGAACAAAAGCGAGGATCAACCGAAGGAAATTCGTCTCCCACTTCCATAGGTTACGTATTTAAGTGGAGGACATGGCTGTATATTATTTAAACTTTTTTAAAGAACCAATAATTATTTGTCGGACTAAGCTTGTTTATTTTCGTTATAAACTTATTTATGTAATGTATATATTTTGTTGTAGGAGTTGCGATAAGACTATGAGATCATGATTTATGGCTCGTAGAAGATGAAGATGGGATATAAGAAGATTGAAGAGGCCATAGATGGTTTTGTTATGGATTATCCGTTTATTTTTTATCTACGTTTTTAGTAGACTTTGTGGTGAATTATTGTTTTTGGTAAAAATAATGTAGAAGGACATTGCGGATTTGTGTACTCAAACTATTAATTTATCGTATTATAGCATGAGACTTGTTTGTAAAAATCGTAATGCGTTAATTTGATTTCCTGAACATAAATAAATGAAGTGAGCTGCTAGTTGGGCCCGTCACGAGCTATAACCCAAGAACCTCACGAGCCGAGCTCGACACGAGCCCACGAGCCGACCTCGAGCCCATCTGATCATGTCGAGCTCGAGCCTACCCCCATTGAAGCTCGACGAGCTCGAGCTGAGCACACCTTCACACTTGTCGAGCTCGAGCCGAGCATCCCTGGGCTCACGCTCGACTCGGCTTGTTAGCACCCCTACTCTGACCAAAGCAATAGAAAAGACACCATATAAGATATGGATTGGAAAATGTTCCAAAGTTGTCATTTATGAAGATTTGGGATTCTGAGGTCAATGTAAAACGTTTACTATTTGACAAGCTCTCACCCAAATCTGATACATGTCTTTTGTTGGTTATCCCAAATAGACTAAGGGGTACTATTTCTACAACCAAAGCAAGAAAAAAATATTTGTTACTCATTGTGGTGTCTTTTTGGAAAAAGAGTAAGATGACACAACATATGGACATTGTAGAAGATGGTGTGGTTTGCCCACATCCCATTTGCCACCCCATCGGTTGCCATTCCCCTGCGTAGAAATAGTAGATCTCATGTTCCGATGCAAAAAGGCTTATAGAAACGTATTTGACATAAAGTTCTGAAATAATGATTTGGAAAATGGGCAACCTACTATTTACATAGATGCTTTGGTGAGTTAGGACTCCGAAAAATGACAAAGAGTCATGCTAAAATGGATGTCAAAACCCCTTTCTTGAAGAAGTTCTTCAAAAAGGATATGAAGTTAAGTGGGAGTAATCTTAGTTTCTCAGTATTGTATGTGGATGACATACTAATCATAGGAAACAATGTATCCATGCTTGAATAGTCAAGAGATAATTGGAACATTATTTTTCTATGAAGGATCTAAGAGATACAGATTATATATTTGGCATCAATATCTATGGAGATAGATTGAGGTTAGAATGATGATTGCACTTAGTCAAGAAACTTATATTGGTAAGGTACTTGTTAGGTTCAAAATGGATTTATCATGTATAACAAGATGTGTACTCAACCGGATGTTGCAAATGCTTCGAGCATATACTGTAAATATCGGTCAAATCCAAGACTAGTGCATTGGATTGGAGTGAAGAACATCCTTAAGTACTTGAGAAAAACCAAGGACAACTTCCTGGTTTATGGTGGAGATTATAAGTTGGTTGTTACTAGTTAATACACTGATGCGATCTTCCATAGTGACTTAAGATGACTTCCGTATTTAGTCTTGTTTCACTCTTTGTCTTAATGGAAGAGTAGTGAGTTGGAAGAGTTCTATGCAAAGTACCCTCGCAGTTTCTATGTTTAAAGCCGAGTATATAGCAGCGAAAAATGCAATAAGGGAGGTTATTTGTAAAGTTCACACCAATGCAAATGTTGCAAACTTATTTAACTAAACCGCTTCCACAACCTAAGTATGAGAATTATACTAGGTCTATGGGAATTAAGCCAATGGGATTTTGGCATTAAAATTGTATTTGGGAAAATACAGTTATTAAAACATGGTTGATGTTTTGCAATGTTCATCTATAATATTGATTTCTTATTTAATTGTTGGTTTAGTATTAAATAAAATGTCCAAAAAGCATGCGATTTCTCATAGGATTATCAAAAGTGTTTTGATAAGTGGAAAACTATCGGTGAACAGAGATCATAGCTAAATTCTGTCCCAAGTCAGTATCATTAAATTGGACATAAGTGATGAAACGAAAGACTAGCATGTGATTATTTGATAGTGCAATTCCATGGGCTATAGGAACATGGGGATGTTCACTCAATCGCGTGGATATATTGGATATATTGCGAATTGACCAAAGTGGATTCTAAGGTAGAATCAAAATCTATATTTAGTGGATTCCTTTGACATGAGTAAATCATTCCAACCATGATATGATTAGTTATGCATCACTGTTAAAAGTCGCGCCGTAAATGGAGGTAATAAAGGCATTAGTCATGGTGACTAAGAATTGAGTGGGAGTTTTTATTATACAAGATTGGATAAGTCCTCCTACAAAATAGGATTGGTGTCTAGGCCTCTTGATGAGCAAGAACTGAGAAAATTCATGGCTATGCTGGGTTGGATTAAGATGTTAATCCTTATTTATTATGTAATTTGAACTTGGGATCAAGGAACGTAATTTTGATGGAAGACATAATGAACATTGGATGTTAATTGGATGTTATTAAATTTGACATTAAGCGACTTAAGGAATTTGAAGATTGTCTTATTGCCTACGGACAAGTGGGAGATTGAAAGAATATGTCGTATTTCCAGCAATTACTAAATATAATATAGGATATTTTATGGAGATAATAATTATATTATTTTATTAAATCATAATTATTTGTTAGAGAATAATTATGCTAATTAGTCACAGTAAGATTGGATTAATGACTAAAATAATATAATCCTGTAAGGTCACACATATAAGCACAATCAAGAAATAATATCAGTCCTATAAGGAAGCAAATATGAGGCACCTGTTTTTGGAAAGGAATATGAGTTCTTTCCTTATTCCACCTAAACTCTGTTATGGTATGTGATACTATATATAAAAAGTGTTAGGGTGAAAGGAAAAGACGATGAAGTTTTTCCATAAGAAACCACAAGGGGATGATGAAGTTTTTCCATAAGAAACCACAAGGGAGAAAACATATTGTTCTTCCTATATACCGTCTACCTCAAGCACCCATAAAAATAAGAGAGTCATATTGATCATTCTCTTCCGTTCTAGTAGACGTGGGTTTTCGGGTTAGGTTTGTGGACCGAGTAGCGGAGCAACAAGTGGGGCTATTTGTGGAATTTACGCTTCAAGAGGTAAATATTCTTTTTAGCTTTTATCATGATTCATATTATCTTATGCATGTGATCCTAGGACAAGTGTTTTAGGAAATTGTTTTCTGAAATTCCGTTTTCGCATCTATATAATCCAACACAATAGTGGTCTGTTTATCGACAATGATGGTCTGTCTATTAACTCCATCATTCATTCACCAACGTGTTTCCTTCTATCAACAGCTTTCCATGGCTCTTTTCTGTCCATGATCTCTTAACATGAGCAACTTCTGAACTCCTATTAATAGCACAAATGGTGACACAAGCTCTTCTACCTCCTTAATAGCGGATTGCTGGCGAGTGCGACAATGTCGTTTGAGGTGTGGGGCGATGTAATGGTGTTTTGAGATAGGGGTGCGGCGGGATTGAGGAGTGAGGCCAAAAGAGTGGTTTTTGGTGTTTGCCTGTTTGGTCATGAGGATTAAAGGGTGGTAAGCTGGTATTAGAGGAGGACAAGGTTGAAGTTAATATTAATATTTTTTTATTTACTTTAGATTTTTTGTACAAAGTGTGACGTGATGACCAAGTAGCCGCTTACCTAGAGATGAGGTTAATAGTATGATTTATATTGAGATTAATTAAGTGAAGTTAGAACAATACAATAGAAGAACTCTATATAAAGTTCTTCTCATGTAGACCTGACAAAATAAAACCGAACCCAAAAAACCGATCGAAAACATCTGAATTGCTAATTGATCGAACACCCGATATGAATAAATTAAATAGTACCTGAAACCTGACTCCATCTGAATGGAACCAAAACTAAACTAAACGAAAACTATTACCCGAAACTCAACTAAACTGAAATAAACCCGACCTGGATCGTACCGGTCTCGAAATAGCACAAACCGATTAAAGTTGCTAACCGTAATGAACCTGATGAAAATCGAAATTAAGTTCAACCTGAATTAAATCGAACCGATTTAACCCAATCCGAAATTGAACCGAATGACCCGTTTGTCAGGTCTATTCTCATGCCATATCAAATTTCTCTATTTTAAATATTTAAGAATTTTATTCTACTGATTCGGTCTGAACTTTGTCGTCTAAGCTTACCAATCAAAACACTATTTACAAACTTAACAAACTACTCTTAGTATAGTGGTGAGTAAAGGTCGGATCCCAAGGGACGGGTATTGGATTAAGTTACCGTTTGCAAGTAGCTATGTCTTAGGGTGTCACAATTTAGTTTGGGTTGAGATGGTTATCTAAAATACTAGACAAGTAAAAGAATGTGAATGGAAAAACAAAGCAAGTAAAGTAAATGGGAATGTAAACAATTGATAAAAGGCGCTAGGGTATCATGGGGTTATAAGGGAATCATGGTGAAGATCATACAAACAAGCTTACATAGATGCAAGCAAATTATTGTTGTAGTGGAATCGAGTTAGTTTATGTCTTACAATTCCTAGGAAGATTTGGGTCTCGGAGCCGAGTCGGTCAAGACATTACAACACCTATAAGTCGACTTAGTTTCTTCCTATTCAACTATATGTATGGTCTAACAAGCCTTGAGTTAGTTTATATCATACAAGTCTTGTTGAATGGATAAGAGATTCATGCTAGGTTGTCAATCAAGCATTTCATCAAGCATAACATGTGCATAAGTTGAAACTACAACAAGCAAGCAATCTTATGAAAACATATTAAATTAAGTATGGATCTACCCCCCATGATTAATTCCACTAATCCCCCATTAACCCTAGCTAGGAGACTACTCAATCATGGTTATGGTAAACATGCTAATAAGGATGTCAATCATACTAACAAGGTTAAACATGGTGAATGAGTAAAGCAATAAACAATAATTAAGCAAAGGATATGATGTGACTCTTAATTGCGCACATTTAGTCCCCTAATTAAGCCCATTTTGCATACTAATATATCATTCCATAGTCATTTTATCCGTCAAATTCTTCCTATTTTGCTTTCCTAGTGCATTTCGTATGTTTTGTAGGAAAGAAGACAATTAGGCGGAAATTTCCATCTCCTGTGCATATTTGCAAGCTTTTTGATGATATTGGATGGACTAGTGTGGAAGAGGAGGCAAGAACGAAGACCAACAACATAAGAATAAGGAGCATGCAAAAGGACGAAAAGCAAGGACCATTCTGAGGAACAATCCGAGCGGAATAGGAAAAAGACGCTCGTTTCCCTGCCCAGAACCCGAGCATCCAGACCAAATGAGGCCCGTCTCCCCTTCTCTTTATCCGAGCGTCCCAAGCAGAACCCGCTCGTCTCCCCACCTCACAATCCGAGCGTCTCCCTCTTAGGCCCGAGCGGATAGTGATGACTCTAGCACGATATGCTCATCTCCTTGAAGAGACTTGCATTTCCCTAATTTAGGACTTAGCATTGTTATTTACTAAATTATTCTTACTTAACCTAGTAATGCACTACTATAAATACCCCATTTGTAATAATCAAAGGAAGAAGGTTCCCATATTAGAAAATTCTATTAGATTAGATTAGGGGTAGATTAGAATAAACTAATATCAATCATTCCACAAAATTACACATTAATCTTTTCTTAATTATTGTTCAAGTTTATTATTATTCGGTAATTGAAGATTATTGGGTTATTATTAGAGAATTGACAACTCTTCATCAATCAATCAAGTTTTCTTCTTTTATTCTTTGCTTTATTATTTGGAATCATCTTCATAGGTATAATTCTCTTTACCCTTGTTTAATTATTGATAATCACTTTCATTCATTCATCATGTTTTGCTTTGTTAATATGATTGACAACCTTATTAGCATGTTGAACTTGATAATGAGTGAGTAGTCTTTTAGCTAGGATTAATGGGTAATTAAGGGAAACAAACATGGGGAATGATTCATGCTTAATCTAATATGTTTTCATAATTAATTTGTTTGCTTGTTGTGATTTCAACTTTTGCACATGTTATGTTTGATGAAATGCTAAGCTTATGAAACCTTGCATTTTTACCCATCACTTATCTTTTCAATGAGATTTGTAAGACATAAACCAACTCAAGTCTCATTAGACCATGCATATAGTTGAATAGGAAGGACTAAGTCGACTTGTAGGTGTTGTACAATCTAATCGATTCAGCTCCGGGACCCAAACCTTCTTAGGGATTGTAAGATATACACTAACTCGATCCCATCACAACAATAAGTGCTTGCATATAATTGAGAACATGTTTGTATGATCAACTCCCATGAATCCCTTATTATCCATGACATCCTAGTATCCTTTATTATTTGTCTACACCTTTATTGCTTGTTTTACTTTATCGCTTGCATTAGTCTAGACTCACCAACTACAAACCTAAATCAATCGTGACACTAGTATAAATTGAGATAGATAGACTTAGAACCCAAAACACACCGTCCCATGGATTGAACTCGACTTAACCACTAGCTAGTTGTTTGTTGAGAATATAAATGTTTTTTATTGGGAGACCCGACGACAATCTCATCCGATCAAAATGGCGCCGTTGTCGGGGACGGTGTTATGTGATTAAGTTCTTACTTGTTTGTCTATTTTTATTTGTGCTTTAACCATGGGGAACTTGTTCCTCAAGGTTCATTTTTACCGTTTTATTGTAGTTTTCATGTTTGTAGTTGTATCTTTATCTTGGCTATGATGATGACCTAAGACTTGGTACATAGAGTATGTGGTGGATCTTTTGAGTATGACTACAATGGGTATGGGGAGTTTGAGGAGCAAGTCAACACAAACCTACCTTACTATTCATACAATGAAAATCCTAACTACTACCCTAAATTTTCCCACCAAAATCACCACATCCAATATCCACTTCATAATGAATTTCAATTGCCACAATACAATCACTTTTTCACCTACCCACAACAAGAAGATGAACCCATTCAAACCATGATTCTCCAAATGATGGGAGATCAACAAAACTTCTTCAAACAAGGTGCTAGAAGAGAGCCAAATTAGAGACAATGTTCTTCAAAATATTGTTACCCATGGTGAGGAGTTGGCAAATCAAATTGCCCAAATAAAGGAAGCCCAAGTGGCTATTCCCCACCAATCTTTCAACATTGTCCATGAATGCGAGTTTGAAGGGGTGACCTTTGATATAGAAGATGATAAGTGGGAAGAGCCAATCTCCTGAGCTCTTGTGAGTATGAAAGTGTGGTATTTGATGAGGAAGATATGAGGTTGATTAAGCCAAATACTCTTAGCCTTTGTGAGTATGAGGGTGTGACTTTTGATGTGAACATTAAGATGGTGGAGGAAGAATTATTGAGGAGAAGTAGAGCCCCTATTTATGATTCATATGGAGAAAGAAATGATGACGCATCTATGGAAGAAAATGATGAGGGAAATATGGACTCAAATGATGAATGTAGTCATGGGATTAGCTTTCTTGAGGAACCCATCCTTGAGAAGTTTGAGGTATGATTCCATGAGGAAGATGAATGTCTCTTTCTTCTTGACCATGAAGACCTTTTCACACCTACCATAGAACCTATGATTGTTGGAGATGATATGGTGGACCTTCTCCAAAAGGTCAAAACATCATATAAAGGGTACTTGGTGGAAAAGCTCAAGAAGAAACTTGCAAATGAACTTGCTTGTGGAAATTTGACATCCACAATTTCAATTTCTAAAGAACCCGATCATCAATGCCATAAGAATTCTCCTTCTACCTTGGAAAGATTGAGTAATCAAAATGCTATCATCATCACCAAAATTGAAGAGGAAGATGGCAAGTGGAAGTCTCCAGACAAATATGAACCATACTTCATACCTTATGTTGACAAGAATCATGGGCTTGTTGGTTTGAAGCATTGCAAATACTCAAGTGCCAAGAAAAAGATGAAAAAGAAAATGAATGACAAATTCCCTTGGCCAAGCTTCATTTTGAAGTTAAGAAAACAATACCTATGCTTATTTGGGGCTTGTTCACAAGCTTTTGATCTCCTTCTAAGAGCCTTGAGCTCTATGGACAAAGAATCTCGACAATTTGAACTAGTTTGATGGAGTCCTATCTTAAACCACCAATTGTAAGATATCCCTTCCCATAATATTTTCATTGTATAAAATTGTATAATATTGCATATAATTTCGCATTTCTTGCATGAGAGTAGTGAGAGAGGGTTTTCTTACCCATTTATTGAGCATAATTTAAGAAAAAGATAAGAAGGAACCACAAAAGGGTGCAAGGGAATCATTTTTGAAAGAAAAGAATGAAGCAGTGAGAAAGACGGCACGAAACGCTCGTCCCGAGGGCAAGACGCTAGTCCAGAGCCTCTTCGTGAGTATTGTTTGATCCTGATCCAGAATCTGAGGGGATTCCCAGCAAGACGCTCATCCTAGTGGGAAGACGCTCGTATCAGGATAGAGACGCTCGTCGTGAAATTTGACATCCACAATTTCAATTTCTTGGCTTTTCCCTTTAGGTTGATTTTGGTCTGGAAGAGAATCCGAGCGGATTCCATGCGAGACGCTTGTCCCATATAAGACGCTCGTCTAATACCAGAGATGCTCGTCCCGAGCCAGTCTCAAAAGAGCCAAGATCCTTGACTCGCAATCCGCACGTATTCTTCACAAGACGCTCGGATTCCCCCAATGAGACGCTCGGACTCCTTTGATTTTTACTGGAGACCTCGTGAAATCCGCCCGAGCCCGACCCTCAGCCGCTCGTCCCTCACCCTCTTTTTCTTTATAAACACCCCCACCATCCCTCATTTCCTTACCTTATCTACCCTAAAACTCACATCACCATCTCCCAAACACTCCCATCACAAAAATCAACCCCAAAAAAACCCTAAGTCTTTCAAATAAAAAATGATGAACCTAAAGGGAAAAGCCAAGAAAATCGTTGAGGCCTCCACCAAGAAACGCAAGGGCACTTCTTCATCCGCCCAAGGAGGGATGCCGATAAGAGGCCATCGCAATGTGATGATAGGAGGGGTAGAGCAACTTGATTACTTCCCGGAAGTGATCTTCACATCCAATGACCACCGCAAAAAGGTCGTCACATTGCTAGGGAAGCATTATGAGCCAACTCAATTCATCGATACTAAAGTGTTAGAGGTCCTAGGTATAAGGTACCATACTGAAATGTTCTTTGATGGTTTGGGGCTTGGAAAGCTATTATATGCCCACGAAGAGACCTACCTTAGCCTTACCCTAGAATTCTTCAGTAGCATCCGCATCGTCACAAACAGGCAGAGAACCGTTTGTATGGAATTCCGATTGTGCAATCACGACCATAGACTAACCCTCGACCAATTTGCGAATATTTTTGGTCTTATTGTGCCAACGGAAAACACCGACAAACCCGCCGACTTTGATGTTGACCCAGTTTGGAGGGCTATCTTTGGGAGGGACTTCATACATTTGAAACAATGCTATATCTTCGCAATTCAACATCCGGTGATTCGAATCACCGAACGCTTCATTGCCGGCACTATTAATGGGAGATTTGAGAAAGATAGGTGCACTCTCCTTGATTTGACCTTTTTAGAGTCCTATCTAAATGTTCGAGGGACGAGGCCTTATAATTTCAACACCCCCCTTGAGATGCTCACAAGGTTCTTCGACTTTGCTCAAGGGAATTCCCAAATCAAGACCTTCATGATGGGAGGTCTAATAACAATGTTGACTAATGATCTTTGTCCCGGGTTTAACCTTCATGGGGCTTATGTAAAACTTGAGGGTAGCACTTTAATTGATGAGGATGCCATCTTCAACCACCACCGGTGGTGTGCCTACACTCAAACCGGGATTGTGGAGTGGTTTATAAAAGGGTGTGCTTCTATTGTTCTTACGGGGTGGAATGTACCCGCTACCGACCCAAGGTTGAGCCAGTACTGACCTACTCCGAGCGGCCTCCTTGACATTGAGATCTACCCCAACCCGCCTCAAAAAGAAGAAGCACCCCGCCAACCTCAACAACCTCGTGCGATGCTCGTAAGGGGTATTGCACCACCATCTTATGTATCCATCCCACCATACCCCACTCCTTATGTGCCATTCAAACCACAAGTCCCCAATGCTCCGGATGTGAATGATTTGATGAGCCTTATGCAATGGGTCGATCTCGTGGTGCACCGAGGGCAAGAAGACAACTATTTGGCCCTCTATCCCCAATACTACCAAAGGGCACAACAAGGGTATATAGACCCTAATGGCTCTCGTACATCTTGGGCTCAGCCGCACCTTTTGTTCCCTAATCAAGGGAACCAAGACGGGAACGTTGGCGGTCAAGGTGGAGGATTCTACGGTCAAGGTGGAGGATCCTATGGTCAAGGAGGAGGGTATGACTAAGGAGGTTCTAGTGGGTATGGATACAGCAATGATGGTAATGATGACGAATGAGAGATGCCTACCACACCATCTCCAATTGTATGATACTCTTCTCTCCCTATCTCTTATGTATAGTTGCATTGCATTTAGTTTACACCTCACTTGCATTTGTATTATATTTCATATTGCATTTACATTAGTTAGTTCATTTAGTATAGTTTGCATTGTAATATATCTCACATGATTCATATAGTTAGTTACATATAGTTAGTTGCATTCATGCTTAGTCACTAATGACCAATCCTATTCTTTTCTACACTAGAAATAGTGTTTAAATCGGTTTGGGGAGGTTTGATCACAAGTGAAAACATGCATCATTTAGTATAGTGTAGATTGCATTCATTTGTTATATATGTCAATTGCATTTAGTTAGAGCATGCATTCATATCATATCATTGCATGTGTACTTCAATTTCCATAAAATCAAAAAATCCAAAAATATGTTTTTCTTTTTCATTCCTACTCCTACATGTACATCGAAGACAATGTCCAAAATAAAGTGGGGGATGGGAATTTATATTCCAAAAATGATAAAAATACAAAAAATTGAAAAATACAAAAACATGTCTTTTTATTTCATAATCATAAAAACCATAAAAATTTGAAAAATTCAAAAAAATACAAAAACATGTTCTTTTCCTTTGTAGTGTAGTCTTGTATATATTGTCTTGTATATATTGTGTTTGTTCATCCTTTTTCATAATGATCGACGACGCCACATCCGAGACATGAGGATATTGAAGACCGCATGGTATGATCTTTCCAATCCCCTTTTTCCTCTTTATGTTAATGACTATGTGGCTTTATTTTGATTAATGGGGTATAAACAATGTGATTATAGGATTGCATTTAGATTATTTGGCATACTAGTTGGTAGAAGCATATGCATTAGGTTGTATAATTGTTAGTTGCATCATGGCATATAGTTGCATTTAGGAAAAAATTTGTGAAACCGTCTATTTGGGAATCTTGACAAGTGTATATAAGGCCCTTGTAGATACTTTTTCTTCTTAAGACTTTGCTTGTTAGAACACTTGTAAAACACCCTAGGATGTGTCATGCTAGTATCCTTTGACCCATGGATTAAGGCCTAGTAACTGTACATTGTGGTGTGATAACTCCTTAGCTACCGTTTATTCCAAGGTGACCCTTGAAACCATGCAATCATCATCCATGTTCTACCATAATTTTATCAACAAAAGGGAATGGGCATAAAAATTGTTCAAATTTGAGTTCAAGCATTGAAATGAAAATGAAAAAGTTTGCAATTGCATCAAAAGAAAAGAGGAGTAACAAAAATGAAAACTCCTATGCTTCAAATATAAGCACCCTCACTAAAAATAGGGTGATTTTGAAAATGTTCAAAAGAAAATGCAAAAAGTTGAAAGTTGTCAAGTATTGAAATGCCAAACATCAAAAGAAATGGCAAAGAAATGTTCTCAAATGTCAAATGCCACAAGAAATTGGGGGGAATAACAACAACAAAAGCAAACTCCCCATATGAAACTTAAAACATATTGATCCCTATTTCCATCGAATCCACTTTTGTGCATGGTAAAGAGGGGACGACCCTTCTTCTTGTCTAGGCAAGAAGGGGAATTCCGTGATCCACCAGTGTTTCTAACACCATAGGGAGACTACTCTTGACAAAATCATTTAACAATTGAGGACAAAGGTACCCTAGCTTGACCCAACTTGGAGGTGATTTATTGGTATCCTTCTAGGCTTAGTAGTTTGAAGAAACCGTATCTATGATAGAATGTGTACCCTTGAATTGCTTCGCTTGTAGATTATTTCTGCCACTTAGATGAGGAAAGTGGCTATTCTTTTGTAGATGCATCCATTCCTTGTTTTTGTGTGCTTAATGCTTGCATGTATCGCCACTTTGGCAAGCCCCACCTTGAATTGCAAGAAGGCACCCTACCTCATGGATGTCTTGTTGTGAGTTGAAGGGCGGAGTGAGACCCGCTAATTGTCTCACATCGGTTATATTAGTAGGATGGTTTAAATAAAGGTCTAGTTTTAGTCACCTCTTTACTCGGGACGAGTAAAGGTTCGGTTTGGGGATATTTGATATGACTCTTAATTGCGCACATTTAGTCCCCTAATTAAGCCCATTTTGGTACTAATATAGCATTCCATAGCCATTTTATCCGTCAAATGCTTCCTATTTTGCTTTCCTAGTGCATTTCATATGTTTTGTAGGAAAGAAGACAATTAGGCGAAAATTCCCATCTCCCGTGCATATTTGGAAGCTTTTTGATTATATTGGATGGACTAGTGTGGAAGAGGAGGCAAGAACGAAGACGGACAACAAAAGAATAAGGAGCATGCAAAAGGAGGAAAAGCAAGGACCATTCCGAGGAACAATCCGAGCGTAATAGGAAAAAGACGCTCGTTTCCCTGCCCAGAACCTGAGCGTCCTGACCAAACGACGCCCGTCTCCCCTTCTCTTGATCCGAGCGTCCCGACCAGAACCCGCTCGTCTCCCCACCTCACAATCCGAGCGTCTCCCTCTTAGGCCCGAGCGGATAGTGATGACTCTAGCACGATATGCTCATCTCCTTGAAGAGACTTGCATTTCCCTAATTTAGGACTTAGCATTGTTATTTACTAAATTATCCTTACTTAACCTAGTAATGCACTACTATAAATACCCCATTTTGAATAATCAAAGGAAGAAGGTTCCCATAGTAGAAAATTCTATTAGATTAGATTAGGAGTAGATTAGAATAAACTAATCTTAATCATTCCACAAAATTACACATTAATCTTTCCTTAATTATTGTTCAAGTTTATTACTATTGGGTAATTGAAGATTATTAGGTTATTATTGGAGAATTGACAACTCTTCATCAATCAATCAAGTTTTCTTCTTTTATTCTTTGCTTTATTATTTGGAATCATCTTCATAGGTATAATTCTCTTTACCCTTGTTTAATTATTGATAATCACTTTCATTCATTCATCATGTTTTGCTTTGTTATTATGATTGACAACCTTATTAGCATGTTGAACTTGATAATAAGTAAGTAGTCTTTTAGCTAGGATTAATGGGTAATTAAGGGAAACAAACATGGGGAATGACTCATACTTAATCTAATATGTTTTCATAGTTAATTTGCTTGCTTCTTGTGATTTCAACTTTTGCACATGTTATGTTTGATGAAATGCTAAGCTTATGAAGCCTTGCATTTTTACCCATCACTTATCTTTTCAATGAGACTTGTAAGACATAAACCAACTCGAGTCTCATTAGACCATGCATATAGTTGAATAGGAAGGACTAAGTCGACTTGTAGGTGTTGTACAATCTAATCGATTCGGCTCCGGGACCCAAACCTTCTTAGAGATTGTAAGATATACACTAACTCGATCCCATCACAACAATAAGTGCTTGCATATAATTGAGAACATGTTCGTATGATCATCTCCCATGAATCCCTTATGATCCCATGACATCCTAGTATCCTTTATTATTTATCTACACCTTTATTGCTTGTTTTACTTTATCGCTTGCATTAGTCTAGACTCACCAACTACAAACCCAAATCAATCGTGACACTACCATAAATTGAGATAGATAGACTTAGAACCCAAAACACACCGTCCCATGGATCGACCTCGACTTTACCACTAGCTAGTTGTTTGTTGAGAATATAAATATGTTTGATTGGGAGACCCGACGACAATCTCATCCGATTAGGATAAAAGGATGTACCAACATAAGATGATCCAAATAATAAGTAAATAATAATAGAAGAAAACTTGATGAATGATGAAGAGTTGTCAATTCTTCAATAAACCCCAAATAGGCTTCAAATTACCCAACTAAATCTAAGAACACTTGAATGATTAAAGAGAGATTAAGATTTGATTAAGATTAAATTGTGTAATTACAACTTGATTAATACTAATAAGCTCTACTAAAACTAGATTACGAATTGGTGATTAATCCCCTAACACAATGGGGTATTTATACTAAGTACAAGTATTAGGGTAACTAAGGGCTTAAATGACGATTAATTCCCTAAGAAGAAGATTAACGCCTTGCAAGTCCTTAAGAAGCCTCACGACCTCCCTATGTTGGACGCTCATAATGCATAGGGAAACGCCCGTCCTGCTTGTGGGATGCTCAGTCTGAGCCTCGGGACGCCCGGGTGTTCTTCAGGACGCTCGGGCTGCTCTCGGGACGCCCGGATCATGGGTCAGCTTGGCTTCCTCTTCTCTTGATTGCCTCAAGATCTGTGGGGATCATTGAGGGGTCGTGGGGGTCTTCATCATTTCCCATTCTACTTGTTCTATCTACTTAGGCCTTTAGTATTGGTCTCCTCTTTGATGCTTGGTCGTTAAATGAGATCAATTTAGCTCCGTTTTTGCTCCATACACGTAAGGCTAGCGCTCCTTCCCTACCAAGAGCACAAAACCTCAAAGAATATGCAGAGTAGGAAGCTAAATATAGAAATGACCCTAATACAAGCAAGAAAGCGTAGGAACGAGGCTAGTTCGGGGACTAAATGTGTGCAAATATGAGTCACATTATCTACAATAGAAGAACTTGTTTTTCTCTTGGAAATAGACATGTTTAAAGACACCCCACATTTTCTAAGTTATGATCACTGGCCATCACATTTCTATATGCATACGAACCTAGTTCTTATTTTAGAACTCAATTCTTAAAATTAAGAACCAATTTCATAATTTAGTAGATAAACTTTTTAAACAAAGTTGTCGGTGATAATTTGAAAAATAAGAACTACGGTTGATGATGCTCTTAGAATCATTATGAGAAAAGCATCCATAATTAAATTATTCTCTTTTTTTATCTCAAGGTAAATGATGGAAGAATTTGAGTTAAGAAAAAGTATTGAATAGCAACGATTAGCAACTATGAAAATATATTGTGTTGGGGGGGATAATGACTCGAAAAATTGCGTTTTCATTTAAAAAAAAAGAAAAAGAAAAAAAAAGAAACAGGTGAATTGCATTTTTCCTATAAAAAAAAAAAGAATTCGTAGTCTCTTGAATTGCCAGTTGCCACCAAGACTTGGCGGATTCTGTCTACATATGTGGGGTTTGTCGGGTTGGAGGCATCAAATTCAATGAACCACACTCACTCTTGTTGAATAGAAGATGGATACACTTAGAATTCGTATAATCTTTTGTAATGGCGTCCTAACCAATTTCCTGAAGAAAGACTGTCTTAAATGTTCATTGCTTCTTCTTAAACCCCATCATCAAACCATCTTCGACGTCGTTTACTACATCCTAAACTCTTTTGATCTCCATCACTCTTACCCAAATGGCATCTCCCTCTCTGTAAACCTTGTTTTCTTTTCTTCATTGCATTGCATGTCTTTTTTTTTGCATACAATGTCTAGTTCTTGCTCTTTCTCTTCTTGTTTGTTGGACCTTTAGTCCTAATTAGTTGTTTTGATAATGACAGTAATGATTTGTATATGGACTTAATATTATAAACATATGCGTGTAATTGTGTGCTTAAGTCTTAATTTAGAAAGGAACAATTACAATGACGCAAGCCTGAAGTATTGGACCAAAGAGGTTTTACTTCAAAGACATTTGATCGTAATGTTCAAGTTCAAGACCAAATAACAACCACGAGACTCAAGATGAGAGACTTGTGAAGAGACGATTCTTTTACTGAAGATCTACTGAAGATTAGATAGTATAGGTCGTCATCCGGTAATGGTTTTACTTTGTTTGATTTAAAGTTAGTGAAGTTATGACCTCATAGCCATAACTTCATTGCTAGACAAAAATGATGCGTTAATTTTTGGAAAATATATTTTTAATGATTTATAAAATAAGAGAGTATTTATATTAATTGGAATTAATTAATAAGAATTTAAGTTGAATAAACTATTGGTTTGTAACACGATATTTATGTCGTCATGCAACCTAGGGTTTTTAACTAAATTCTATCTCGATTTGTTGTGGACTATGGATGCAAGAGGGACTGAATGGGCCGGCTAAAACCCTAGGAGGCCGAACCCTAGGTGGCCGAACCCTAGGAGGCCGAATCCCTAGGAGGCCGAACTCCATCTCCTTGCCTCTTTCTTGTTCATCAAGTCGTTTAGGTTTTATTATTCCAGAACATTCCTAAACCCTAATTCTAGAACATTCCTAAACCCTAATTCTCTCTACTATAAATACTCTCATTCATTCAACAATTAAAAGTGACACACATCTACACTTTTAGTAACAAAAATATTTTAAGCAAAATTCTTTGAGCTTTAATTCTTATTTTACAATTTGCTTATACAAAAGTTGCGCTTCAATTTTGTCAATCACTCGAAGAAAAATCGTTATAGGATACTAAGTGCACAAAGATATTATACTCACTCGCATTACGTGAGATTAGTATTTATCGTTGTACTTTTCTCATTAACGTAAGAGCAACCTAGAGTATTTAGCGATACTCAATCTGAGTTATAATCATATAGTTGATTATACGAGTGGATTGATAATATTCGTAATCCGGAGAAAGGTACTAAAAATTATTAATCGAGAATAGTGGACGTAGGTTTCGACTTGTGAAACTGAACCACTTCAAAAATCATGTGTGTCTCTCTTCTCTCTCTTTATTTTTGTTGTTTCGATTTTGCGCTTATTATTAGTAAATTAATTAGTTGATTTTAATCAATAAAATCAAACAATTAATTTTACACCATATATTTCGAAAAAGTGGTCATCGTTTTAATACTCAATTCACCCCCCTCTTTCGTATTCGATCAATAGACTCCTGAATAAGTTGGATTTTACAAAGTTTCCAACGTTTCCAACGTTTGCTTTAAGGGTTTGTTTTACAAAGTTTCCAACGTTTGCTTTTTCTCCTCAAAAAGTTGGATTTTTTCTTAGCATTGCTGTTGATTTCTTTTCCTACATTCATCTGTGTAGTTGTTATTTTTTGAGGGTTTGATGAACAAATTCGCCCGTTACTCCGCTACCAATGTGCACTTATTATAGTGGACTTAGGGTTGGTAAAGAAATGCTTGCTCGTGTATAGTGTACATTTGTACTTATTTCTGAAATTCAGTTTGGGGATATTGCTGCTTAGATAGATGCTAGGGCTATAAAGAGGTGGAAGAGGGTGGAAAGACTTTCAAAGCTCTAGACGCAACTGAAATTAAAAAAATGGCAAGTATAAGTAGGAAACAACACTAGTGATGAAGTGGACCATCCATGGACACAAGGAGGATGGCCATCAGCATTCTTTATGCATATTGAAGTCATGTGTCATGTGTTGTAAGATGACGTTTCTACTCTTTGTTGCTGAGAGAGATGCGCGGAAGTGGACAAAAGCCACCGACATTGTGCTTTGGACTTTGGAGTCTTTTCCAGACAGTATTTATACATTACTTGCTCTTCTGAGAGGACACTAATTTGGAATTAGTTCCCAAATCCACCTTCTTCTAAAGGCATGGGTTTGAAACCTCATATCACTGAAAGAGGGAGTCCCCTTCCCCCACTTCCGTTAGACGGTACTGTTTGACACTCTTTTTGTCTATAGTCTTAAACATTGTCCATGTGTGTCTCTTTTGTGGTATGATTGTTATCCTCATCCTACGTATTTTTCTCACTCAATCTTATTCCGCTGCAGATGGAAGGTTTTGTTCTGCCCGAGTTTGAATCAACTTCTATTTTGAAGGATAAAATCTGATCAGGTTAATCCCAGTTTCCCAATCTTTATGTGTAATAGCACATAAAAAACAATTGAAGGCTTTCGTACTTGTTTGTCTAGTAATATTGATGGCTTTATGATTACGCACGTTAATGCATGTTTCTAACTTAGTGTGAAAAGAAATGTGGGAAGATTGATAGGTGAAATAGTAGAGAAGCAGCCTATACTTACACGTTTCAGCCTTTTTGAAAATAAGGAATCTCATGAAGAGGGTGGAGGCTACCATAGCAAAACCGATGAGGGCATAGATGAGACAGAGAAGAGCTCATCGCCTTTGAAAAATTTCCACAATGGAGATTTCGCTTCCAAGAAGAGAAAGGCATCAAGCAAGTTATAGAGACCTCTAAGTATGTCTTATTGTGCCTTTGCTCTTACTAAATTTAATGATTTACATATCTATTTCCTGTTTTTATGAGGTCCATACTCCATAGTCAGTGTTTTTGAAATATTGTATAAAGTAGCCTGTAGCTAGTTGATTCCTAATCTGCGTGTTTTTATGCCCTCGCCTTTTGTTGTCACATGTATTCTAGGCTGTTGATTTATCTGTTATAAACCACTTTCAACCAGTTCCAAGTGTGTGTTACTAAACAACCTTTACCTTGTGCTCCATTTCTATTAAACCAGCTCTGACTACCATCTCTAATATTTACGTACTATATTCCGATAACAATATAACATTAGCCCCTCTTTTGCATGATTGGAGTTGAAATTTAACATACGGTATTATAAATAATTAACTGGATAGAAATTTATTCTGATATTAGGGTTTGAACTAGGAGTAGAAGAACTGTCGTTGGTGGCCTGGTGGCTATGCTTGTTGGTAAAGGAGAGAGTAAATAATATAAAGAGATAATTGTTTTATATTTGATGCATATTGCAAGTAAATTAGAGGCCTTTATATAGCCTTACATATGACATTTTAACGTAGAAACTAAATATATAAAATAAATACTTCTACGTTTCTATCATAAACTAAATAACTTATTCTCAACATTAACACACTACCTCATAATATCAATAACTCACCTTTATACTAACGCATTATTATTGTAATAACTTATTTTGAAGCATTATTCAACACACCCCCTTGCTTCAAAGCTTGCAAACACCCATCTGTGATCGGAAATCGTCAACTTTTGCTATTGAAAGTGACTTCGTTAGGATATCTGCTACTTGTTGATTTGTTCCACAAAACTTGAGCTCGATCATTCCTTTTGCAACCATGTCACGAATGAAATGATGACGAATATCAATGTGCTTAGTCCTGCTGTGAAAAACGGCATTCTTTGTCAGTGATATTGCCGCTTTATTGTCACAATAAATAGTTGTAGGAGACTTTTGCTCATGAAGGAGATCTTTTAGCAACCGTCTAAGCCAAATAGCTTGACATGTAGCTGAAGAAATTGCCGCATATTCTGCTTCAGATGAGGATAAAGCTACTGTCTCTTGCTTCTTTGAACTCCATGAAATAGCTCCCGAACCAAGAGTAAAAACCTAACCCGAAGTGCTTTTTCGATCATCAAGACAACCGGCCCAATCACTATCTGTGTATCCAACTAACTTGAAGTCTGATACTTTCGAATAGAAAATTCCATATTCGGTAGTGCCACTACATACTTCAAAATTCTTCTAATCGCTCCAAGATGTTGTTTTGACGGATTATGCATAAACACGAAACCAAACTCACTCGAATATGCAATATCGTGCCTAGTCCGACTTAAGTAGTTTAAACCACCTACCATTTGTCGATAGTATCTGACATTAACATCACCAGTGTCATCATTTGATGATAATTTCTCATTTATATTCATTGGAGTGCTTGATGTTTTGCAACCCAACAAATTAAACCTTTTAACCAAGTCTACTGCATATTTCTCTTGAGATATAAAAATGCCATTTTCATCTTGCTTCACTTCCAAACCAAGAAAATAATGTAACAATCCCAAATCCGATGACTCAAATTTATTCATCATAGAAGATTTGAACTCGGCAACAATTGAGTCCGACGATCCCATGTAGATCATATCATCAACATATAGACATACCACCAAAAACTCACTACCACATTTTTTCAAATAAAGAGTCGGCTCATTTTCGCTCCTTGTAAATCCAGACTCATGGAAATAAGAGTCGATTTTATTATACCATGCGCGCGGAGCTTGTTTAAGACCATACAAAGCCTTTCTCAACTTGTAGACTTTGTCTTCTTCTCCATTTTTCACAAAACCTTCCGGTTGGTACACATATACTTCCTCATTCAATTCTCCATTTAAAAAAGCTGACTTCACATCAAACTGAAAAACAGGCCAATTAAGTTGCGCAGCTAAGGCCAAGAAAGTTCTCACCGTTTCAAAGCGAGCCACGGGTGAGAATGTTTCATCAAAGTCAACTCCATATTGCTGTGCATATCCTTTAACAACTAACCGTGCTTTGTGCTTTTGTACACTTCTATCTGCATTATACTTTGTTCTAAACACCCATTTCAAAATTTATATAACATTCTTCCCTTCGGGTGGATTTACCAACTCCCAAGTAGCATTTTTCTCAATGGATTTCATCTCCTCGTGCATTGCATCCTGCCATTTTTTACTTTCTGCAGCATCATCATAAGTAAGAGGATCTGAGGCATATAAAGCAAAATTACAATTTTCGTACACATCTCGAAGTGATCTAAAACGCCTAGGAGGTGTCTCTTCGGACGAGCTTGAAGATGCACTCGTAGGAGATGAATTATTTAATGGTGAGCTGGGTGGTGTTTGAATTATGCTAGCAGAAGGATTTGAAATTGGTGAATTGTGGCTAGAGCCGCCACCATTTTCCAGTGATGAAGTTGAATTCTCGGGCTCCTGAATTGTTGCTTTTGGCATTTCATCATCTTCAGGAAATAGAACCGATCTATCATTGGTACTGTTCCATGGCCAGCTAGCATCTTCATTAAACACCACATCTCTACTTATAATAATCTTGCCACTAACAGGATCATATAACCTATATGCTTTAGATTTCATACTATAACCAATAAACACACATTTCTCGGATTTTTCATCAAGTTTGTGGCGATAGGATTTTATTAAAGCATAGGCTACACAACCAAAAACTCTTAAATGACTTACCCGAGGCTTAGAACCTCGCCATGCTTCATAAGGTGTTTTGTTAAGAACTGCTTTTGTGGGTGATAAATTTAGAAGATAAACTGCAGTAGCAACTGCTTCTGCCCAGAACTTATTTGGAAGCTGTTTTGCCTTTAACATACTTCTGGCCATTTCAACAACAGTACGATTTTTCCGTTCAGCAATGCCATTTTGTTGCAGAGTGCGTGGTGCAGTAAGCTCCCTACGAATACCATGCTCTTCACAAAAGTTATCAAACTCTTGCGAGCAAAACTCACCTCCCCTGTCTGTACGGAGTATCTTTATGACCTTTCCTGACTGTTTTTCTACAAGCACTTTGAACTTTTTGAATACTTCAAAAGAATCAGATTTTAAGGTTAAGAAATATACCCAACTCATCCTATTTTGTAGTCATCGATGTGACAAAGAAGAAATAATAACTTCCATTCATAGATGGAGTTTTCATTGGTCCACACAAATCTGCGTGCACTAGTTCAAGGCATTTAGACGCTCTCCACGATTGCCCGACAGAAATGAACTTCTCTCCGCTTCCCAAGGACACACCCTTCACAAAAATTCTAGGTCGCAACCTCGCAACCCTAACACCATGTCTTTCCTTTTTAGGAGTTTTAATCCATTTTCATGCAAGTGACCATATCGTAAGTGCCATAAATCAGACTCACATAACTTCTTAGCCATAAAAACCTTCTTTTCAAAACAATTTATGTCTAACTGAAACATCTTATTTTGGGTCATACTAATAGTAGCTACAGTTTGCCCGGATTTCTTATCTAAGATTGTGCAGCTATCATCATCAAATAAGACCTTATACCCACTAGACATCAACTGTCCCACACTCAATAAATTATGAGCTAAACTAGGCACAAACAACACATTATGAATTAATTTCTTCTTGCCAGAGCTAGTGGAAAGAGTAATTGTACCTTTACCTTCGACTTGTACTACCTTATCATCACCAAGGCGTACTTCTGATTTTTGTGAGGTGTCTAAATCCATGAACAAAGAGTGTGAACCAGACATATGATTTGAACAACCACTATCAACAAATCAGACATCACCTGAGACTGCATTGTCATGAAACTGTGCCATAAAAAGAGTTTCCACCTCTTCTTTTTCCGCAAAATTTGCTTGATTTTGTTTTTGATTTTGTGCCTTTATCCAACAATTTGCTTCTTTGTGACCGAATTTTTTACAGTGATGACATTGAATGGACGACTTTTGTCCATGTTGTCGCTGCCCAAAATATTGGCCACGGCCTCTGCCACCGCCACGACCTCGACCGCGGAAACCACCTCTACCGTTTCCACGTCCACCAAAATTATTATTGTCATTTTCTTTTGAAGACTCTCCCTTCACCTGAAATGCCTTTTCTTCATTCTTTTCTTTTGAACGATTTAATCGTTCTTCATGAGCTTGCAAAGAACTCATTAATTCATCAAAAGAATAAGTTGACATATCATGAGCTTCTTCAATTGCAGCGACAATAGAATCAAATCTAGAAGTAAGACTTCTCAAAATTTTTGGAACCACTGTTTTATTTGAAATATCTTCCCCATAAGACTTCATTTTATTCACAATTGTACTAGCTCTAGATAGGTAATCCTGCACGGACTCATTATTTTGCATATTTAAAGTTTCAAAATCGCGGCGTAGCGTTTGAAGCTTAACAAAGAATTACCTTATCCGAGCCTTTGAATTCAGATTTTAAAATTTGCCATGCCTCCTTCGAAGTTGTTTCTTGATGCAATTAGAGAAAATATTTTCATGAACAGATGATTGAAGAAATAGGAGCGCTTTTGCATCTTTTTTCCTATTTTCTTTCAATCTTTTCTGTTCGACATCCGAGTCGTAAAAACCATCTTCAACTAAATCCCATAGCTCTTGAGATTTAAACAAAGTTCTCATTTTAATCGACCAAAACTCATATTTATCCCCATCAAAACTGGGAATTAATGGTTGAGAACTGGTGGAGACTCCATTAGTGGCCATGACACTCTAAAAATTATTTTATGGGAAAACTCCGTATATTTCACTCACTAATTTTTTATTTGATCTTACCTGATTTAGACAGAGAGGAGCTGCGTTGCTCTTAAAATTTCTCTCTTGCCTATAGTGCTCTTGATACCAAACTTGTTGGTAAAGGAGAGAGTAAATAATATAAAGAGATAATAGTTTTATATTTGATGCATATTACAAGTAAATTAGAGGCCTTTATATAGCCTTATATATGACATTTTAACGTAGAAACTAAATATATAAAATAAATACTTCTACGTTTCTATCATAAACTAAATAACTTATTCTCAACATTAACAATGCTAACTGCTCAATCCCCTGGTGGCAAGGGGGAACAAAATTGTAAAATCTGGGCTTTGTTAACCAAGCTGAAGTTTTGTCAGATATGTGCGAAGCTGCTAGAAGAGCTTTTCTGAACAACATTCATGACTGGGCGGTCACTGTAAATTAAAAAAATATCTCTTCTGTCACGCTAAATCATTTTTGCTGTGTTTTTCTACGGGGAGTTATATACAGGAAAGTAATGTAACAATGGCGTGGAGCTCAGTTAACGGGGTTCATTACGTAACAGAAGCATTTTTATACCATGGGTTGTGTCTATGTATGCAAACTTGTCTTTGTATTGATGCGATTGTGATTTGTTGTGGTCTTGTGGTTGAGGGAACATCTTTTAAATTTTACTTTATCTACTCGGCACGTCATTTTTACAAAGATCTGTTTCACTACGCCAAATAAGTCTTTCAATAACGGTGAGATAATGCAATCACTACTACAAATCATGGCAACTACAACGCCCCATTAACAACGAGTATTCACGAAAATCACAATAGACGTTGTATAATGTATGGCGCGAATTTTACTAAAATGAATTACAATGGGTATGGTTATAAAAACCGTTGTTATTAGTTTTAACAACGGATTACACATACACAACCGTTGTTACTAATGTGGCGCAAAATTGACGCAAAGTTAGTGAAAAGTAATCACAACGGTTGCTATTGGAACCCGTTGTTAAAACTTCTTTGACAACGGTTGTTGTTTAATAACCGTTGTCAATACCTTCCATACTATAAACCACACAAACACAAATCTGCTGCAGCCACAAAACACAAACCTTAATACACAAACACAAACTCAGCAGCCAAACACAAACACAAAACACACACTTTCTCATCGTCTCTTTCTCTCTTTCTCATCGTCGCTTTATCTTCTCGCCGTCACTGTTGATTTCATCGTCTCTTTACGTACGTTCTGTAATTATCAGGTTTGTTTCATCGTCATTATTTTATTTTTCTAATTATTTCATTTCCATGTATGTGTTTTTATCGACCATTAGGTTCCGTTTCAAAGATCTGCTATATCGTCATATAGTCTGCAGTCTCTTCTTTGCTCCGTCAAGCCATCTTCTTTGGCGTCCTTGATCGGATCGAGCATAGTAAGAGTCTTAAGGATGATATCATTCATTTTGTTGGAGTTTGGAGTTTGTTTTGAAAGATTAAGGAGGGTTAATTTATTTGGAGTTTGTTTTATCGGTTAGGGTTTGGAGAATATATTGAGATAATGGAAATGCATGTTAGTTGAGATAATTCAATGTATTTATACTAAGCAATGTGTGGGTTGAGTTGTTTTTTAATTAATATATATGTTAGGAAGTTGTGCCATAATCATCATCATATCTCTCAATGCTGCTTCAAATCTTATTACTAACCCTTCTCATTCCATATTGTCCGTTCATATGCACGATGATGGCGAATAATCGGATCTTGATGATGACTGATCTATGGAGTTCAAAAAATGGAAGCAAATCAAACAAGCATAACTCAACACTTTCAAAATGATCATTTCATTTAATTTTAAACCAAATACATTACAGCAATTATCAGAAATCAAAAGATGTATAATAAGCCGGAACAACCCCGGTTAAGCGTAAAAATCGCTTCTCAACTGCCACCAATCACGCCACTCTGGTATACCGCTAACTTCCGGGTCATTGGCTTCATATTTTGTAATAACAGATTGAATATATGCAAGGACACGACTTGCATGTGGAGATAAGGTTGGAAGAGTACAACTCAACATATCTCTGGCTGCGACCAAGTTGCGAAATGTAACAGTGACGAAGGTATGAAGATGATGATGATGATGAGGCTTTGTTGACAAGCGGACGCTTCACGCCTCTTAATCCAATAATTCCGTTGATGTTCAAGGGATGCTTTGATTAATGGGTGTTGATCGTGGGAAGCTTGGCGAGAACCTTCCCATCATCTTCAATCGTTTATGTAAGCCATTCTTCGTTGTTGATAAAATTAGGGTTCATTGCCATGTTGTTTCAATTAATGAATGTTAGTAAAGGATGCTTTAATATTTATAGTCACATTAATAAGTTTTTTCAAAACCGTTGGTAATTAATTTAAGGCATATTCTGCATGCATCGGAATTATAACGGGTCGTAATTATGCATGCATCTAGTAATATTTAATTTTTTTTTTTTTTTTTTTAAGAACAAACAACAACGGTTATTTATTAAAAAACCGTTGTCTTTAGTTATAACAACGGTTTTGTATATTACAACCGTTGTTATAACTTTCCCTCCAAAATTGAATCACACTTTCCACAACGGGTTTTTATACTTAAAACCATTGTTAATAGTTTTAACAACGGGTTCCTTAAGAAAACCAACCGTTGTTAAAACCTTTTACAACGGACGCTTTAACAACGTCCGCTTTTTTATATAACAACGGTTTTCAACCGGTTTTATAGCCTGTATCTGTAGTAGTGAATTACCGTTATTAAATAGAAATACAGAACACTTATTGCAACGACGGTTGTTAAATATATACCACGGTTGTACAAACACGCGACCGTTATATAACATCAATAACGGATCTATAATATCGTTATCACAAATCAAGAACCGTTATAAAACTGTTGTTAAATATGTTTATGGCAACGGGTATACTGTTAAGAAACCGTTATTAAATCTTAATAACGGTTTCAATTCCGTTGTCCTAGTTTACTATTGACAGCGGTTTAGTGGTTCCAAAACCATTGTTAAATATTATACTCCCTCTGGCTTTTAATTTTCTTCCCGTTTCTCTAATATATGTGAGGAGCATTATAATGAAATGGGAAGAAAACAGCAAGCCGGAGGGAGTATATGATAACTATTCATTTCGTTCTCTTATTTAATTGAATGTCAAAATTTAACAACGGCTTTATTGCGTGCAAAACCGTTGTTAAATTATCTATTGACAACGGTATGTAGCCGTTATCTATTTTTATTTATGAAACTTTGACAACGGTTCTGCTTAAATAAACTGTTGTAAAAGTTTTGAATTCGACAACGGTTATCGTTCGTTATCTTATATTTTTGGTGGTTTGAATGGGAGGGAAAATATGTCAACAGTTATTTATCTAAATAAAACCGTTGTCAAATAATTGTTTACAACGGGTTGTTTTTAACCGTTATCGTTTCTAATTATTTATTTTTTTTTAAAAAAAAATTGTTTTAGCTTGTTCTAACAGTTGCTGAAATGCTATTTTTCAGCAACTACTGAAAAATAGCATTCCAGCAGCTGTGAACTGCTAAAATTCAATCCTGCACCAAAATATTACACCCCATGATCAATTAAACCCAGTTTAAAAACAGTACAAACAAGATAATCAAAAGCCAATACACAACTTCCTCAAAAAAATAAAAGAAGCCAATACACAACAGCTCTATATATACACACGTACATAAATCATGAGCAAACTATTGAGACTTCGCTAATGAAACAACATAATTGGCCCACATATTTCTCAACTGGGTCATGTCCTCTGGCGAATATTCTGGGGCTTTGTTGAGTATTAGTGGAAACTACAATTCAAAATATACATAATCAAAATGGATATAATACTAGAGGTATACAGAATTGAACTCAATTTATGCCTGAAATAGTTTTTAAATCACACTAACCCGTATCGTAATGGTAGAATAATTTCCGTTGATAACCTCCCACATGGACTGACAAACGTAAAAGGCGCATTGTTTGTCGCCTTGTGCTTTAGGAGACTATTATATAAATCACACACAAATCAGCTGAATTAGATAATCAACCACTCGCATAAACATAAATTAAATGATGCGAGTAATTATTAAGAATACACTTACTAACGGCGTGATAAAATTGGGATCAGTGTTGCTTTCATATTTCCCAAGTGGACATAATCTTCTTTTTGCTTCAAAAACACTAATTCATAAATATACACACATGCCATTATTATTTGCATATATATGGCTCAAGTCATACAATAACAAATGACATTATTGAAGGTTGTAAACTTACTCAGTTATCATCTTTACACAACTGTCAGAGGGTTTGCCTTTGCGAGAGTCAATCCAGTACACTGTTTTTGTTTCCACTTGGATTGCCAGTAGCACCCAATGCTTCCTATTCAATTTGGGACATTGAACTGTTAATTAGTTCATTTACACGCATGTAAGCATGTTAATAATAATTTATGGAATCGTGATTCATTACAATAATCACGTACTATACATACATATTCTCATTGTAGGGGGGCAAGCCATAGTTTTTTGGTCGACATCAACCGACGGGTGATACTATTGATTTGTTCTTCGTATAAAATTATGTGCACGGAGAACGTCTTAGGACTCAAGAATCCGTAGGCGTGAATCGGGAACTTCATCTCAGTGATCTTATTAGTCAGGTACCTATTACGCCACATGGAACGAAGAATGTTATTGTAATTGATAATTTAAACAAACATCATTATTCGTAAATGGAAATGACTAAATAGTTTTATTACCAAAACTTTCTTCATCCAAATCAAAATGTGAACAGCATCTAAATTGTCAAGGTCGACAAATTTCATCTTTTGCTTCGGGTCCAATACGGCTATATCAGTTGCGCCATAATTTCCTCTTCAATGTTAATCATGACTACATCCCCTATAGGTGACTTCTTTACAGCCAGGTTGTGCAAAACCTTCAGCGAAGTAGTTTTCATTTTTTTTCTTATATGCACACGATTCATAATAAGAATCATAAGTGATACCCGTCGTTGTGAGTACCAAAGATAAAATTTATAATCCAACTACAACTATAGAAAATGGTAGCAGGGTCGAACCACAGGGAGGTGAATGTAATTAATAATTGTCTAATTTTAGTCTTAAGGTAGCAATGATGTGGGGGTTTGATTGAATTGGTCTATAACTAAGAGCAATAAAAGACAATAAACTAAATAGACGGATATAACAGATATTAAAAGGTTGCAAGGATGGTCGGTTCACTATAGTTTCGGCGGCAGCAAACTAAGTAGGTCTGAAATAAACACATGAGGCGAGAAAACAAGAGGTCCTCTCGGTCCACTCCTAACAAGTAGCATCTTTCGATCTCGCTACGGGTCCCTAATATCACTAGTACTGACTCTCGTCCTGAAAAGTGACTAAAAACCTAAACTTTACCTATCTTTCGATCTCAGCATAGTTTAGTCATTTTAATTGGTGGTCAATCAACCTTCCCTATCTTTCGATCTAATGGGTCAGTCAAATACTAAGCATTCGACTAGTCGCGTGCACTCGATTCGTTAAATATAGAATTTAAAGCAATTAAAACGAAGCAAAACCTCACGTGGTCAGTCGATCGACCAGGTATGGCGGTCGATCGACTGACACGCGATTTCAGTCTACTATTCTACGCCGCCTAATCTACAGTTCCCCTGCATCCTAGCACAAGCTATTTAGCTACTCATACTGAGAATAAAGGCAACAATAAAATTGGCTAAATAAACTACAGAATTCATGATTAATACGGAGAAATAAACAATTAACATAAGACGGTAATTCGGCTTGGGGAAACTGATCTAGCAATTCTATAACTATGAATGAAAGCAAAATAACTGAATAAAACAGGAAAGTACCGTGTGAATTGCGAAGGAAAAGAACAAAGCCGAATGTGAAAGTGAATTGTATTCAATACCAAAATAATCCTCGAACCCTAATTAATGATGAACTAAAACTGATGAAAAACGGAATTAAAAAACTGAATGACTAAAGTTTTTAGTCAGGTTACGTTATATAGCCAACTCACGTAACTTTATTCCTAAACCTAATATAGCTTTGGGCTTTGGATTTCTCGTTCTATATGTTTAATCTGCGTATCATCAGAACTTGGTCGATCGACCACCGTGGACCGGTCGATCGACCGAGTGGCTCTGAACAGTGTCTTCGAATCGTGCTCGTCGATCGACCAAGGGCGGAGAGGTCGATCGGCCCGAGGTAGATGATAGTTGAATTTAATCTTCTCGTGGATTTGTCTTTCGGGCCTTGAAATGCGCACCAAGCTCGTTCCTTGAGTAAATACTTCACGTCAAATGCAATGCAGGATACTCGGGGACGGATTTAGCTCAATATCTACTCATTTCCGCATAAATCTGCAATATTACATAAAAATACGAAAGTAGACGAAATGGGGCAAATAGTAGCTTTAAACTACATAAATGAGCTCTGAAATGCGTGTAAAATAGGGTGTAAAACATCATATAAATGACACGCATCAAACTTCCCCAAACCAAACCCTTGCTTGTCCCCAAGCAAGAACTAGACTCGATCCTAAAAACCTAATAGAACGAGTTCAATCTCAGAGCGAAATGCACACTGGATAGCCTAAACCAATTTAATGCAACTAACAATCAATTAGCAATATGAATCATGCAAACGAGTTATGTAGTCGTTAGAAACTGCTGAACCGTCAACTGTAGAGACTTATTAAATTGGACTCTCACGGGTCGCTCAAATCACTCAAATAAGCACAGGGTGAATATATATGAAAGATAGAAAGAATTCATTTTTTAGTGACACTCACCTAACTACGACCTATAAGAACATGCCTGCAATATAATATGAAAGTAATCTCTACAACCGTACATATGCATTCCAACCGAACAAATGACCATGACACACGCCGAGGTATATATGGGATATGTGAGGTAATGGACTGGAAAGGCAAAACATTTATGGGAATGTGGGGGTACAGGTGATCAAGCTAGTACCGAAACAAACCATATGACAATATCCACTTCTTGCTCAAACATCAATCCACACGATGCTATAGCAAGCACAAACTCACAATCTCCGAAATAATTATAATCAATCAACTCCCCATAAGATACAAATGCAACATGAGAGCAAAAATCGCCATTTAATAAAGACTTGAATCATGCGAATTGATTTCTTTTCTTCTTCTCGGGTAGCGGTCGATCGACTGCCTCCACAGTACAGCACTCTTTTTTTTCTTTCTTTTTCGAATCATTTTTCTTTTCTCTTTTTTTTTTTCTTTGTTCCTTTCTTTCCCTTTTCCATTTTCCAAACAACATCTCAAAGTGAGCATATGCCACCAAAAACGTAGTAACAATCCCAAAAACTAACTACTAGCTTGACAAGAGCAGGCTAAATGTAGGATGTAGTAATGGGACAAAAAGGCTATTTTTGGCAGTGTGGAGCTTATGGGTAAAATGAGAAAAGGGAAACCTCTACCACATGTGTCAACTAACCACAAACCGAATGCATACAGGTATTAAGCAGATTAAGTTCATATTTATGCACGTTTATGTAACATGTCTCATAAGGAGTACTACTCACAATCTTAGATGAACTGGTCATAGATGTCACCAGTTATAGGCTCTAAAACTCAGAAAATGATGTAGTTTGCCAAAAATCTAAGTCAAGTCTAAGGTCCAGCAAGAGATTAACGAAAACTCATAGACTATGCAAATGATTCTACTAATAACATGTCAATCAGCAAGGCTTAGGCAAAAACAGATGCAAATGCAATGTCATCATTGAAATACTACCGTTCCGACTCGACCTATATGCTAAAATAAACGTGCATTTTTTTGAAATTTTTGAAATTTTTCAATTTTTCTTCAATTTTTTTTTTATATGGGAAATGAAATAAACAATGTAAGACAAAAATGTAAACGTGAATGTAAGCAAATGATATGCGACGCAAAACCCTTTCCCAAACCAAATCACACAATGTCCCCATTGTGCAAAATCATGTAATGAAAGAAAAGAGAAATGGGAATTTGCGAGAAAATAAAGAAATATGACATGAAGTGGAACTCGGGAACTCACAAGACTTAAGCGCAAAAGGAAACCTCCCCAAACCAGCGTGAGCTAGGAGGTTTCAGTAGCTAGCAGTGCTACCAATAAGTACCTGAAAAGACAACATATACCACGCATAAAACCAAGAAAGCAATGTGGAAATGGTAATTGTGTGCAAAAGATAAAGAAATGGAAGAAAACAGAATTATGTCGGAAAATAAAGAGGAGGAAAGACTCCCTCAATTCCGCAAAACGACCAAACACAGCAGGGGAAAGGTCGTGAACAGTCTGACAAAGAAGAATAACGGTCGATCGACCATAGCAGGCAGTCGATCGACTGGAATGAACAGGAACAGAAGCTCCTGGAAGTCGCACCTCGGTCGATCGACCAGGGTAGGCGGTCGATCGACTGGAGACACTGCTGTAATTTTCTGATTTCTTCGAATTAGCTCAATAACTTGAGCTAATGAGGTCTAAAAACCTGCAAATGCACAATAATACGCGCCCAAAATTGCGCAAAACCCAAAGTAACCATCTAAAGTGTTTAAAAATCCCAAACAAACTTAAAAGAGCGAAGTCTCGCGCACACAAAACAATAAATAAAAAGGTTCAACGAAAGCAAATAAAATGTATAGTTCTTGAAAAAGTCTTAATCAACTAATAGTTGATCAAGAACGGCACGGAATGGTCCACTTTGCTGGCTTCTGGCTACAAGAGGTAGCCTCAACAATGCTCATCTTCTCAGCGGCACTCTTCTCAATTCCAACATCTGTCAAGCTCAACGGATCAACATGTCGGATATCTTCCCACTCAATGACCTCCGCTGACTCGTCGGAATCCAAATCGAACTCCGTTGCTTTGACCGCTCATCCTCGGGCTCCTCATCGCTTGCCATAGCTAAGGCATCCTAGACCACCTCTTTGAACGATCGGCTCCTTCACACCGAGCAACATGTGGCTCTTCCTTCCCCAAACCAGCTCCTGCAATATCTAAAACAGAAGAGTCCTCCTCCATTTTGCTCCCAATCTGGGGCGGAGGTGTCACAACAGGAGTAGGAATAGAGACAGGCATATCAGGAAGTATAAAATAAGATTTCCTTTCAGAAACTGTATTACAAGTTACGGGCCATATGGGGTCTTTTTTCCTAGCCGTCTGGGTAAAGACAATGGAATGCTTGCCTACCTTAAAGGTCAAAGTACCCGAACCAACATCAATAACTGCACCAGCAGTGTGCAGGAATGGCTACCTAGTATGATAGGTATGTGGGCATCTTCGGGCATATCGAGCACAATGAAGTCAACAGGGAAGAAAAACTTCCCTATTTGCACGGGGATGTCCTCTAAGACTCCTATTGGCTGGACCGCAGAGCGATCAGCCATCTGTACAGTCATGTTGTTCACTGCAAACCTAGTCAATTTGAGCTTCCTAGCAAGGCTCAAGGGCATTACACTAATACTGGCTCCTAGGTCACATAAGGCTTTCTCAATAGGAAAGGTGCCAATATTACATGGGACTGAAAAACTACCCGGATCTTCTAGCTTAAGGGGTGCAGTATGGGTCAAATAAGAGCATGTCTCCTCAGTTAGTGCGACAGTATGCACAGTTTCAAGTGACTTCTTTTTAGACAAAAGTTGTTTCATGAATTTCATATAAGCAGGCACTTGATTTACTAACTCGAGAAAAGGAACTTGTACATTTAAGCTACGGATAACATTTTCAAATTTATTAAATGATACCTGTTGCTTCGTCGGCACTAATCTCTCCGGATAGGGTGCTGAAAGTAGCAACTTAGCCCTTTCCTCTAAATCTCTTATGCCGGCATCGGTGGACTTAGGCTGAAAGTCCACCACCTTCTCTTTGTTGAAGCTTGAACCCTCTTCAGACCGTCTCAGAAATGAACCATTAATCATCATCGGGTCATACTTCGGAACCGGAACAGGCCCATCAGCATTCGGGTCTTGTCTCAACACTTTCGGAGTTGTCGTACCCCGAAACAAGTGATCCCTCAAGTTGTTAGGCATTGGAGGACGAAAAGAATCACCTTCAGCAGCAATCTCAGTCGATCGACCAGGTTTGTCAGTTGATCGACTGACTTCAACAGACCGAAAAACTCTTTTTGTCGCACTTCGATCGATCGACCGGGTATGTCGATCGATCGATCGACATACCCGCCGATCGTCTTTTTCTTGTTTTTATTCGCCACTGCCTTCTTCTTGCTTGTTTCTGCCTCATCTTTTTCAGTGACATCCTCAACCATAATGGGCCCATCAAGGGTAGACCCACTCCACAAGGTAATGGCATTAAGGATCTCCTTTTGATCAGTTTGAGTCGGTAAATGTCCCGGAGCTCGAGTTGTATTCTTGCTAGCCAATTGGGCAATTTGGCTTTCCAACATCTTCATCCCGGCCTCTCTAGCCTGGGATTCCTTCAGCAATAAATTCTTCAACTCATTGAAATCAGAACCTTGGGCTTGTTGCTGCTGCTGTGGGACATACGACGGCTTTTGGAACTGTTGTTGCTTATAAGGGGGCACATAGTTACTGCACTCGCTTTTCTGTGAGGTTGAGTCGGATTCAAGACATTTTGGCTACTCCACCTCAAGTTTGGGTGGACATTCGGCTCATAGTATGTGTTTGTCTGCCTATAATGTTGAAAGGCAGCGCCAGACTCAAAGGGATTAGGACAATTGTCTGAAACATGTCCCTCAGCTTCACATCTTTTACAAACAAAAGGACCATCTGAAACAACATTTACATGGTAAATCTCTCCTTTTGAAGCTCCTCCCAACTCGTACTTGTCAAATCTCGCCGTGAGAGCTTCTAATGCAGCTACCGAAGGAGATTCAGCAGCTCTCCTTTGATTTCCCCTGGAATTTCCATACTCAGCTTTGTGGGTGGCCAAGTCATCAATGATATTCCACCCCTTAGTCTCCCACGTGTTCTCCTGGAATCTGCAATTTGTTGTCGCGTCCAGGATAGCCCTTTGATCATCATAGAGCCCATTGTAGAACTGATTGAATAGACTCCACTTCTCAAACCCATGATGCGGAATGGTTCGCACCAGCTTCTTGAAACGGACCCATGCCTCATGAAAGTTCTCATCAGGACCCTGTTTAAAGCTCGTGATTTGAGCTCTAATAGCATTCGTCTTCGAGGCAGAAAAGTAATTCTTGTAGAATGCCAAGGCTAAAGAATTCCAGTCGGTGATCCCATTAGCAGCACGGTCCAGATCTCTGTACCACTCCCTTGCAGCATCGCGGAGTGAGAATATAAACATAGCCTCCTTTATCTTGTCCTGGGTCACACTGGTCGGCGGGGGTATATAGCAGCAATAATCGATAAATATCTCCATATGCTTGGCTGTATCTTCATTTGCAAGACCCCGAATTGGTTTCTCTCAACCAAGTTGATATAAGTAGGCTTCGGTTCGAATTTCTTATCGCTCCCGTAATTCAACCCTTATATAGATTTGCACTATCGGCTCGAGTGATCGGCTATACTCGCTTCTTCAGCCATGACTGGAAATTCTGGAGATGTGACTGTCTCAGTTGAAGAAGTGGAAATGGGTGATGAAGATGGATCCTCCTCGTATAGCTCGTTCTCGTAGTAACTTGACAGAGTACTCAGCTCTTCCTATGTCGGCAATATCCTAGATGATCGTCTCAACTCATGCAACGTCTTCTCAATCTCAGGATTGAAAGGTACTAATTCACCACCCTCTGACCTGCGCATAAGAGGAAACTACAAAAAGAATATGAGAATAGTTTAAGGAACGAATGTCCCTTAAACTAAGAAACAGACTAAAATAAAACAACTAAAAATTAGAACAATTGCCTCCCCGGCAACGGCGCCAAAATTTGATACCCGTCGTTGTGAGTACCAAAGATAAAATTTATAATCCAACTACAACTATAGATAGTGGTAGCAGGGTCGAACCACAGGGAGGTGAATGTAATTAATAATTGTCTAATTTTAGTCTTAAGGTAGCAATGATGTGGGGGTTTGATTGAATTGGTCTATAACTAAGAGCAATAAAAGACAATAAACTAAATAGACGGATATAACAGATATGAAAAGGGTGCAAGGATGGTCGGTTCACTATAGTTTCGGCGGCAGCAAACTAAGTAGGTCTGAAATAAACACATGAGGCGGGAAAACAAGAGGTCCTCTCGGTCCACTTCTAACAAGTAGCATCTTTCGATCTCGCTACGGGTCCCTAATATCACTAGTACTGACTCTCGCCCTGAAAAGTGACTAAAAACCTAAACTTTAAATATCTTTCGATCTCAGCATAGTTTAGTCATTTTAATTGGTGGTCAATAAACCTTCCCTATCTTTCAATCTAATGGGTCAGTCAAATACTAAGCATTCAACTAGTCGCATGCACTCGAGTCGTCAAATATAGAATTTAAAGCAATTAAAACGAAGCAAAACCTCACGTGGTCAGTCGATCGACCAGGTATGGCGGTCGATCGACTGACACGCGATTTCAGTCTACTATTGTACGCCGCCTAATCTACAGTTCTCCTACATCCTAGCACAAGCTATTTAGCTACTCATACTGAAAATAAATGCAACAATAAAATTGGCTAAATAAACTACAGAATTCATGATTAATACGGAGAAATAAACAATTAACATAAGACGGTAATTCGGCTTGGGGAAACTGATCTAGCAATTCTATAACTATGAATGAAAGCAAAATAACTGAATAAAACAAGAGAGTACCGCGTGAATTGCGAAGGATAGAACAAAGCCGAATGTGAAAGTGAATTGTATTCAATACCAAAATAATCCTCGAACCCTAATTAATGATGAACTAAAACTGATGAAAAACGGAATTAAAAAACTGAATGACTAAAGTTTTTAGTCAGGTTACGTTATATAGCCAACTCACGTAACTTTATTCCTAAACCTAATATAGCTTTGGGCTTTGGATTTCTCGTTCTATATGTTTAATCTGCGTATCAGCTCGTAACTTGGTCGATCGACCACTGTGACCGGTCGATCGACTGAGTGGCTCTGAACAGTGTCTTCTGTAACTCGTGCTCTGGTCGATCGACCAAGGGCAGAGGTCGATCGACTGAGGTAGATGATAGTTGAATTTAATCTTCTCGTGGATTTGTCTTTCGGGCCTTGAAATGCGCACCAAGCTCGTTCCTTGAGTAAATACTTCACGTCAAATGCAATGCAGGATACTCGGGGATGGATTTAGCTCAATATCTACTCATTTCCGCATAAATCTGCAATATTACATAAAAATACGAAAGTAGACGAAATGGGGCAAATAGTAGCTTTAAACTACATAAATGAGCTCTGAAATGCGTGTAAAATAGGGTGTAAAACATCATATAAATGACACGCATTCAATAAGCAGGCTTAACTGCAACAAAAGTAGCTGGCTTATATTGTATGTTGTGTGGTTTTGTTTTTGGAAAAGACGTAGTCCTTTTGGTGACTTTGTCCGTTGATGTAGTAGTAATTGCTTTAGCTGCGGCTATGGCTTTGCTTAACTTCTACAAATGTAAAGTTTAAAGTACTTACGATATGTTAATATTTGTACCCTAATATATTTAAAGACCAAGTAATAATTAACTTCTGCATATAGGTACCTATGGGATGACAACATTGATGAGGTTGTCAGGCCATTGCACATAAGAACTTTGGGCTTCTCTCAAATAAGTGACCTCCTCATTAGGAAATGGCACTTTTACTTCCTCATACTCGTCTTTATATAATTGGGACACTTCCACTTTCCTGCATTTGTCACGAAGGGGTATACCATGAACCTTAACTTGTTGAAGTCGGTCGTAAGTGAACACGTATCCTCTGACAATAGCAACTTTCTGTTTTCCCTGTAAATAGAATAGACGACAAGCCACCTTGCAATTGCCCTTCACGACAGCTTTAATCAATTAGTACACATACATTCACTACCTCTAATAAATTTCATAAGTAAAAAACGTGTATGATATGAATAATTATAAACTAGCAGCTATTACTTTTTTCGTTGTTGAGAAGAACGTATGATCATCAACTACCTCCACCTCATCATGTGTCACGACCTTCCTGGCTTCCTCTTCTTCTTCAACTGCCTGATATCGATCCTCGGCTCCGACCTCAGTCTCCTTTGCCATTTCCTTCTCCCTTGCCATGTCCTCATCGGCTTCCTTTTGTACATTAACACTTGTCCATATAACGCGTACTGATTTTCTAAATCATATAATACATTATATATACGACCTAAATATTATTACCTCTTTTTCCTCCACCTTCTTCTTCTTCTCCTCCTCCTCCTTTACTTCCTTTATGACTTCTTGAACCATATCCAACTCTTCTTCTGATGACTTTTCCCCAGTTTCCAACATTCTCAGCATCAACCTGGCTATTTTCTATAGCTGTGAAGTAGAAAATAATGTCAGCATATATAGTTATAAATTAAGTTGAATCAAATACAGTATTTATATGATTACCTTCTTGGAATCATCACCACTCATCATCCTTCGAATAGTTTTTCCAAAATACTTAGTGATACCAACATGAGTCGATACCCCTCTCACACGACCTGGATGCTTTGCTTTGCCGATTGCCCTAGCAAGAATGTCATCACGTCCTTGAGGCTTCCATTTTCCTTCCTCTACCTCCTTCTCACATATCCTCTACATACACAAAAAACCATTAAGCAACTAAATTTTATTTAAACTCAAAAATATATAACTCTGACCACCAGTGGTAGAAGTGACATATTAAGTCAAACTTACAATTTTCTCTTTGATGTCCTTATCATATTCAGTTTCCGTCTTTCCATTTTCAGGAGTGTGACCTTCCACCTAAGCGGCGTGACGACTGAATTTTCCAAGCTTTGCCTACAATTCATTCATCACATTGATATCCTCTCAAAATATGTATGATTACTATGAACATGTATAACATCCGACTAAAACACCTAATAGTCGAATACTATAAGAATTATGTACTTACAAGTTTCGTCTTAATCAATCTATAACCACACCGGGATCCTTAAAGACGGTCTTTTTCTTTGAAATGTTCGCCTTGTTCCTCTCACTCATAGCCCTCCTAAAATAAATTGTATCGAGAAATATAAGCATGACCAAACACTAAACTAAGTATACTTCTTTACTTATTAAGTTACCTTAAACTTGTCAGACTGCCTATAAGCGATGTAGTTATCCCAATTGTCTTGACTTACATACAGATACTTCTTTGTTGGTGGTTTCTTGTTCATCTCCCCGGTTTCCTTGTTGAACAAGTGGTTCTCAGCAATCTTTAACTTCCAAGATCTTAGGGCTTCCCCTGTCTTTTTTTAAGGTACTTATCATACTTTTCGGGGACAACGGAAGCTAACTGCATATATGATGAGTATAGTTGGTTTGTTTTAGCTAATACACATATCAAGTAGTCAATTAATTTCAGCTAAAACATTTATTATTGTATATACATACCTTTATTCTGTTTATTAGCATGGTATTCCGTATTTTACTCAGTTCACTGATATGCGGCGTACCGAGAGGCACATACTGTCTTACACAACAACCAATCCAACTCGCAAAATATGCTGCATTCTCACCATATGGCAGCCTCGTATCTTTATCCCATTGTAAAGGATTAGGTATCTTTGAATTCATTACTTCTAGGGAAACCCTGTGGCGCATTCGACCTGCAGTGTGTTGCAAATTATTCTCATCACCTGAGTCGTCGCCTGACGTATTTTCATCGTTTCTTATCCGCTTTTCGATCATATCTAAAGCAGAAATTAATAAACAAAAAATAACAATGCATATTTATAATAACAAACAAATCTCTAGAGATGAGGGTTTATTACTTCTTTAAAGAGGAGAATCGGGGTTGATCGGGCCGCGGCAATGGCGATGACGACGATGACTGCGACGACGATGGGGTAGGCTGGTGGTTCAGAGGAAGCTCGGTGTTTGAGGATATTATGTGGGGGAGGGGAAGCTCAGAGTATATATGTGTGAATAATACAACACTTGCAAGCCTTAATTAATGGAAAGTAATAAACACGGTATAAGAAAAACCGTTGTATGTTGTTTCCAAACAGACAACGGTTTTGTTTAAAACCGTTATTGATTAGTATCATCGACAACGGGTTAGAAATAACCTTTGTTTTAAAGCTTTTCATTTTATTTCATTTTACCGCCAAAAAATAAAGCATCATTTTTATATAGGTAACTACGGCCTGAACCGTTATAACTGTATACGTCCTGAACAACGGTTTCGGTATGACAGTTGTATTTTATATTTCATTTTGTTTGATTTTACCGCCAAGAAATAAAGCATCATTTGGTACGATTTTTCCCTAACCCGCTGCAACAGCAGAAAAAGTTTACAACAGTAGTTTGATATATAACAGCAAGACAATAATTACACATGAAGTAAAATATCTTGTTTGGATTGCTGATATTTTCACAGCTGCCGGGAACGTTTTTTGAATTTGCTAGTCTCTTCATTAACCCAAATACCTTCATCGTGATCATCTCTTGTATATATGTTTGGAATGTTAACATTTTCAACATCATTACCAAATTGTGATATAGCGCTGTGATCAAGTCCTTCAAATTCGACGTCTTCATCATCTAGAATTCGTCGATGGCAAGATAGAACAACTGACCACTTCTTATCCATAAGATCAGTAACATAAAACACGTGTTTTGCTTGTGACGCTAATATAAAAGGATCGTCCTTATTTCCAACCTTGTCAAAATTTACTAATGTGAATCCTAAATCATCCTTTCTAACACCATTGTTGTTGTCAACCCACTTGCACCGAAATAGAGGTATCTCAAAATTCATGTAGTTTAAAACCAATATCTCTTGAATAACTCCTTAATATTGCATTGTACCCAAAATAGGATTTTTATCCTTTGAACTAGCAAAGTATATTGCCTCATAATCTACGCAAACTCCACTGTTTTGCATTGCGCTCGCCTCATCTTGAATGTGGGTGTAGAAAGTGTACCAGTTGATTGCATACCTGCTATAAAAAGTTGCACGAGCTTCAGCACCGAAATCGAGATGTTGTAGGCTGGGTGAGCAATCATCAATTGGGTTGTCATCATCGTAAATAGTATCCTTAAACTAGTCACTAAATTGCTTGTTATGCTCATTTGCTCACCACCTTTCAGTCTTATGAGGGTGTTTTCCCCTAAGGTAACGCTGGTGTTTCATAATGTAAGGCTGGACATAATCATCGTTAAAAAGAACGTATTATCTTATTATACCATTTTAAATACAACCCAAACTCATATATATATATATATATATATATAGGTGGGCTCAAATAAGTCTCTTATATTTGTTGAGTTTATAAGTCCTCCTAGAGGCCCTTAGATCTTAGTAGGTGATGGTTTAGATTAAAAAGCAAAAAGCACACTCATCACTAATTAAAGTACCAATGCACGAATTAACTACTCATTCACTAATTAATTGCCTTTCTTTCTCATGGTCAAGTTTATGACATTTTAGTATTTTTACACTGTATCTGTTTTTTTTTTACGAGTGTAATGTTTTACGAGTGTAATTTTTTACGAGTGTAACTTTAGTCTTTAACGACTATAACTTTAATTCTGAATAGTGTAACTTTATACTAAAAAGTGATTTTAACTTATATTATTTTGGTTTTTTGGAATTTTAAGACAAGTTTATGACATTTTAGTTTTTTTAGAGTGTAACTTTTCTCTTGTACAAGTGTAACTGTAATTCTGATCGAAGAGTGTAACTTTATACTAAAAAGTTATTTTCACTTATATTATTTTGATTTTTTGGAATTTTAAGACAAGTTTATGACATTTTAGTATTTTTAGAGTATAACTTTTTTCTTTTACGAGTGTAACTGTAATTCTAAATAGTATAACTTTATACTAAAAAGTGATTTTAACTTTGGATTTTTTGTGAAACACAACCTTTAAGAAAAACTCTTTGTGAAACACTACCTTTAAAAAAAATTGTAAAACACAACCTTTAAAAACAAAAAAAGTTGCAAAACACTACTTTTAGACCGGAGTTTGACCAAATTAATAAAAATCCGGTGATGACTCGTCATTAATTATGCTATCAGTGCACCAAAAAAAATTAATTACACTATCACGTGTAAATGTGTGATTTCCAAAATCTTCCTTCCATTTTACTTCACTTCTTAATTTTAGATCTGAAATCACCTTAAACAATCCCAAATTTTTACATGTTAGAAACCTTCTTCCTTAATTTTTTTTCCACCATGAAAGTTTTAAGGCGGTAGGGATGCCACAAAGACATTTGAGAAGCGGTGTTGACGAAGATTCTGAACTGTCACTGGACATTGTGAGAAAAAAAGAGGGGGCTACTTAGAAAAATTGTGGCAGGGAATTGGTGAAGTGGATAACACTGAGATAAAGAGACAGGGGGCTTTTGCTGGGGGATTAATTGGGGGGGAAAACAAAAAAAAACATAAAAAGTCAAACACACTTGGCACATGCGAGATATTATGACACCGAAAATGAATTAAGCTGACGGAATCCGGCCAAAAAGTAGTGTTTCGCAACTTTTTGGTTTTTAAAGGTTGTGTTTTACAAATTTTTTTTAAAGGTAGTGTTTCGCAAAAAGTTTTTTTTTAAAGGTTGTGTTTCAAAAAAAATCCTTTAACTTATATTATTTTGATTTTGTGGAATTTTTAGACAAGTTTATGACATTTTATATTTTTAGAGTGGAACTTTTGTCTTTTACGAGTGTAACTGTAATTATAAATAGTGTAACTTTATAATAAAAAGTGATTTTAACTTATATTGTTTTGATTTTTTGGAATTTTAAAACAAGTTTATGACATTTTAGTATTTTTAGAGTATAATTGTAATTGTAACACCCCTAATTTCCGTATTATATTTCCTTATTTTATTTTCCCATATTTCATATTTTATTTTCCGGGAAAATATTCGTCTCTTATCTTTTGGGCTCTTTGGGCTCGAAAACGGTGATGACCCGCTCTTTCTTTGGGTCTCACGTGATTCTTGGTGTAGATGGGTAAGTTTTGGGCTAAGCTTGAAATAAACCCATGAGCTTCTCTATATATATGAAGGGAAACCAAACCCTTACTTTTCTTTTCTCATAATTCTCAAAATCCTAAACCTAATTCTCTCATCTCTTCCTCCCTTGGTGTCGTGTGACTCCACCCTTCCTAGGGTTTCATGCCGCGCCTCTTTCCTTCTCCTTCATCATCTTTCGTGCTTAGATCGATCCTACTTCTTGGATCTATCTATCTCCTTCGTAAGTTTTATGTTTTCGCATAGTTTTATAGTTTATATATATATATATATATATATATATATAGTTAGTATATCTATTAGATTCGTTATCTTTGGCACGTGGATGATTTATTAAAAGGCGTGAAAACTGCACTTGGAGAAGACATCTATATCGTGGAACACAATCTCTAGGGTTTAATTCGCTAATAAGGTAACTAGGTGTTTTCTTTTGAATTGTGTTTATACCAATTTATGTGATTAATATGATTTAATGATTGATTTGTATGATTGGTACATGTTAAATTGTTTATTATCATGATTAATTGTGTTTTCGCATGTTTGTATATGTTTTAATGTTTTAGTTATACATCATATGTTGCTTATGCGTTAATTATGGGTGTCATGAGTGAAATTAGGGTTGACGCATAAACCCTAATGGCGGCATGATAGGCGGCCAAGAGTTTCATATGTTATGTGATGTTCAGTTGTTATTATATAATGCTATGTTTCGTTTGACGTTGGTTACTCTTGTTCATATGATAAGTAGGGTAGTCAATTATACTATCCTGTGAGTTGAGTCGTGATGTTGTTCACGCATGTTCGTACAGTCAGTTATATTGTGCATTTATTTGTTGGCTAGTTGTATAGATGACGTGCGGCATCAGTTATATACCAAACGGAATGAACTAACGCCACCCATTATGGGATTTATTTGGTCTATGTTCGGGGGTGGCCAGAGTCGTCAGTTATACGCTCTGGGTCTCGAGTGTCGTTCGGTGTACAATTATTGCATCGAGGGGTCTGGCCAGGTCTTAGGCACATAGGCAGTGTCGACGGGGAGTCAGTTATACAATCCGTCAGTCAGAGTATCAGTTATATGTTCTGACAGGTTAGAATGTCAGTTATATGCTCTAATCGGTATGACGTGTGGTGTTCACCCTATTCGCTATGCTTTGTTTCTAGCTTTATGCCCTATGTTGCTATTGTTGATTGGTAACGTTTGTATCTCGTAATATGTGGTTTCATTTGAGATATTATTTTTAAAGGATTGTCTTAGTATGCCTTCGTTTAATGATAAGTTTACGATGGGTTACCATGAGTATATATGGTCTCACATGTTTACTGGTTTAACATTTCATTAGTTAATGATTGTTGATTATATTCAATTGTTGTAAATATTACTGGGAGAGCATCTAGTTACTCCTGACTGATTGTCGACCCCCTTCTCAGGTTGTTCAAGTTGAATGCTTGTTGCTAACTGGTTGATGCTAGCTTGGGGAATGTGCGAAGCGAGCTTAATAATAAAATAGGAGTTTGCTTTTAAGTTTTAAGAACCCTTTGAATAATGTATTAGTTATTTTGGTTTTAGTAGCGAACCGGATTGGTCAGGTGTTTCCGCCACCTTGACCCTTTTATCAGTATCGTACTCTGATATTTATTTTATATAAGTTTTTCCTTTGTTTTATAATCCGGGTTGTTACAGTTGGTATCAGAGCGAACACGCTCCAAACTCTCGTTTAGTTGATGACTAAAATAAATGACCTAGTTAATGAGTGAGAGTAAATGGGGTAGAAACCAATAGGATTGGTTGGTTTTCTTTTGTTTGTAAAGTGTATGAGTAGTTGTTTGAAGTGTTACTTAGGTTCTACCACTTATAACGATATTTCGTTCTTGTAGATGGTGCGCAACGGGAATGGTGAGTCTGATGCAGATCACATCTGGAGACTTGAGGCTGCTTTGGCATCTATGGCCGAAGGTTTCACTAACCACCTCAACAACAACAACAACAACAATAACAACAACAACAATAACAACAACAACCACCTGCAGCAGACTGTGTTCGATCGCTTTGCTCGTCACCGTCCTCCCACTTATGATGGTGCGAATGATCCTACTGCTTTAGAGGCTTGGATTCGAGAGATCGAGAAGTTGTTCCTCGCTACTGGATGTCCTGAGGATCAGAAGGTGGATATCGCCACCTATTATCTGAAGGACGAGCCCGACAACTGGTGGGATCTTGCTAGAGCTGCTCTGGAAGTTCAACCAGGATATGGTTGGGCTGTTTTCTCTGAAGCGCTGAAGAAGAGGTTTTATCCTGAGGAGATGCGTTGGCAGAAGGAGCAGGAGTTCCTTCATCTACAGTAAGGTTCTATGACCGTTGAGGAGTACACCAACAAGTTCGTGAAGCTGTCAAGTTTTGTTACTTCTGTGGCCATGGACGAGGTTTCAAGGACTCGTCGCTCTGAGAAGAATCTAGCTCCTAAAGTCCGGACTGCTATGTCTGGTATTCCTTTCACTTCTTTCCAGCAGGCTTATGATCCTGCTCTTAGCATTTATGATTCAGTTCTTGCTACCGAGACTGAGGAGAGTGCGAAGAGTAAGTTCGTAAAGAGGCCTTATGTTGCGCCTAATTCCTCCTAGAAGAAGCAGTAGTTCGAAGCTCGTCCGTATGCTCCGCGTGATCAAGGTCAAGCTAAGAGGGATATGGTTTGCTTCAAGTGTGGAAAGGCTTACTACCCAGGTAAGTATTGAGACACTGGTAATCCGGTCGCATGTTTCACCTGCAAAGCTCCGGGACACAAGGCTATCGATTGCCCCCAGAAGCCAAAGTTTGATGCTCCTAAGGCTGATGCTCTGAAGATTGGACGTGTGTTTGTGATGAGTCGTGGTGAGGCAGATACTAATCCAGATGTGGTTACGGGTACCTTTCTCGTTCACTCTTTATCTGCTTTTGTTCTTTTTGATACGGGTGCATCGATGTCTTTGTATCCGAATCCTTTTCCGTCCGTGCTGGACTCTCTTCTTCTTCATCCGTTCATACCTTTATATCCCTTCCTATGGGTGAGATTATTTCTTACTCCGTTCTTTTCAAGGATGTACCTGTCACTATTGCAGGGGCGATCCTTCATGTCGATCTTGTCCAATTCAAACTCGGAGAGATTGATTTGATTTTGGGTATGGATTGGTTATCTCGCTATGACGCTAGGTTCCCTTTTTGTGATCAGAAGATCGTGCTTAAGAGTCCTACAAGTTCAAGGGTTTCTTATCATGGTGTTAGGGTTACACCTACGGTCAAGTGGGTTTCTGCTATGAAGATGGTTAACATGGGTAGAAAGGGTCATCAGATCTATCTGTGCAGTATTCAGGGTGTTTCTGTTGAGCCTAAGTTAGAGGATAGCCCTGTGGTTAAGGAGTTTCCCGATGTCTTTCCTGAGGATCTACCTGGTATTCCTTATGAGCGAGACGTAGAGTTCTCGATTGAGTTACTACCTGGAACTGGTCCTATTTCAAAAGCTCCTTATCGTATGGCACCAGCTGAGTTACAGGAACTCAAGAAGCAACTTAAGGAGATGATCGATAAGGGTTTTATCCGACCGAGTGCTTCGCCGTGGGGTGCTCCTGTTTTGTTCGTCAAGAAGAAGGATGGTAGTATGCGGTTGTGCATTGACTACCGTGAGGTGAACAAGGTTACTATTAAGAATAAGTATCCTTTGCCGAGGATCGAGGATTTGTTTGATCAGGTCCGTGGTGCAAGTGTGTTCTCAAAAATCGACATGAGGTCAGGTTACCATCAGATTCCAGTTAGGAATGAGGATATTCCTAAGACTGCTTTTCGTTCGAGGTATGGCCATTATGAGTTCGTAGTGATGCCGTTTGGGTTGACGAATGCACCTGCTGTTTTCATGGAATAGATGAACCGCATTTTCAGCGAGTATTTGGATAAGTGTGTCGTGGTGTTCATAGACGACATACTGATTTACTCGAATGACGAGGCTGAGCACGAGCGTCATCTTCATGTTATATTGGATATTCCGCGTAAGCAGAAGTGGTTTGCTAAGTTCTCGAAGTGCGAGTTTTGGTTAAAGGAAGTTACCTTCTTGGGTCATATGATATCTGGCGATGGAGTTATGGTTGACCCGTCGTAGATTAGAGCTGTGGTCGACTGGGAGAGTCTGAGGAATGTGAACGAGGTTCGGAGTTTCCTTGGTCTAGCTGGGTATTATCGTTGGTTTGTACATGATTTCCCTAAGATCGCGAGACCGATGACTCAGTTAATGAAGAAGGAATCCAAGTTCATTTGGACTGAGGCTTGTGAATCTGCCTTCCAGGAGTTGAAGAAGAGGTTGACTACCGCTCCTGTGTTGACTCTACCAGAAGAGGGAGTTAAGTTCGATGTCTTTTGTGATGCGTCGAAGTTTGGGTAGGTTGTGTCTTGATGCAGAAGGGTAAGGTTGTGGCTTATGCTTCCCGTCAGTTGAAAGTTCACGAGATGAACTATCCGACTCACGATCTTGAGTTAACAGGAGTGGTGTTTGCACTTAAGCTTTGGCGACACTACTTGTATGGAGTCTCTTGCAACATTTATACGGATCATAAGAGCTTGAAGTATATCTTAACTCAGAGAGATCTTAACATGAGGCAGAGACGTTGGTTGGAACTGTTTAACGACTACAAGGTTGAGCTGCAATATCACGAGGGTAAGGCAAACGTGGTTGCTGATGCTTTGAGCCGCAAGGTGTGTCATGCCATGAGATCTGTGTTGGTGTTACCTGATGACTTGAGTCGAGAGTTCCAGAAGATGAGCCTTGAAGTAGTTCTTCCTGGTACTTTAGATTTGAGTGCGATGGTTGCTGAACCCGAGATTCTTCATAAGATCCGAGTTAAGCAAAGAGAGGATGAATTCTTAGAAGGAGTTCGAGTCGCTATAAGCGAAGGGCGCGCAGGAGACTTCGACGTTAGACCTGATGATGGTCTGCGATTCCAAGGTCGCTGGTGTGTACCTAGCTGTGAGGTCTTAAAATGTAAGATTCTCAAGGAGGCTCATAGTACTCCCTATTCGGTTCATCCTGGTGGTGATAAGATGTATAAGGATATGAAGCTACATTTTTGGTGGCCGGGTATGAAGAAAGTGATCGCCGAGTTTGTGAGTCGTTGCCTTATCTATCAGAAGGTTAAGTTCGAACATCAGAGACTTGGTGGTCTACTGCAACACTTGGAGATTCCCACTTGGAAATGGGATTCAAATTCGATGGACTTCGTTATGGGTTTGTCGAGGTCGCCGAGAGGAATGAATGCGATTTGGGTTGTGTTTGATCATTTGACTAAGGTCACGTATTTCATTCCGATGAAGGAGACTTGGAGTCTCAAGGAGCTAGCGAATGCTTATCAGCGTGAGATCATTCGTCTTCATGGGGTTCCTAAGGATATCATCTCCGACCGTGATCCGTGGTTTTGTTCTCAGTTTTGGAAGAAGCTGCAGTTGGCTTTGGGCAATGAGTTTAAGATGAGTACGGCTTTTCATGCCGCAACTGATGGTCAGACTGAGCGTACTATTCAGACGCTTGAGGATATGTTGCGAGCTTGTGCTTTGGAGTTCCAAGTTAGTTGGGAGAAGAGTTTACCGCTTGTGGAGTTCTCTTACAACAACAGTTACCAAGCTAGTATTCAGATGGCTCTGTTTGAGGCACTTTATGGGAGAAAGTGTCGTAGTCCTTTGTTTTGGGACGATTCTAATGAGGCTATCGTTCTTGGTCCAGAGTTGGTTCAGGAATCGATTGAGCAGGTGAGGTCGATCCGTGAGAAGCTTAAGGCAGCCCAGGATTGACAGAAGACGTATCCAGACTTGCGGCGTAGGACCAATTTAGTTTGAGGTTGGCAATAAGGTTTTTCTTAAGGTTTCGCCGATGAAAGGTGTTAAGAGATTTGGGCTTAAGGGCAAGCTTAGTCCTAAGTACATTGGACCGTACGAGGTGCTCGAGAGAGTTGGCGAAGTAGCCTATAGGTTGGCTTTACCTCCGAATCTGTCGAAGGTTCACGATGTTTTCCATGTGTCGCAGTTCCGTCGTTATCGCAGTGATCCTTCTCATGTTCTACAGGCTGATGTTATCGAGGTTGAGCCTAACCTGACTTATGAGGAACGTCCTGTTTGCATTTTGGAAAGTCAGGAGAAAAGGTTAAGGAATAAGGTTGTACCCTTGGTTCGAGTTCTGTGGAGGAGTCAGAAGTTCGAGCAAGAGACTTGGGAAACCGAAGCGTCTATGCGAGAGAAGCGTCTGCATCTTTTCGAGTGAGGTAGTTCTCTTATCAAGTTTCGAGGACGAAACTTCTTTTTAGGGGGTTGGATTGTAACACCCCTAATTTCCGTAATATATTTCCTTATTTTATTTTCCCATATTTCATATTTTATTTTCTGGGAAAATAATCGTCTCTTATCTTTTGGGCTCTTTGGGCTCGAAACGGTGAAGACCCGCTCTTTCTTTGGGTCTCACGTGATTCTTGGTGTAGATGGGTAAGTTTTGGGCCTAAGCTTGAAATAAACCAATGAGCTTCTCTATATATATGAAGGGAAACCAAACCCTTGCTTTAGTTTTCTCATAATTCTCAAAACCCTACACCTAATTCTCTCCTCTCTTCCTCCCTTGGTGTCGTGTGCCTCCACCTTCCTAGGGTTTTATGCCGCGCCTCTTTCCTTCTCCTTCATCATCTTTCGTGCTTAGATCGATCCTACTTCTTGGATCTATCTATCTCCTTCATAAGTTTTATGTTTTCGAATAGTTTTATAGTTTATATATATATATATATATATATATATATATATATATATATATATATATATATAGTTAGTATATTTATTAGATTCGTTATCTTTGGCACGTGGATGATTCATTAAAAGGCGTGGAAACTGCACCTGGAGAAGACATCTATATCGTGGAAGATGATCTCTAGCGTTTAATTCGCGAATAAGGTAACTAGGTATTTTCTTTTAATTGTGTTTATACCAATTGATGTGATTAATATGATTTAATGATTGATTTGTATGATTAATTGTGTTTTCGCATGTTTGTATATGTTTTAATGTTTTAGTTATACATCGTATGTTGCTTATGCGTTAATTATGGGTGTCATGAGCGCAGTTAGGGTTTACGCATGAACCGTAATGGCGGCATGATAGGCGGCCAAGAGTGCTTTCCAAAGTTATAGCTAAAGCTAGTATAACCTTGATGATGATTCAAGTGTTATAGCTGAAGTTAGTACAACTTTGGGTCGTTACTCTAGTAATGGTTGTTTAAGGTATAACCTTGGAAATATGAATCCAGGTGTGGTCATGGCCCACCTGCAAGCCCACTTCGATCTGTGGACTTACAACGGTCTTTTTTAAAGCCACGCTCGGCGACGTAAACATGCTTTCGACCGGATCGCTTTAGATCGGTCGGTTTCGTCTCGGTAAGGGTCTCGAAACGATTAGAGATGTTCGGAGTCACCACCAAGCATTTGTGGGATGCCTGGAACCCGTTCGAAATCCACTTTATACCTCGGTCAAATCGAAGCACAAAGCAGCGTTTGACATAGGTAGTAAAGATAAGGAAATCGTTTCTCTTTAGCATCCTATCTCTAGAATGACTCTCGTACGCGCTGGATAAGGACGTCCACTATCCAAAGTTTCTGAGTAAGAGGTGAAGGTACGTATTGGGAAGCCCTTTAATCAGACACCCAATCCCGCCCGCGTTAGCGGCCTCTACTGATCGATCTTGGTTGGTTGAATGCAAAAGTTGATAAAACGGTTTAAATGCATGAATGCGCATCCAATAATTTAAACCTAACATGTGAGAGCTTTCTAAGTCAATTGATTTAATTCAAGTATCAAGTATAAGATGTTGAGTTGGATTAATGATTGATTTGCATGCGAGACGGAAATTAAACATCCATTTACCGTATTAGGTTTAGGGTGCATAACATGATCCATTTGTCTTAGTAAGACATTTTGCAAATATGGTTTTGAATAGTCATCTGATCCGTCCTATATCCGGGTTGACCGGAGTCGGGATCGTCCTAGACTAATGCTGGAAGGGAACAAGCCCTGTACCAGACGGCTATATGAGGCGCGAGCCAGCCGGCGGTGTATGGGGCCTCCCTCTGGTTTTGAAAAAGAGAAATGGAGAGCCTGTTTAGGCACGGGTTAGGACACGGTTTATGTGCCGTGTTCTGACCTTTTAGAAAACGTTATGAAACGTATTGAAAATGGGTATTTGAACCCGGTTTGATTTGAAGGGGTCGTTTAGACCGCATTTGTTGATTTGAAGAACTAGACTCGAATAATCATCATGATTTTGATAATATTCGTTGTCGGGTTCGATTTGACAAACTTGACATGAATAGTTTTGAAAGTGATTATGGACTAATTGTCTTAAGTCCATTTGAATGTAATTAGTCGATACTCATCATCGTACCCGGGTTAAAATCCGGCATGGTATGTAGAACCAAGGATGACTTTGTGTTGGGGACTAATATGTTTGTTTGAAAATGTTAAGAAATGAAATAAAAGGCTTTAAAATACATTTTAAATGTCATTAACCAAATATTATCACCGAAACACGGATTTAACCGCCATGGTATGAGGAACCAAGGGTGAAAAATGTTTTATGGTTAAAACAAGTGAAGTAAAATAAAAAGGGTTCGAAAATACTTGAAATGGTGAAAACCGATTACAAATATGAAGATAGATTAAAGGGAAATGACGAGAATAAACACGGATGATCTCTGGTCTGAGCACCCCATTTAGGCGCGGGCCAGTTGCCGACCTAAGGGGCTTCTGCCTCAGACCAAAAATCAGTTTTGGCTCGTTTATTCCATGTTTTGGTTCATGTTATGCATGTTTTAGCATGTTATAGTAATGAAACAAATGAAAACATAATAAAAGAGGATTTTTACACCCTCATACTTACATGTTTGGTTATGGCGATTGACCGACGTAAGTGTAACAACTCGTTTGATCGGAAAAAACTCGGTTTAAAACCGTTTTGGTAAGTAGAATGAGTGTTTTAATGTTAGTGATGGTGTAGTGGTCGAAATGGTCGGTCAAGTGATTTAATGCACGATGACGGTACAAAACAATATGTAAGGCTCGTGTTTACGATCGGTAGGTCGTAAATACGCGTCGGGTTGTGACATAAGAAGTCGAGTCGAGAATTTGAAGGGAGAAAAGAGGGGGCGGACACTCGCGTAACTCTCAAATGGGTGGCATTTGAGGGGTATTTATAGGAGAATGAGTGGTTGTGTGAGTTTTGAGCGACGTGGCCACCTGGGCTGCTCAAAGAGGCGCGAGCCACGTCGCGGTTCTTCGAGTTGTGTTGTCACTTTCACAACAAACGCAATCATGATTTGTTATATCCTAGGTTTTGTAGTCACATGTTTGGTACTTGACCAACATGAATCCGGGAAAACTTAAGGTAGAAGGTTTGAAATGTTTTGTTTTTGGTGGTTGACTCGGTTTGACTCATTGTTGGAGTCGGGATTTGAATTTTTGAGTCGGTTTTTGGTCCGGTGTCGGTTTTGACTCTAGTTAGTGTCATTGCGACCCCGTCGTCATGCATTAAACACTCCAGGTATTTTTGAAATGTTTTGAAATATTTATTTTCGAAATCGTTTTAAGTTTTCCGACGTAAAGTTGTACACAAACTGTCGATCAAACGCCGCGATTCAAAAACATGTTGTAGTCCGATAATCATCGGGTATTTGTTGGAGTCTCAGCAGATACTGGGTATCTACAGAGCCCCCACTTTGACTGAGGCTTGGACAGGGCGAAAGTCAAAGTAGAGCCCCAGGTCAATCGAAAATTACAACCTGGAGACCCAAGCGACGTCGAGGCGGCTCGAAAGGATTCAGGCCAAGGGCCTGCCGTCGGGAAGGGCGACGCTAAGGCGACTCGAGGGTACGAGCCAAGGACCTATCGTCGGGAATAGTTTAGAGTCTGTCGACTGTCCGAGCGGGTCGTTTAAAGTCCATTAGACTACGTACAAAGGCTCGCCAGCCATAGGAAGGAGTCATACCTGAGGCATCTTCGGATATGTCCTTGCACTTTTGCGGACAAAGGCTCGCCAGCTGTGGTAAGGAAATGTACCCGAGGCATCTTTGGGATCTGTCCTTGGAAGGTTGTTGACAAAGGCTCTCCAGCCATGACAAGGAAATGTACCCGAGGCATCTTCGGGATCTGTCCTTGAGGTGTTTGCGGACAAAGGCTCGCCATCCATGACAAGGAAATGTACCCGAGGCATCTTCGGGATCTGTCCTTGAGGTGTTTGCAGACAAAGGCTCGCCAGCCAATGGTATTCGATTAATTGATCAAGGGAATAGCCGCGTCAAAAGGGCTTGTCTTGAAAGTAGCGAACTCGTGATGCCGCCGTGGAAACAGTGAATTTGGATTTTCATTATCACTGTTTTTGGAATGAGCGGGTTTCGCAAGGGAGCCCCCTGCTGGTAGTGAATTTGGAATTTTCACTAGTTAACTGAAGTGAAGGTTTATGTGCCGCCGTTGACATTTGATGGAAATAATGAATTTGGAATATTCACTATTGATTGAAGTGACGGTTTATGTGCCGCCGTTGACATTTTATGGAAATAGTGAATTTGGAATCGTCACTATTGATTGAAGTGACGGTTTATGTGCCGCCGTTGACATTTGATGGAAATAGTGAAATTCAATTTCCAACTATTATTTTGAGCATGACGGTTTTAATTGCCGTTACTTAAAATTTGAAGAAATAGCGGTTTTTGAATCTTCGCTATTATTTCTGAAATTGAAGGAAAATAGTGAATTTGATTTCACTATTATTTTTGAAACTGGCGGTTTTGATCGCCGTTTGTTTGAAATTTTTGAAAATAGCGAATTTAAATTTTCACTATTTGCTTTTGTTTTTGAGGAAATGACGATTTTCAATATCGTCAATAAAAATCCGAATTTGTTATGTGGAAATTGGACTAAAACCCAAATTTCGCTGAAAAAGCAAGTGTACACCTGATTGAGGCGCGAGCCACCTGGCGAATCAAAGGGGCTTCCCTTTTTTCTGTAAAAGACGCGAGTTCAGGCTTTATACCATTCATCATCTCGTCTTCTTCCTTTCGACACAAAAACCCGCAAAAATCGCCATTGAAGGACCTTTGCTAGCTTCCACTCGTGCCATAATCCACAATGTCATCTCAAGGTAAGTATTTCCTCTTGAATCCATTCAAATTTGTTGATCTTTAGCTTTATTGAATTAGGGCGAATTTTACCCTAAAAAATCGAATTGGGCATTTTTGATTGAGCCCATTTCGAGTGAAATTGATGCTTGCATTAGGTTAGAAACCTGTTTAGGAGTGTAGGGGTGCTTTTAGTTTGCATTTTGGTCCCCATTCCCGCTCCCTATGCTCGAAAAACGCGAGTAAGGTGAGACACCGTCTCACTTCGCAATGCCAAGTTTATTTGCTTGGATAGTGGGTTCCACTAGGTTTCATTATAGTTGGGAGAACCCGTATTTGCCATTATGCACCTTCGTTGGGTATTGTGGGCAAAATTGGATATTTGCCTTTTGTGACGGTCTTACGTCTGACAAAATAACCATCTATTTGGGCTTGAATTGAGTCAGTTTGCCTTGAAATGGACCTCATTGGTAATTTAGGTCATCTTGAGCCGTGATAAAATCGCGTTTGCCTTTTTGCGGTCGTTTTTGAATTTTGACCGGTTTGGGCTCAAATTAGCGTATGAATTGCCTTTTTAAACCGTAGAAAAATACCCCATTGCGTCGGGAATGTATTTTGGTTTGTAGGCGGACCCTGTAGGGGTCTTGAAATACCGTTTTTTTTTTGTTTTGACTCGTCTTCTGCATGAAAAGATGGGCGAGTCGTTTTTGTTTGTTTGTTGTGAATGGTTTTGTTTGGTTGGATTTTGGGCGGGATTGCCCTTGTTTTGTATTGCAGGTTGTGGTTGTTTGGATTTATCCATTTCCTGCCGTCGTAATGCCGAAATTTCAGCTTACGTTTTTTCGTGTGTTCTTTTGATCACAGGGTATCGTTTGGGACCTATGGGGTCCGTTGTTGAGGTTTCGGAGGAGGAGGAGGATCATGGACGGGAAGAGGCGACCGAAGAGGCTGCCGGATTTGAGGCGGTGGTGGAGGATGCTTCCGTAGAGGAGGAGAGGCGGCTGACGTGGCCGGTTTGTCTTTTTCGTTGTGGCTCATAGACAGGATGGCTGATGATTGGGGGTCAGCACCGGAGTGGTGCATCGCATCATGGTTCTTGGCCTCCTCATCATCCGAAGTCTGCAAGACACTGTCTTCTTTTTGTCGTGGAGCAGGAGCGGGGTATTACCATAATGGTAATCACCTCTTCTTCCGTTGTTGCTCCTCTATTCCCTATGTTGCTCCCTTTCTTTTCTGTTCGGAAGGGTAGGGAGTGCTTAGTTCGGTAGGTGGCAGATAGCTCCCAGTTCGTTGTCTCAGGCCAGTGTCTGAATGATAGACGGTTGTTTTAGGCCAGTGTCTGTATGATAGACGGTTGTTTTAGGCCAGCGTCTGTATGATAGACGGTTGTTTTAGGCCAGTGTCTGTATGATAGATGTCTGTACTGAACCCTGTTTGTACGTTCAGTTGTTCGTATCGAACGCGTGTCGATGTATTTTGCGTGAGGCGGTTTGTACATATGTGTTTTTAGATTGTAGCTCATTTTTGTGAATTTTGGCTTTTTAGTGTTGTGTTTCGGAGGAGCGCTGTCGGCTGTTGATTCTCCTTTTGCTTTGCACTAGTTCCTGCATCGTTAGTGTAGAAAACAAGCAATAGATAGCACATACGCATAAATGTAAACACGTAAAAGCATTGGATTGAAAACCAAAATTAACCAACATGACTTAAAGTTAAAATTGAAATTTTGAAATGAAATTTGAAAATTCCGTGACAAATCATCACGTTCGGAATTCAAAAAGGAATTGATTTGAAAATTTAAGCAATTAACTCATGTCGTGAATTAAATTGCATCGGAATTATTGAAATTGATTTGTGACTCGAAAAATTCAAACTCAAACCGTCGGGATGAATTCTAGAAAAGGATTTTTGCGAGTATATTTGATTTTTGAGGCCAAGACTCGAATTTGTGAGTGCTTGAATTTTTGAGGAAAATTGACGTCGTGTTATCAATCTTCGATTTTGATTTTTGATGGAAAAATGCGAAAAAAGCGAAAAATTTTCGGAATTTCGACTGACATGGAAACGATCCATCGCGGATCGGGGCGACTAGCCCTTCCCTCCTTAAAAAAAGAAAGAAAAATCCGTATGTTTAAAGCTGCGTCATGGAAACCGTGTCGGATTTCGTAAAACGCGAAAACAAGGAAATGTGAGTGTGAGGAAACACAAAATATCCTGAATCATCCCGGAGAGGCGCGAGCTTACTGGCGGGAGGTTTGAGGTGTCAGGAGAAAGCACAAGTTGAAAGAGACAAGTGAACCGCGGGAATCCTGGGGAAGGTCCAACGAGGCGCGAGCAGCCTGGCGATGGAAGCCAGCTCTCCCCTTTTCCTGAAAAACGCGCTGATCATTTTTGTATAAATAGGGATGTTTGCGCTTCATTGTTTCATCATCCGAAACACAAAAACATCTCTACAAAACCTCTTCTTCTTCCACAAAAATATTTCATGGATGCTTTTGAGAACGCATTGCGACAATGGTGCCGGGATTTGTCGCCTCCCGAAAAGTATCAACTCGCTTGCATGGGAGTTGGTCAATTGTTGGTTCTTCGTCAAGTCAAGGTGCAACCTTCGTTTCTTGAAGCATGTTCTCGGTTTTGGGATTCGAAACATCATGTTTTCGTTTTCCCGAAAGGTGAGCTTTGTCCTCTTGCCGAAGAAGTTGGAGCCATTGGTGGGTGGTCGGGTTGTGTTCCGGTGCTTCCTCCGACTCGGCTGTGCTACAAGGCGAAATTCCGTTCCATGTTGGGTTTATCAACAAGCCAAATCAATTTTCTTCTTTCTCCACATGGTGTGGATATGTTGGCTCTTATCAACATCTTTTCAAACCGATTAGATGTTAATGTCTCGGAGGTGGCTAGGAGAAGGGCTCTTGCATTTTGCCTTGTCCATGTGTACCTCTTTGTTGATGTCTTGAAGAAGGAGGGGCCGAAATGCTATGGTAGCATGACCTTTATCCACGTGATTGAGCAAATGGAGCATGGTAGAGATCCATCATGGTTGGTGCTTGGAGAGATTATCTAAGCTTTGGACAAGGAAGGCTCTTGTGGAGATGCCCCCTCTTTCGGATCCTCAAGGATCCTCCAAGTGTGGCTATTGGAGACGCTAAGGTATGTAGAGCCTCCGGTTGATTCTTCTTCTTATTCCTTCCGTCATCTTACCATGAGGAAGAAGTTATACCCGGATAGTTTTGCTTCCACCGAGGCCTATTGGGCCGCAAGATTGGCGGAGGAGGGTGGTCCTCATATCCGTGGGTGGTGCCGTGGTGGCACTTGAGGTCCTTCACGGGGTTGCCCGCTTTGGGTGCTAGTCCTCGTTCTTTGATGGTGGTGGGTTTGAAGGTTGTTTCCTTCATATATCCCGAAAGGCTCATGAGGCAAATGGGGCGTCAACAAAAGGTGCCCGCTCAAGATACTCTTGTCCAAGAGAATATTTTTCGGAACTCCGAGCTTGTGGAGTTCTTCGAAAGGTGGTGGGCCACTCGGCCGCTTTGGGAGGTGTCAAACCCCGCTGCCACGACATGGGTGACTCCCGCTTATGTTAAGTGGTCACGTGCTCTGTGCTTGGAAGAGAGATCCAAGTTTCGTAAGGACGAGGTTGTCGACTTGAAGTACCGAGAGGTTGGCAAGGCCAACCGTGCCATCTTTGAGGAGTATGTTGATGGAGCTACCCCCGATGTGATGAGACCACCGAAGAGGAGGAGTTTCGGCCCCAAGAATATGGTGGGCCGTGCATTGACTCGTCTTGGGTCGAATATAGGGTCTTGTGCTAGACCGGAGGCCGTCGCCGTCTTAGATCCATTGAGGATCCGTTCTGAGGAGGAAATCCATGCTAGGCGGGCCAACAAGAAGAACAAGGGGAAGATGTACCCCGAGGGAAAAGGCAAGGGTAGAATGGAAGAGTGAAGACCTCCATTACCCGTTTTATTATTATGTTGTATTATTGTTGTGAGTTTTTTTATTACGTTGTACTAGCTAGTTATTGTGTGTTTTGTGCTAGTTTTATTATGTGAGGTGTGTTAGTTGACACCTTAGCTTTGACAAGTTGTAGACTCGTCGAGCTCTATTTATTGAAATTGTAATCGCTCCCATTATTAATTAAATAAGGGGATTGCTCGTGTCGAAAATTGTGAACGCTTGTTTCTTCCATCCATTTTGTGAAGGCAATTCAATTTGAATCGTCCTAAACAATTGCACTTGGGAAAGTGGTATTTTGTGGAAAGGGTGAAAGGCTCATTTTTGTATTTTTGTGGAAAAGGAGAATGGTTTTCCCTTTTCTCCTTTTTTTGATAGGGATTTTTTATATGTGGGGATGGTTGTATCCTCCTTGTGTTAGAAAGGACTGCTTACGTATTCACCCAAAGAGGTGAAATCAAACCATGATCGTAGTTCGAAACGTTTTGTGAATTTTGATTGGGTTTTGTGGTTGTATCCCTCATGCATAAGAGGGACTGCCTACGTATCCACCTGAAGAGATGAAATCAAACCATGCTCGTAGTTCAGGGGGTTGTTTTGTTTTAGTGAAAATGGACGTTGCCTTTGACAGATCAAAGGACATTCGAAACGGGCAAGGTGTCGTAGCTTAGACTCGATAAAACATGCAATTTCAAATCAGATGGCGTTGAGGAACTTGACTTGAAAAGGGTTGAGGTCGTTGCTAGTTGTAAAACTAGGCTAGGTCGTTGGTTGTTATGGTTTAAGGGTAGTATTTCTTGAGCTGGTCTAGGTTGGTTGGGTTTGTAAAATCCTCCCCATCTAGGTCACTTAGTCTCACTGCGCCCCCCGAAAGTATTCTCCTGACCAGGTATGGCCCGGCCCAGTTGGGTTTGAATTTTCCCCTCGGATCGACGGGTAATGGTGCTCGAACTGACTTGAGGACCAAGTCGCCCTCCTGGATATTTCTGGGTTTGACCTTCTTGTTGAATGCCCGTTGTATACGTCGTTGGTATAGCTGGACGTTGTGCAAGGCGTTGAGTCGCCGTTCGTCTAGAAGCGTGAGTTGTTCGTACCTTCGGCGGGTCTATTCCGCCTCAGGGACTTAACTTTCCAGTAGGATGCATAGAGAAGGGAGCTCTAACTCTATCGGTTGAACCGCCTCCATACTGTATGCTAGGTAGAAGGGTGTGGCGCGTGTCGGTGTTCGAATGGAGGTTCGGTATCCCCAGAGTGCGAATGGGAGTTTGCTCGGCCAATCGCGGTAGTTGTCTTGCATTTTCTTGATAATGGTGACAAGAGTTTTGTTCGCTGCCTCCACCGCTCCGTTGGTTTGGGGACGGTAGGGGGATGATCGATATCGTTTGATCTTGTACTTGTCCAGCAAAGCTTGAGTTTTCGCCCGGAAGTGAGAGCCTTGATCGCTGATGATTTCATGGGGTACCGCATATCGGCATATGATGTTGTTTTGAATGAACTTCACCACTTGTTTGGCGGTCAAGACTGCATATGACTGCGCTTCCACCCATTTGGTGAAGTAGTCGATGGCGACGAGGACGAAGCAATGCCCCTTGGTGCCTATCGGGTTGACTTTCTCGATGATGTCAATGCCCCAGGTTGAGAAAGGCCAGGGTGATGTCATGGTGTATAAAAGGGATGGTGGTATGTGTTGTATGTTGGCGAATATTTGCCAATTGTGGCAATGTTTGACATAGTTACGGCAATCGGCTTCCATGGTGGCCCAGTAGTAACCCAGCCGCATGATTTTCCGTGTAAGCATCTTTGCACTCATGTGAGGGCCACATTTTCCGTCGTGAACCTCTCCCATGACTTTTTTGGCTTTGTGATGGTCGATGCAAAGGAGAAGAATTCCTTAGGGTGTTCTTTTGTAGAGTTGATTTTGGTTTATCATGAATTGTGATACAAGTAAACGGATGGCTCTTTGTCCTCTTCGATCAGAGTTGGGAGGGAATTCGTTGTTGGTTTTGTAATTGAGGATGGCTTGGTACCAAGGTTCATCATGGTTTTCCTCTTCGTCGATAATAGCACAAATGTGGGCTGGCTCGCTCCTTCTCTCGACACATAGGGGCATTGATGTCATGTCGTCAGGTATGTTGACGAGCGCGACAAGTTTTGCCAGGGCATCAGCAAATTGATTTTCCTCTCGTGGCAAGTGGAAGTAGTCGACTTGGTCAAAGAATTCGGCCTCTTGACTGATCTTTGCTTGGTAGGGAGCTAAGCTGTTAGATTGGATTTTCCATGATCCGGACACCTGATTGATGATGAGTGAGGAATCGCCGTGGACCCTTAGCCTCTTGATGCCAAGTGTGATGGCTGCTTGTAGGCCGATGAGACATGGTTCATATTCAGCGGCATTGTTGGTGACGGCGAAGTCTAGCTTGACCGAGATCGGAACATGTTCTCCCTCTGGCGATATTAGAAGGATTCCTACCCCGAAGCCTCTCAGATTAGATGCACCATCGAAGTATAGGTCCCATGTGTCGGAGTCGGCACAAAGGATGTCCTCGTCAGGAAGTGACCATGTGTCGGTCGTAGGATCCTCGTTGACGGGATTTTCTGCTAGGAAATCGGCAACTGCTCTTCCCTTGATAACCTTGAGGGGTACAAACTGGAGGTCAAATTCGGACAGCATGAGTGTCCACCTAGACAGCCTTCCGTTTAGTACGGGTTTTTCGAAGATGTATTTAACCGGGTCCATCTTGGAGTAGATGTGGACCGTGTAGCTGAGCATGTAATGTCGCAGCTTTTTTGTTGACCATACTAGGGCAAGGCATGTCTTTTCCAGTTGGGTATACCTCGTCTAGTACTCAATGAAATTTTTGCTGATGTAGTAGATGGCTCGTTCTTCGTTGCCAACTGTTTGTGCTAACATTGCTCCCATGGCCGTGTTGGTAACAGTCAGGTATATGGATAGAGTAATCCCCAGTTGAGGTGGCATGAGGACAGGAGGTTTGGATAGGATTTCCTTTATCGTGTCGAAGGCCTTCTGACAGTCGTCGTCCCAATCGGTGTGATCGGAGGCACGAAGCTTTTTGAATATCGGTTCGCAAATCATAGTGAGCTTGGCAATGAAGCGGCTGATGTATTGGACCTGGCCGAGAAATCCATGAATCTCCTTCTCGTTCCTAGGCCGAAGCATTTGTTGAAGGGCTTTGATTTTGGTTGGATCAATCTCAATGCCTCTTTTGCTGACGACATGTCCCAAGAGTTTTCCGGAGGTGACCCCGAATGCACATTTCTGAGGATTTAGTCTGATGTTATATTTCCGCAGACGAGCGAAGAATTTCCGGAGGGCACTGATGTGGCCGTCCCGTTCTTTCGATTTGACGATCATGTCATCGGCATATACCTCCACCTCCTTGTGCATCATGTCATGTGGGAGAGTAGTAGCGGTTCTTTGATAGGTTGCCCCGGCGTTGATGAGACCGAAAGGCATGACCATGTAGCAACATGTAACCCACTGTGTAGTGAATGCTACCTTGTGCATGTCTTCCTCACCCATTTTAATCTGGTTGTACCCAGCATACCCGTCCATGAATGATAGGAGAGCATGTTCGGCAGTATTGTCCACTAGAATGTCAACATGTGGTAAAGGGAAGTCGTCCTTAGGACTTGTCTTGTTCAGATCCCTGAAGTCGACGCAAACCCGAATTCTTCCGTCTTTCTTCGGTACTGGCACAATGTTGGCCACCCAATCAGAGTATTCAGACACCTTGATAAAACCAGCCTTGAACTGTTTATCCACCTCTTCCTTAATTTTTAGGGCCCACTCAGGACGCATCCGGCGTAGCTTCGCTTCACGAGTTTTAGCCCGGGTTTAATGGGTATCCGGTGCTCTGCAATTTCTCTGTCAATCCCAGGCATGTCTCTGTAAGACCAGGCGAACACGTCCTTGTATTCGTGGAGGAGGTCAATGAACTGTTGTCTTTTCGAGGGATCCAGGGTTATCCCTATCCTAAGTTCTTGAGAAGTATTGTCGGTTCCTACGTTAATAGGTTCGGTCTCCTCAATGATGGGGGTTCTGGTTTTCCGCTTGTCAAGTTCTTTGGCTAGGTGAGGTGGGTAGTCACTCAAGTCAAATTCCTCGTAGTCATTCAGAATTGCATTGCAGTTAAAATGAGACGAGTCATAAGCAAACTTAGCGTTCATTAAGTTGACACGAGCGAAAAGCTCGGAAAGGACTGACATTTCGTGGTCGATCGGGCGACGACTCGAGAGGAAGGGGCCCCTGAAACAGGCTCCAGGTTGTCACCTTTCATGGGAGTGGGGGTGACCCTAGTAGACTCAGCCTCTGAATCAGCCACGACTTTGTGATAAAACAGTGGGAAGGGGATCTTGACCGAGACATTAGGAGCGTTAGGAGCTATGACAGACTCTGACTCCGACTCAGACTCGGACTCAGATCCTTCTTCACTTCCCTCTTTGAACATAGGGCCTTCTCCAGTTGTTATCTTGAGAACGCGGCCTTGGCGATCGGTCCACTTGACGGTCTTCCTCCAGCCTTGGGTAGCTTTCTCCGGTCGATGCTCGGAGATCAAGGCGGTTGGATCAAATTGATTGTCCTTCAGGGCGATGTTGATGATGTCCTCATAGTCGAGATGTTTGACGTTATCTTCCCCAATGAGGAGTGTGACAGCTTGTCCATCAAGGCATGGTGACGGCTTGGACTCAGTCGATGTAGTTTCGGCGTTGTCGGGGATAAAGTAGCAGTCCTGGAAGACTTCCACTCCCGGGTACCTAGCCTTGGCCACAAAGTCAAAGATTGGCTCCGGAAAGCCATGGTAGAGCTCGGATTCTCCCTCGGGGACAAAGTATCCGTTGAGAGTCAGATGGTAGGGACGGAGGATAACTCCGTGCTTCTTGCACTTTCGGATTAGGAGGTTCATCTCCTGGATATCTTCGTCGGTAGGTTCGTATCCCAGCCCAAAGGGAATGTTAGGGACCTTAGTCTGCTTCAAGGGAGGCAATGGGTCCTTTAGTGGATTGAGCGGCAAACCCGGGAAATAACCCTGACGCATCATGATATGGTTGACCGTGAGGTTGGTGAACGGGTCACCATCAGAGGGTGTCGATTCATCAGTTATGGCGTTTACGGCTTGGAAACCCCACATTTCGTTGTCATCCTCCTCAATGGCTTGGGAGGCTATCCCCTTTCTCATGATTGCCTTGATCGGGGAAGCGGGAATCGTGATCGTTTTCCCGTTGAAGGGGACCCTGATCTTCTCGTGGAGAGTTGAGGTGACCGCCTTGACGGCATGAATCCAGGGACGTCCCAGGCGCATGTTGAAGGACGCGTCGATGTCGACCACTTGAAAACTGGATTGTCTTTCCAGTGGCCCGGTTGCGATGGTAAAAGTGACAAGCCCAGCGACCTTGCGACGAGTGTCATCGTAGGCGCGTACTCCTTGATTCGTTGGGACCAAGTCAGCTTCCTTGATACCTAGCCTGTGGGCAGTCTTAAGAGGAATGGCATTTACCGCGGAACCGTCATCCACGAGGACCATGGGTACATTTTTCTGGAGGCATTGTATGGTGATATACAGGGCCAGGTTGTGATTGGCTCCGAAGGGAGGGATATCCTCGTCGGAGTAGACGACCGGGTTGTTCAGATCAGGGGCGTCCCTCGTCATGTGCGCCACTATTTCTTTTGGGAAGAGGTGGAAGGCACGGTTAATTTTCCCAAGGCCTACAGCAAGGCCTGTCGATGCTAAAAAGACGTTGCGATCAATTGCCAAATTGAGATTTCGGCTTTCGCTTTCTGGAGCTGTTTCAGGATTGAGTTCTCGGGAGCCTTTGGTTGAGTGTCGACCTCTGGGTCGATTTGGTCATCCGTTGTTGGAACGACCGCTGGATTGTTCGGATTCTGATAGGGGCGTCCGGACCGGGTGAGATGCCCGATCTCTTTCGCCCGTTTCTCCTTCCCTGGGATGATATAGACATCCTCAACATCATCTCTCCATATGCCGTTAATTTCGGAGTCTTGAGGATACCTTGGAGAGGTGTTCCTCGGTGGGTAGTTCTTGTGGGGGATATTTTTGTGAGGATGGTTTTTGTGAGGGTGATTTTTATGGGGGTAGTTATTTTGAGGGTAGTTATTTTGAGGGTGATTTTCGTGAGGTCTATGCCAGAATGGTCGCGGGAGAAATCCATCCTGGGGTGGGTAGTTTTGAATGCTTGGGGAATTCTCCCTTGGGCGCGGTGGATTGAAAATGAGTCGATGGTAGGCGTCGTCGAGTCCGGTGATTCTATGAGAGAGGCTGGCTATGACCTCTTCAACTTGTTGAAACATAGTGAGCATAGTGGCAGCACTAAACACAAATACTCCGTCCGAAGAATCCTTTCCCAAAGCATTCACCTCGTCGTCAATTGGCAGGATGAGGTGAGAGGAGTCTAGGGTCGGCTCATCATCAGAGATAGCGTGGATTCCCAAAGGATTCGTCTTGTTATTCAGCTTAGTTGGTGGGGGTAATGGCAAATCTCCCTTCTCAATCATGTCTTGTATGAGGTGCTTGAGCTTGAAGCAAGTTTCGGTATCGTGGCCTTTCCCTCGATGATACTGACAGTAGGCGTTGGGGTTCCAGAACCGGGACTTCTTGGCATCGGACGGATCCGGGGTGGGTCCGATCGGTTGTAACTTCCCTTGGTCCATGAGCCTTTTCAGGGCACTTGCATAAGTCGACCCTATGTTGGTGAACACTCTCTGGGGGCGCTCAGTTTTCTTAGCAGATGGTTCGACGAGGTTGACCTCATCAATCTTGTTTGTCTGGCCGTAAGGGCGAGATCCGGTTGAGGTGGATCCCTGGTAACCTCTGCCAGTGGTCTTGGCTAAGACACCCTTTCAGAGGTCGTCCTCAATGCGCGTCCCCAGAATCTATAGATCTTGGAAGGTCTTGATATTCTGATACCTCAGTTGGTTGGCATAAACTGGGCGGAGATTGTTGACAAACGTTTCCACCAAAGTTGATTCACTCGGCTTACTGACCAATTGAGTAATCACCCTCCTCCAACGTGTTAGGAACTCCGTGAAGCCTTCCTTATCGTTATGTGTTAGCACTTTGAGAGTACGGGTATTGGCCTGGATCTCGACATTGTCGGCATACTGTTTGGCGAACTCAACTGCGATCTCATCCCAAGTAGTAAGGTTTTTCGGATCAAGGGAGTAGTACCATTGGCGAGGAATCGGCTCAAAGAGGATGGGAAGATCCGGTAAAAGTTCTGTTTGACCCCACTGTAATGGCCATGTAGTCCTTGAAAGCACAGATATGGTTGAGTGGGTCCTCCACTCCCTTGAACTTAGGCACATCGGTCGGGGTGAAGTTGTCGTAACTCGGTCCCCAACAGTTCGAACCTTCGGTTGTTCTCAAGATGGATATTGTTACCCCGGGCTAGGAGTTGTTCTTCCAAGAGTTTCAGCCTCTTCTCAGTTTCAGTCAGAGGTGGGGTATTGTGTTCCCCAGTTTCCTTGTTTTCCAGGGCGTCGATACGGGTCTCGACGCGATCCAAGGTGACCTTAAGAGCGGTAAGCAGGCTGGCTAGTTGATCAGGGGTGACATCTCTGTTGTTGTCATTGTTGTTATTGGACGAAGCTGAAGACGGGGCCATGGCTCTGAGGCAGAAAAATGGCTCACATTACAACTCAATCCGACACGGTTCCAAGACTGAACACAGACAACGCAAAGGACGAGACAAAGATCAGACTCCACAAAACGGGGTGACCGTGTGTGGTCCCTCGGTGCTGACTCGAATTATGACGTGACGATGTTTGACCGAACTTTTGACACGAGTCCAACATGACGGCGTGACGCCGTTCGACGGGTCTCGTGGTGAGACGACTCATAAGTAAAGACCCATAAGTATGTTTGCTTTGACTCAATAGACACGAGGCGGAATTGGAATGGTGGACTGAAGTTTTCAAAAATAGAAATTTTCAAAAACATTCATTTGTCGCTTTAAAGGACGGCTTCCGAAGATAGAAATCTCCGCAAGTCGATCAGTTGAAAGGGTTGTCTTAACTTTATTTGCAAAAGACGGTTTGAGTTTGAATTAGCTTGGAAAACAGTGCATCGTTTCCCAAGACGGTTTTGAAATTCAAAATTGTATGTTTTGAAAATCGAGTTTGAAAATGTTTGAAGAGGTCTCGGGGACGGTGTATGGTCCTCGGGATCCTGAAAGTGTCTCGAGAAAATGGTGTGTGCTTTTCTCGGGTTTTGAAAGAGCCATTATCGGCGCGAAACGGGTTAAAATCCGTGTCTAGACGCGGCGATTATAACTGCGTAAAAAGGTGATTTGAAATGGTTATACAAAACCGGGTTTGAAAATCGTCTTTACGACGGCCTAGAAAGGCGTGTTAAAATGGTTATAAAAACCGGGTTTGAAAAATTGTCATTACGACGGCCTAGAAAGGCGTGTTGAAATGGTTATAAAAACCGGGTTTGAAAATCGTCATTACGGCGGCCTAGAAAGGCGTGTTGAAATGGTTTATAAAAAACCGAGTTTGAAAATTGTCATTACGACGGCCTAGAAAGGCGTGTTGAAATGGTTTATAAAAACCGGGTTTGAAAATCGTCATTACGACGGCCTAGAAACGCGTGTTGAAATGGTTTATAAAAACCGGGTTTGAAAATTGTCATTACGACGGCCTAGAAAGGCGTGCAACGGTCGGCGAAAGACCGAGGTTTGAAACAGCCATTATAACGGCGCGAAAAGGGTGATTTTGAAAATGACACGGAAGGACTTATGATCAAGTAGCACATAAGCACTCACAGTTTCATTATATTATGCATTATGCTAACATGGGTTTTGGCTTAAAAGGGTGGGTTACACACCAAGCGATCAAACCCCGATTTGCGAGAGGGATACCAATCCAAACAAAATGTGTAAGGAGGGTGCCCTAGCCTCGTGCTCGAAAGTGATGAAAGCTCTTAGACGATACAGAAATGTGTAACGTCAACGGTATGCTTGACTCAATCAAGATTCGAAACGCGGGGATTAGAAAACTCACGCCGACGAGACGAGTCAATTGGTCGAAAAGGATTAGGTTGTGGGCCCGGACAAGGAACCCGACCATGACCGTAATATCAATTAATGCATTCCAATCAAGACCTCGTTCGAGTCTCACCATCTAGGGATCACAAAGACGTAAGTGTCCTAGTTATCCCCAGCGGAGTCGCCAATCTGTGGACATAGCCCACCTGCAAGCCCACTTCGATCTGTGGACATACAGCTGTATTTTTGAAAGCCACGCTCGGCGGCGTAAAAATGCTTTCGACCGGATCGCTTTAGATCGGTCGGTTTCTTCTCGGTAAGGGTCTCGAAATGATTAGAGATGTTCGGAGTCGCCACCAAGCATTTGTGGGATGCCTGGAACCCATTCGAAATCCACTTTATACTTCGGTCAAATCGAAGCACAAAGCAGCATTTGACATAGGTACTAAAGATAAGGAAATCGTCCCTCTTTAGCATCCTATCTCTAGAATGACTCTCGTACGCCCTGGATAAGGTCGTCCACTATCCAAAGTTTCTGAGTAAGAGGTGAAGGTAATTATTGGGAGGCCTTTTAATCAGACACCCAATCCCGCCCGCGTTAGCGGCCTCTACTGATCGATCTTGGTTGGTTGAATGCAAAAGTTGATAAAACGGTTTAAATGCGTGAATGCGCATCTAATAATTTAAACCTAACATGTGAGAGCTTTCTAAGTTGGTTGATTGAATCCAAGTATCAAGTATAAGATGTCGAGTTGGATTAATGATTGATTTGCATGCGAGACGGAAATTAAACATCCATTTACCGTATTAGGTTTAGGGTGCATAACATGATCCATTTGTCTTAGTAAGCATTTTGCAAATATGGTTTTGAATAGTCATCTGATCCGTCCTATATCCGGGTTGACCGGAGTTGGGATCGTCCTAGACTAATGCTGGAAGGGAACAGGCCCTGTACCAGTCGGCTATATGAGGCGCGAGCCAGCCGGCGAAGTAAGGGGCCTCCCTCTGGTTTTGAAAATGAGAAATGGAGAGCCTGTTTAGGCGCGGGTTAGGACACGGTTTATGTGCCGTGTTCTGACCTTTTAGAAAATGTTATGAAACGTATTGAAAATGGGTATTTGAACCCGGTTTGATTTGCAGGGGTCGTTTAGACCGCATTTGTCGACTTGAAGAACTAGACTCGAATAATCATCATTATTTTGATAATATTCGGTGACGAGTTCGATTTGACAAACTTGACATGAATAGTTTTGAAAGTGATTATGGACTAATTGTCTTAAGTCCATTTGAATGTAATTAGTCGATACTCATCATCGTACCCGGGTTAAAATCCGGCATGGTAAGTAGAACCAAGGATGACTTTGTGTTGGGGACTAATATGTTTGTTTGAAAATTTAAAGAAATAAAATAAAAGGCTTTAAAATACCTATTAAATGTCATTAACCAAATATTATCACCGAAACACGGATTTAACCGCCATGGTATGAGGAACCAAGGGTGAAAAATGTTTTATGGTTAAAACAAGTGAAGTAAAATAAAAAGGGTTCGAAAATACTTGAAATGGTGAAAACCGATTACAAATATGAAGATAGATTAAAGGGAAATGACGAGAACAAACACGGATGATCTCCGTCCGAGCACCCCATTTAGGCGCGGGCGGTTGGCGACCTAAGGGGCTTCGCCTCGGACCAAAAATCGATTTTGGCTCGTTTATTCCATGTTTTGGTTCATGTTATGCATGTTTTAGCATGTTATAGTCATGAAACAAATGAAAACATAATAAAAGAGGATTTTTACACCCTCATACTTACATGTTTGGTTATGGCGAGTGACCGACGTAAGTGTAACAACTCGTTTGATCGGAAAAAACTCGGTTTAAAACCGTTTTGGTAAGTAAAAAGAGTGTTTTAATGTTAGTGATGGTGTAGTGGTCGAAATGGTCGGTCAAGTGATTTAATGCACGATGACAGTACCAAACAATGTGTAAGGCTCGTGTTTACGATCGGTAGGTCGTAAATACGCGTCGGGTTGTGACTTAAGAAGTCGAGTCGAGAATTTTAAGGGAGAAAAGAGGGGACGGACACTCGCATAACTCTCAAATGGGTGGCATTTGAGGGGTATTTATAGGAGAATGAGTGGTTTTGTGAGTTTTGAGCGACGTGGCCACCTGGGCTGCTCAAAGAGGCGCGAGCCACGTCGCGGTTCTTCGAGGTTTGTTGTCACTTTCACAACAAACGCAATCATGATTTGTTCTATCCTAGGTTTTGTAGTCACATGTTTGGTACTTGACCAACATGAATCCGGGAAAACTTAAGGTAGAAGGTTTGAAATGTTTTGTTTTTGGTGGTTGACTCGGTTTGACTTGTTGTTGGAGTCGGGATTTTAATTTTTGAGTCGTTTTTTGGTCCGGTGTCGGTTTTGACTCTAGTTAGTGTCATTGTGACCCCGTCGTCGTGCATTAAACACTCCAGGTATTTTTGAAATGTTTTGAAATATTTTATTTTCGAAATCGTTTTAAGTTTTCCGACGTAAAGTTGTACACAAACTGTCGATCAAACGCCGCGATTCCAAAACATGTTGTAGTCCGATAATCATCGGGTGTTTGTTGGAGTCTCAGAAGATAATGGGTATCTACACCAGGTTATAGCTGAATCTACTATAACATTGGATACGGGTTAAGGTTATAGCTAAAAGTAACATACCCTGAGATTATGGCTCAAGGTTATAGTTGAAACTAGTATAACTTTGAGTTACGTGCCAAAGTTATAGTTGAGGTAAGTATAACTTCAAGTCTTATATGTTGAAGTTATAGTCGAGGTTACTATAACCTCGCATCTAGAGTTTATGTTATTGTTAGGATTACTATAACATTGAATGGTTAATGTTAAAGTTATAGCTGAAGTTACTATAACATTGGTTGTTTATACTTGTTTCATATGTTATGTGATGTTCAGTTGTTATTATATAATGCTATGTTTCGTTTGACGTTGGTTACTCTTGTTTAACTGATAAGTAGGGTAGTCAGTTATACTATCCTGTGAGTTGAGTCGTGATGTTGTTCACGCATGTTGGTACAGTTAGTTATACTGTGCATTTGTTTGTTGGCTAGTGCTATAGATGACGTGTGGTATCAGTTTTATACCAAACAGAATGAACTAACTCCACCCATTATGGGATTTATTTGGTCTATGTTCGGGGGTGGCCAGAGTCGTCAGTTATACGCTCTGGGTCCCGAGTGTCGTTCGGTGTACAGTTATTGCATCGAGGGGTCTGGCCAGGTCTTAGGCACATAGGCAGTGGTGATACGCTATACATAGTATCGTGGAGTATCAGTTATATACTTCACACCGACGGGGAGTTAGTTATACGATCTGTCAGTCAGAGTATCAGCTATATGCTCTAACAGGTTGGAGTGTCAGTTATACGCTCGAGCCGGTGTTCGTTTTATACCCTATGCGTATTGTGTGGAAGTATTGGTTATATGCTCTAATCGGTATGACGTGTGGTGTTCACCCTATTCGCTATGCTTTGTTCCTAGCTTTATGCCTTATGTTGCTATTGTTGATTGGTAACGTTTGTGTCTCGTAATATGTGGTTTCATTTGAGATATTATTTTTAAAGGATTGTCTTAGTATGCCTTCGTTTAATGATAAGTTTACGATGGGTTACCATGAGTATAGATGGTCTCACATGTTTACTGGTTTTACATTTCATTAGTTAATGATTGTTGATTATATTCAATTGTTGTAAACATGACTGGGAGAGCATCTAGTTACTCCCGACTGATTCTCGACCCTCTTCTCAGGTTGTTCAAGTTGAACGCTTGTTGCTGACTGGTTGATGCTTGCTTGGGGAATGTGCGAAGCGAGCGTAATAATAAAATAGGAGTTTGCTTTTATGTTTTAAGAACCCTTTGAATAATGTATTAGTTGTTTTGGTTTTAGTAGCGAACCGGATTGGTCAGGTGTTTCCGCCACCTTGACTCTTTTATCAGTATCGTACTCTGATATTTATTTTATATAAGTTTTTCCTTTGTTTTATAATCCAGGTTGTTACAGTAATTCTGAATAGTGTAACTTTATACTAAAAAGTGATTTTAACTTATATTATTTTGATTTTTTTAATTTTAGGATAAGTTTATGACTTTATAATATTTTTAGAGTGTAACTTTAATCCTTAAAAGTATATTTTTTATACTACAAAGTAATTTTAACACATCTTATTTTGAATTTTATTAATTTAACTGATTTACGAGTGTAATTTTAATCTATTAAAAGCGTAACTTTAGTCCATAATAATAGTGTAACTTTAGTCAATTGAGAGTGTAACTTTTGTCCATTGAAAGTGTAACTTTTGTTCATATTGAGAGTATAACTTTAGTCCATTGAGAGTATAACTTTAGTCCATTAAGAGTATAACTTTAATCCTTTATGGTATAACTTCAATCTACCAACAACTTCCGCCGCCGTCAACAATAAAATCAACTCAACAACCAACAATAACAATCACAACTATTTTTTCACCAAAAAAATAAGATAATATGATTATTTTTTCAAAAATGTACTTCTTATTAAAGTAGATCAAAGTTAAAATTAACAAATTATATGAGATTTATTTAATAAATCTAAGATTAAAATAAAAGGATTTCACAAAATAAAAACAAGATCTGAAAAATGTGGTGGTGGATTTATTTTATTGGTTTATCGAAATTAATTATACTTTTTAGTAGATCTAAAAATGGAGGAAAAAAAGGTAACAATAAATCAGAAAAAATGAAACCCACACAACCACCAGACCCATGGCCGCAACCACCACGCCGCCAGACCCACACCCACGGTCCACCACAACAAACCTCGTCGCCATCCCCGCAACCGTAACCCCACCAATACCCATTTTAAAACGAGATCTGAAAAAACCCCACCACAACCATCCACCCACCAGCCTCACCTCGTCCTAAACAACCCCCACTAACCCACGGACACCAACCCACCAGACCCACACCCAAGGCATCACCAGACCCACACCCACGACCCGCGATAACCACCTCCGCCGCCTTCCCAACAACCGCAGTCCCGCACTATTTAATTTTTTTTTTGTAAATTTTGTTTGTTTTTCTTGTAAATCTAGGTTTTCTTTTGTAGATCTGGTTTTTTGTGTATAGATCTAACTATTCAAGGTAAAAAGAAAAAAAATGAAGATGTGCTGGCCGTGAGGAGTGGTGGCCGTGGCAGGTGGGGCTGGTGTAGTTAGGAGTGGTGGGACTAGTGTGTGGGTGGGAGAATGGTGGCCGGCGTGATGTTGTGTGTAGTGGTGGTTGTGGCATGTGGGGCTGGTGTAGTGAGGAGTGGTAGCCGTGAGGAGTGGTGGTCGTGGTAGGAGACCGATATGATGTTGTATGTAGTGTTGGTGGTGGTGGCCGGTGTGATGCATGTGGTGGTGGTGGTTGGGTGGTGTGTGGTGATGAGGAAGAAGAGAGAAAGTGAGGGAGGTTGCGGGATTTAGAGATAAGAAAGGAGGAAATCTTAGAGAGAAGGGGGAGTATTTCTGAGTGAATGTGTAAATGAAATGGGTGAGAAGTGAAATAGAAAGAGAGGGTATTAGTGATTAATTAGTGTGTGGGTGGGAGAGTGTGTTAAAACACATCACTAAAGACCATTATTTTATTTCAATCTTAGTCATTCATTGTCAAGATCCAAGGGCCACTAAGAGGACTTATAGACTCACACTACTACAGATACAGGCTATAACAACGGTTAAAAACCGTTGTTTTATAAAAAAGCGGACGTTGTTAAAGCGTCCATTGTAAAAGGTTTTAACAACTGTTGGTTTTCTTAAGGAACCCGTTGTTAAAACTATTAACGACGGTTTTAAGTATAAAAACCCGTTTTGGAAAGTGTGACTCAATTTTTGGCGGGAAAGTAATATACAAAACCGTTGTTATAATTGAAGACAATGGGTTGTTTATAAATAACCGTTGTTGTTTGTTTTTAAAAAAAAAAAAAAAAAAATTAAATATTACTAGATGCATGCATAATTACGGCCCGTTATAATTCCGATGCATGCATTATTACTGTCATCCCTGTGCATATGAATGGACAATATGGAATGAGAAGGGTTATAATAAGATTTGAAGCAGCAGAGAGAGATATGATGATGATTATGGCACAACTTCCTAACATATATATTAATTAAAAAACAACACAAACCACACAATGCTTAGTATAAATACATGCATTATCTCAACTAACATTCCATTATCTCACTATACATCTCCAAACCCTAACTGCTAAAACAAACTCCAAATAAACCCTAATTAATCTTTCAAACAAACTAAAAACTCCATCAACCAAATGAATGATATCATCCTTAAGACTCTTACTATGATCGAGAACAACAACAGTTTCATCCGCCGGTTGCTCCACATTGAGGAAAGTTTCAGGAGCTACCTTGTGGATGCTCGATCCGTCTTGAAGGACGCCAAAAAGATGGCTTGACAGAGCGAAAGAACGATTGCGGCTATATGACGATATAGCAATCTGGCCGAACGGAACCTCCAAATAGCCAAGGAGGAGAGGACGGATATCATAGAAGAGAATAAGACTCTCTATGAAAATATAAGAATTGCATTTTTATTAATGTAATTTTTTTTTAATTTATGTATATATATATATATATATATATATATATATATATATATATATATATATATATATATATATATATATATATATATATATATATTAGTTATGTTTATCATGCATTCCTCTCTATCATCTTGCTTCTTCTTTGTTTTAGTTTATTTAATTTGTTTTACTAGCTAATTAAGCGAATAATACTTTAAGAAATAACATAATGATCGATAAAAACACATACATGCAAATGAAATAATTAGAAAAAGAAAGTAATGACGATGAAAGACGATGAAACCAACAGTGACGGCGAGATTTACCTGATAATTAGAGAAAGTAAGAGACGATGAAATCAACAGTGACGGCGTGAAGATAAAGCGACGATGAGAAAGACAAAAAGAGACGATGAGAAAGTGTGTGTTTTGTGTTTGTGTTTGTGTTTGTGTTTGTCTGTGTTTGTGTTTGTGTATTAAGGTTTGTGTTTTGTGGCTATAGCTGATTTGTGTTTGTGTGGTTTATAGTATGGAAAGTATTGACAACGGTTATTAAACAAAAACCGTTGTTAAAACGTTGTAACAACGGTTGTAAAACAACAACCGTTGTCAAATATGTTTTAACAACGGGTTTCAAAAGTAACCGTTGTGATTACTTTTCACTAACTTTGCGTCAATTTTGCGCCAAATTATCATGTGTGACCCGTTGTTAAAACTTATAACAATGGTTATATGACCATACCCGTTGTAATTAATTTTAGTAAAATTCGCGCCATACATTCTACAACGTCTATTGTGATTTTCGTGAATAATCGTTGTTAAAGGGGCGTTGTAGTTGCCTGGATTTGTAGTAGTGTCAACACTAAAGGATGGACTCACTTGATCCCTTATATATATATATATATATATATATATATATATATATATATATATATATATATATATATATATATATATATATATATATGTATATATATATATGTATATATATATATATATGTATATATATATATGTATATATATATATATATATATATATATATATATATATATATATGTATATCTATATATATATATATATATATATATATATATATCTATATATGTATATATATATATATATATATATATATATATATATATATATATATATATATATATATATATATATATATATATATATATCTATATATAGGCGAGGTCAGGTGCGAACTAAAGTACGGTGCGAACTAACTTAAATCAATAAAACACGCGACTACCGCCCCCGACATTAAAAGCTTATATTTTCTTTCATCCCTTTCCACCATCCACAACTCTCCCTCCACCTCCCCATACCACCACCCTCCGACGGCGACCTATTTGACGGGACTCCGACGCCGATCACGCAGACGTAACTCTGACGCCGACAGTCTTTCTTTTCTTCTTCTGATCGATTGTCAAAGTTGAAGAAGTTAGTTGTTTTGTTGAGGCGGGTTGATCGATTTAATGGTAGAAAAAGAGGGTGATAAAGGTTTGTGAAGGATGAAACATCAGTTGTCATCATTCGTTTAAGGATTTGATATCATCAATGTTGATGAATTCGATTGATAGGCGCCGGTCGATAATTAGGATTTCTCATTTGAAGTTTTGGATGATTGTTAATTGAAAGGCAATAGTGATTGGTATCAGATGTATTTCGGTGTTAGTCGAAGAAGTGACCAGAGACGTAAACAACATGAAAGTGACAAAATGGGCAGCATTTAGTCTTTGGTCACCGGAGTATTCGCCAACGACAGTGACTAGTGCGATGGTTCTCTGTGGTTTCTGGACCCGGGTTGCGATTCCGAGTTGGATATCATTATTCAAATGGTGGTGTTTAGAGATTTATGATTTAGTCGGTGAGTCAATGTTGGTGGTCCGAGACACTACCTCTGATGTTGGGCACTTCGATCAGACACGAATTTGCCAAACGGTCGAGATGTTATCTTGGTTATGCAAAAGCTAGTCGCTATAATACGCGCTGTGTGGAGTTTCATATGGAAACTGTTTATGCCATCAATAAATCGGGAATTTTATGTCAGTAAAATGATAGTAAAAGTGCATATCAACTGTAGGAGTTGTATGTTATTTTTGTTTGAAAAGGGTGGAAAGAATGGTACAAAACAGTAATTAGTGAGCCTTCCTGTCGAAGAAGTATAATGTAATGATATTGTTTGTTGGTGGTACCAAACTTCATTAATTACTTTGCTATGGTACCAAACTCACTTTTACCAAAAGAAATAATCAAGTTTAAAGTATCAATCTTGCTTGAATCTGCTGGTAGTCACAAAGAACTACTCTGTTCATGTGAAGTTTGCAGAATTTAGGGAATAAAAACTACTGGATAAACCATGATTATATCATAGTAACGATGTGTCACACTCTCACTTAGTTTATACGAAAGTTCTTAATTAAGTCGATCTAATGAAATTTATCATGAAACAATTCCATATTTTATTTTTTGTATGAGTTAATTTAATGAATAAATGAACATGTATCAGACATGTATTTCTTTGTATAGTTCGACGGCTGCAAGATTATCTACTTTTTATAGGACTCTTGCTCACTTCTTATTTTTGTTTTTTGTCCCTAGTAGTGTTAAAGGAGTATATCTAGCTTGTCAGAGATGTGTATCTAGAAAGGTACATGAGTGTATTTAGCAAAGTAAAGGAGCGTATCTAGTTTGATAAAGGAGTGTATCTAGCTTGCCTAAGATGCGTATCTAACAAGGTAAAGAAGTGTATCTAGCTTGGCAGAGTTGTGTATCTAGCAAGGTAAAAGAGTGTATCTAGCTTGTCAAATGAGTGTATCTAGCAAAGTAAAAAAATGTATCTAGCTTGTCAAAGAAGTGTATCTAACAAGGTAAATGAGTGTATCTAGCTTGTCAAAGATGTGTATCTAATAAGGTAAAGGAGTGTATCTAGCTTGTCAAAGGAGTTTATCTAACAAGGCAAAAAGAGTATATCTAGCTTGTTAAATATGTGTATATAACTAGGTAAAGGAGTGTATCTAGCAAGGTAAAAGGGTCAATTGGCTTGGGTCTAGATCGGTCCATCTTAGGCACGTTATACATTTCGTTTCGGGTTAATTTTGGATGTGCTTTTGTCGGCACATTTTTGGGTTCGGATTATCTTGGGCCGAGTTATTTTGGGTGGGTGTCACTTTGGATCGAGTAATTTTTGAAAGGGTCATAGAAACACTTTGAGTAGTGCTCCCTTCATCCCGGACATTTATTGACCTATCCTATAAATGGGTATCTCATAATTGGGAATATTTTTACTCAATCATTAGAATTCTTCTTCATTTTACATCCCCATACATTTTGCATATTCAACTTGTTCATTCAAGGTATGGAATCCGAGTAGTATTGGTACTAAGTATTAAATTGAAAAGCCTAACTTGTGGGTCTATCTTAATTCACACTCTTTAATTCTACCTTTTAATGTCAATCTGTAGATACCTCATTTCTGCACCTCCCGCAAACGACCCGGTGATGATTGGGCCGCATGTTTGGTACACGGAACGATTTGTGGCAATTCGTAGGTTTATCGTCAAGTGATCGCTCAAACACTTGTGTCTACCTCATAGTCGTCATCTACGCGCCGATACGGTCGTTTTGGCAGTAATTAGAGTACATTTGGAGTCCAGGTCAAAAACCGTCTTCATTTTCTAATAACCGTTTAAAATGCCGAGTCAGAATGTTCTGGAATGTTCCGGATATTTTTAATCCATATTTTTTCCAATCTCTTAATCTTTGGTAAAATATATCCCGAAATTATCATATAAAATATTAAGGAAATAAGATTAATCCGCTATTCCATAATAGAAACACGGAAATCTTTCTTCCGCATGAGCAAACCACTGAGGAAAAGACGCAGCAGATGTTGCGCCTCTTCCAAGAGACGCAGTGCTTGCTGCGCCTCTTCCTCAGTCCTTTTCTGCGTATTTTTCGTATCTTTTCGAGATTCACTTCCAAACTTTCTCCAAAATCCCTAATTTCCGTCGTGTGATTAGTATAAATAGAGACCCTCGGTCTCACATATTTCTCACAAGAGTGTCCACCCTTCTCTTCTCCCTTTGCATTCTAGACCACGTTCTTACTTTTTGGCGTCTATGTGCTTGAACTTTCAACCACGTAAGCTCGGATCCTTCTGAGTACCAGTCTCGTTTTGCATGACCGACCAATTTGACCAACTCCACATCAATCAACTTTAATCAATCTTATTCGTTTTCCTCCTAGAGGGCACTTTCGTCGTACATTCGAGTCGAGCATCACTAAACGTTAACTTAGTCAATCTCGTTTCGTCAAACATGTAAGTCTGAGGGTGTAAATCCTTATTTAATTATTGTTATTTATTTTTGTAATCACAATTGTAAGATTTACGTCGAAAATATGCTTACAACCGATTTATAAAACATTGTTTCAAACTCTTTTTACGGATTATCAGGAGACAAACGTCGAGAAAGGACGCAGCAACTGCTGCCCCTCTTCGAAGGGACGCAGCACCTGCTACGCCTCTTCCTGAGGCTGCCGCAGTTCCTGCTTCCTTTCTTCTTCCTTCGTCTTTTGTTCGTCTGTTTGTTTCATTTTCTTTGTATGTTAATTGTTCATTAACACGATAATTCTAATATGATAATTCTAACATGTAAATCATTAATAAGTTATCATCTTTTAAATTCCCGACTTAAATCCCTCATAATTAATATTTGCGGGTTTTCGTCATTAAAATCAATTCGGGTTTTTAGAGGTTCGATTCATTAATATTGAGTCTCTGAAATTCATCATTGATATATTTTCATCTGTTATTTATCGTTGCCACCATTAGTTCATCATTAATAACCTGTTTAACCTAATTAATTTGTTTAGTTTTTTTAATTCTCATAATTAACCTTATTAATCTTGTAAATAATTTGTCCTAATTAGTTCTTATCCATGTTTTATCGTTTTTTATGACCTCAATCACATGTAAATAATCTGTTAATCACTTCTATCTGAGTCAATTATTCATAATCAAGCATTAAATTTACCTACAAATATTAACGAGATGCAGTTCCGGCTTCACAGCCAGAACTCAACCCAGGAACAGATGCAGCAACTGCTGCGCCTCTTCCAAGGGACGCAGCTCTGCTGCGCCTGTTCCTAGTTGATTTCTGTCCATGAACTCCTGTTTCTGCTTTGACCTAGTTTATTAATTACGTATTTAATTTACTATTATTCATATTATTGCCAATAATTTGTTTGTTAATTTATTTATTCTTTCTTTTCCCAAATTATCCGTTTTGAATGTATTTTCGACGTAAATCAATAAACCCGATGTAATTATTGTAATTATTGTATTTTATTCTCTATTATCATATTGTTTGTATGTTCACATGTAATCAATCTAAATCTCGATTCGACCTAATTGTATGATAAACTACATGTTTACCGACTTAGTTTAGTTTTTCACATGCTAGGATTAATCTAATGGATGTTGCATTGCATGCATATAATCGACAACATATCGAGTATAGATAATTTCCCCAATCATTAGTAGAGGCCGCTATCGAGGCGGGCGGGATTAGGTGTTCGATCAAAAGAGCTTCCTAATACGTACCCTCACCGCTTACTCCAGATCTCTGTGAACATCCGTGTTCATTGGCATCCACGAGAGTCATTCTAGACATAGAATGTAAAGGGTAACGAGTTCTTGGTGTTCATTTCACTACTTTGTGTCTTGACATGGCACGAGGTATTCGAACGGTTTCCAATTTTCCACAATAAATTGGTGGCGACTCCACAAATGCACAAGAAAAGCTTGCTCACTTTTCGCCCACGTGGGCCCGCGTCCACAGTTTGGCGACTCCGCTGGGGATTAATACACTTACGTGTAGCCAAGGGTAAAACTTGAACAAGGTTAGGGAATAGTTTGTACAAGACAGTTGTCGGTTTTCATAACTCGGTCTTCCTAGACCGTTTTATTCGGCCTTTCTAAGCCCAACCCAGCCCATTCGACCAATCGTCCCGTCTAGACGGTCCAAATTCTTATTTGGGCCTAAGGATGGATAGAGATTGACGTCATCCATACCATGGTACTTACTCTTGTTTGTATCAAGGACTTTCACTACTCGGGGAAATGGACTAGGAATCGGCCTTACTCTTGTTTGGTATGAGCCTCTGCACAGACCCCGGGTTTGATTGTTCGGTATGGCAACCCACCCTTTAAGCCAAAACACTTTTAAATGCACTCAGCATCCCGTTATAATGCCTGTATAAATGCTTGTACCATATGTGATCACCATTTCTAAACAAAACCATGACGATTTTTGTAAAAATTAAAATTTCTTTCAAAATGTAATTTTTGAACATAAGCCCAATATTAGCGCAAAACCAATCAAAACTCTGTCCAATTGTCGAGTCAAAATTCGGGCCTCAAAGCCCATTTCAAAACCTCACTTCGAGTCCACTCCTACGACTACAATACAGTTGACTAGAACCAACATTTTCAAACTTTGTCATTTCTTCAAAAACTCACTTAACACGAGTGGCACACTCCCATTCTGCAAGTCAAAACATTTTTTCCAAGTAAGTGTGCTAGAATGGGCGATCGTGTTTTGATTCGTCGTCGTTCTATTGTTCAGTTTCCTAGATGTCTGACACAAGCGACGTGAGCAACAATCAACCCCTGAATGGTAATGATCAAATCCTAGTCACGCTAGCTCGTCTCCAAGTCACTCAAGACCAAGTGTATGATCGCCTCGACACAATCACGGGCCGAATATATACTGTGGAAACAAGGTTGCCTCCTCGAGAAAGTGAAGTGTCTGATGAATTTGTGAATGACTTCGGGAATGAAAATCCTCCTATGGGAGCACATGAGGTTAACCCTCCTCGAGAAAGTGAAGTGTCTGATGAATTTGTGAATGACTTCGGGAATGAAAATCCTCCTATGGGAGCACATGAGGTTAACCCTCCCATAGGTATGACTGCGGCTGAGAAATGACTCCAATACTTGGAGGAACAATTAATGTATCTCAAAGGGGATGATATCTATAGGGAAAATAATCGCAAATATGAGGCCGTGAGCTCCAAATTGCCAACCAACTTCAACATGACGGATATCCCTAAATTCAAGGGGCATGAAAACCCTTTGAACCATATCCGTGCTTTCAAGGATTACATGTCTATCAAAGGCATTAAACCCGAGATGTTCTTAAGGATCTTTCCTTCATCTCTTGACACTATCCCGAGACAATGGTTCTATTCTCTAGAGCACAAGAAGATTGCTACCTGGGATGACGCCGCAATTGAGTTCGCTAAGTAATATGCGGATAATGCCGAAATCCAAGTCAACATGCGCACTTTAGAGGTTCTTACCCAAAATGACAAAGAAGGTTTCACCGACTTCCTAAATAGGTGGAGGAAGACTAGTACCCAACTTGTTGAACGTCCAGATGAAGCTACCCTCATGGAGAAATTCGTGGACAATTTAAAGCCCATCTATGCGAGTCATTTGAGGTACAAAAACATTAAGACCTTCAAAGACTTAACTGTACTAGCAACAAGGATCGAGGATGACATCCGTAAAGGGCTCTTGTCCAAAACGGTAGGTCGTGGATATCAAGGCTCAACAAGTCGTTCTTACGGCTCTACTAGCAAGACTGATGAAGTTAACCTTCTCGAGCCATCTAAAAAGAGTACCCCACCAAGAAAATTCACAAATATTGGGGACACATACTCTAATGCTCTAAACAGACTAATGAAACAGGGTAAGCTTCAACCATAGGCCCTACACCCGAACCAGAAAAGAAATCCAAGTTCTGGGACGAGAATTCATATTGCGAATATCATAGTGGCAAGGGACATGATACAGAAAAATGCTACAAGCTAAAGAATGTGCTTCAAGACATGATTGAAGACGGTCGCCTACCAATACCGCCAGGAGGCAAGCCTAACAATACTCAGAATCCTCTTGGAGTTCTGATGATTACAAGTGAAGAATATACCTTAGATTGTTCACACCTCATTTATGCAGTCGAAGATGAGATCTATGCAATAGAAGAAGAATAAGAGAACTACTCTACCATTTCCCCTACCATCACCGACTTTATAGCGTGGGCAAAGAGTGTGAATAGGCAAGTCTCAGAATTAGAAAGTGTAGTGCCAACCCTACGCGATCCACGTGCAACACCCAAAGAACGTGCACCACTAAGTTTCTCTCAAAAGGCTACAATGCAAGAAGTAATAGCCGTGGTTGATGAACTAATCGACCAAATTATCCAATTGGAGGCCGAGATCATGAGGATGAGAGAACTTGCTACTATCAATGGAGTATGGGCCGACGATGATGAAGATGAGTATCTCACTGAACACTACCTAGTCAAAGTCAGTGAGGAAATAGCCCAAAATAGTGAGGATCAAGATGTAGACCACCTTACTCGTTCGGGACGTCCATACCAAAACACTTCTCAAAATGGTCCCATAGCGAATGGTCCAACCAACGTTGTCACACCAAATGATAAAAAAGATACCTCTACTGACCATGTGCTAAGGCAACTGCAGAAGACAAAGGCTGATCTTTCAGTCTCGCAACTAGTTGCAAGCTCATTCCCACATTGCCAAGCTTTACTGCAAGCCTTGGCCAAACTAACTGTTGCACATAATTCCACACCCGATGACGTAGTCAACTTGGTCTTCCAAGAATCACCTAAGCTAAGTAACCCTGTTACTTTCTCGGATGAAGATTTACCAACTTTTGGCGCTAATCACAACTTGGCTCTTTACATCACTGCTATTTGCTTGAAGAAGTATGTGCCAATGACTTTGGTAGATGATGGCTCAGCAGTTAACGTTATACCTTTGAAAACGGCATACAAACTGGGCATGAAAGAATCAGATTGGACCCTACCAACCAAGGTGTTCACGCATATGATGGTACGCAACGAAAAGTGGTAGGACTTGTTAACCTGACCATAGCCACAGGGCCGATCGAACGAAAAGTCAACTTCCAAATAGTAGACATTGAAGCATCCTTCAACATACTTCTGGGAAGACCTTGGATTCACGCTTCCAAAGCGGTGACAGCCACCCTCCACTAGAAGATCAAGATCCCACTAGATGGTAAAGTGGTGACAATCACTTCATCACCCATCAAGCGGTAATAGAAAAGAGATCAAGTAACCAAGTACTCGCGGATCCAGTACATGAACTTGGGGGCTTTCATAGCATAAGCGTCATATAAAGCGAGTTGGCACCTTTATATTTCAATCCCTACCCTAATTTGGTGGTCAACCACACACTCAAATCCCAGGGATACTTCCCAGGAATGCCTTTGAATCCTAACCGAACGAACACCTTTGCACCCTACAAAGAAGGCAACTCACAAATAATACCACTTGGACTAGGATACAAACCTACTGAAGAGGAAGTTCTCGAGATGCTCGCTCAAGTTCAAAACCTTAAGAATGTGGGAATCCAAATGCGACCCTACCTCCCTACCCTAAATGGATACTTCGTTAGGGAAGGAAGTCAAGAACTCTTTCATGTATTTCCCGAACCTTGGCACTATCTCGAAAGAAAGTTAGCCGGAATCGAGATCTTTCACGATTGCTACTTCATTCCTCTAGAAACGGTTCCTACCGTCAAAACTCGTCAAGCACCTTGTTTAGACGAACAAGCTGTTAGCCTACTATTTGGGGAAGATCGATTTGTTAGAGCCACGCAGGATGAGATCATTACCATGATACTTCAAGACGATCATTTCAACCCTACCGCATTGATCACAGAAACCAACTCAAATCAGCAGAAAGGATGGAGAAAATCGATCAAGTGGACGAACAACCAATGAAGACTCTTCAAGCTCACTACTCGAGAAGGAGAGGTGTTCAAAGGAGAACCAGAAGACGATGAGTTCAAGTCAGAGTCAGAGTCGGAGTCAGAGTCGGAGTCTAGATAAATCCCTAGAGAGTCTCCTCCTGTCGTCGATCCCATTCCCCTTGTTTCTCCTAGCTTAGCATCAAATAGTAACAGTAGTTCAGGAAATGTCCCAAAAGCTGTCCCTTTACCACCACTGACTACAGAACAGATGGCTTCTTTGTTTCAACTTTTCTCAAATTTTAATATGAATAAATCAGGTTCTGCTTACTCTTTGTTTTATTCTGAATGCAATTCTGTTTACGATGATAATGAGGATGACCCAAACCCAGACTCAATCGAAATACCTCCCTACATAGCCAAAGAAATACTACAAGAGGGGGAAGGGGGGCTAGTAATAGAAGATACTGAACCCATCAACATAGGAACCGAACTAGAACCCCAAGAACTTAGGATAGGGACGACCTTGAGCCCCGCCGAGAGGGCCAGTTTCATAGACCTCCTACACGAGTTCAAAGACGTTTTTGCTTGGTCCTACAAAGATATGCCAGGGATCTACAGGGACATTGCAGAACATAGAATCCCGATTAAACCAGGTTTCAAACCCGTAAAACAGAAGCTTCGACGAATGAGGACAGAATGGGCTCTTAAGATCAAAGAAGAATTCGACAAACAATTCAAAGCCGGGTTCATCAAAGTTTCCGTGTACTCAGACTGGGTAGCTAACATAGTACACGTACCTAAAAAGGATGGGAGAATCCGGGTTTGTATGGATTTCAGAGATCTAAACAAAGCAAGTCCCAAGGATGACTTTCCTCTACCACATATCGACATATTGGTGGATAACACAGCAGATCACGCGCTATTGTCCTTCATGGATGGATACGTAGGATATAACCAGATCACGATGGCCATAGAAGATATGCATAAGACCGCCTTCGTCACTCAATGGGGCACCTATTGCTACACGGTTATGCCATTTGGGTTAATCAATGCCGGGGCTACGTATCAACGCACCGCAACTATGCTCTTATATGACATGATGCATAAACAAGTTGAGGTATACGTAGATGATATGATTGTCAAGTCCAAGGATAGAGAGGCGCACATTGCGAACCTTTGAAAATTCTTCTCAAGGCTACGAAAGTACAACATGAGACTCAACCCTCAGAAATGTGCATTCGGGGTAACATCTGGTAAACTCCTGGGATACGTTGATTAGCCAACGAGGAATAGAAATAGACCCTTCCAAGATCAAAGCTCTAATCGAAATACCGCAACCTCAAACAGAGAAAGAAGTTAGAGGATTTCTAGGTAAGGTGCAATATATAAGTCGATTCCTATTGAAACTCACCATGATCTGTGAACCTATCTTCAAAAAGCTAAAGAAAACAGATCACACCATGTGGGATGATGACTGCCATAAGGCATTCGACCAAATCAAGGAGATACTAGCCAAGCCACCAGTGCTCATGCCACCTCAACGAGATCAACCTCTTGGTTTATATCTCACGGTAACTGAAACAGCCATGGGCGCCATGATAGCCCAAACCATAGGAAAAGAAGAAAGAGCTATCTACTACCTGCCTCGCTCTTGTGTGGGCAACGAAGAAGCTACGCCATTACATGCTTAGCTACTCCGTCAAAGTATACTCTAAAATGGATCCTGTCAAATACCTCTTCGAGAAACCCGTTCTCAATGGACGCCTAGCAAGATGGACCTTGATGCCCTCAGAATTTGATCTCAAGTATGTACCCATGAAAGTTATAAAAGGGCGCGCCGTTTCCGAGTTCTTCGCAGAAAATCCCATCAATGATGCACAAACAATAGACACCTGGTCATTTCCGGATGAAGATATACTCCAAACCGATGTAGACTCCTGGGGCCTTTATTTTGATGGGGCATAGAACTTGAGAGGATTTAGAATAGGAGTGTTGCTCATTTCTCCTGAAGGCGAGCATACACCAATATCTGTTAAACTCAACTTCGAGGTGACAAATAACGCGACAGAATATGAAGCTTGTCTCATCGGATTACAAGTAGCAGTAGGTTTAGGCATCAAGAATCTTCGCGTACATGGAGATTCATCCTTGATCATCAACCAAATTACGGGATCTTGGAAAATTCGAAGTGAAAGCCTAGCGCCTTATCAAGCCAGAATAGACCAAGTAGCCCAATTCTTCGATCAAGTAACATACTTACATCTACCTCGAGAAGAAAATCAATTTGCAGATGCTCTTGCAAAAATTGCATCTTTGATTAATATGCCGGATAATATGGTAGAAATGCCTTTATGCATCGAACGACGGTCAGAACCGGCTTATGTGCACCAAATCACAGATGAAGAAGAAATTACAGAGAAACCTTAGTTCCAAGCAATCCTGAACTTCAAACTCAACGACATCTATCCACCAGATATGGACAAGAGGGGACAATGTTCTATACGCCTACTAGCTTCCCAATACGTCCTCATACAAGGAGAATTATATAAAAGAACGCCTCTTGGCGTAATCCTGCGTTGCCTTGATCATTCACAGGCACGGAAAGTGATGGAAGAAGTCCATGATGGAGAATGCGGCCCTCACATGAGTGGACCAATGATGGAAAAGAAAATCACGCATTTGGGATACTATTGGACCACAATGGTATCCGATTGCATCAAGTATGTCAGACATTGTCATAACTGCCAAATTTTCGAGAATGTGCAACATGTCCCTCCTTCATTACTCTATACAATGACATCTCCTTGGCCATTTTCTGATTGGGGAATCGACATCATCGGAAAGATCACGCCAGCCGAAACAGGAGGTCACTGTTTCATTCTAGTGGCAATCGATTATTTCACCAAATGGGTAGAAGCGGCTTCCTACACTAGCCTCACAGCCAAGAACGTGGCAAAGTTCATACAAACCAACATGATCTGTCGATACGGTTGCCCACATGAGATCATTAGTGACAATGGGTCACATTTCCAGGCTGTGACTGAGCAATTGCTAGCCAAGTACAAAATCAAGCATCACCACTCCTCGCCATACAGACCACAAACTAATGGCGCGGTAGAGGCGGCAAACAAGAACGTTGTCACAATCCTCAAGAAAATGATTGACAACTATCGAGATTGGCCAAGCAAGATACCATTTGCCTTATGAGGATATCGCACATCTGTTAGGACGCCCACTGGGGCCACCCCTTTCTATTTGACCTACGGCATGGAAGTCGTGCAACCAGTCGAGCTCGAAATACTATCCTTGCGTATTTTACTCGACAGTCAAATCCCAGAAGCCGATTGGAAGAAGGATAGATATGAAGAACTCATCCTCCTGGATGAACGAAGATTGCGCGCATTGTATAATGTGCAAACATATCAGGCACGTATCAAACGAACCTTCAACAAAAGAGTTAAGCCAAGGAACATCAAAGAAGGAGACTTGGTCCTCAAATCAATTAGAGCTCTTTTACCTGTAGATCCACGAGGAAAGTTCAAACCCAACTGGGTCGGACCACTTCTAGTCAAGTCCATACTTTCAGGGGGTGCGGTTAGGATCACAGACTTAGATGGGAATGAATTTGCCAACCCGACAAACCTCGACCAATTAAAACGTTACTATGCCTAGAATAGGAACAAAACGCGCCTCGCGTAACCTCACCTGTCGCTCCTGTGGCACGGAATATAAACGGCCCCTGACCAAGCTAAACAAAGCTAACGTCACCTTGCTCTTGCATTTTGACAATTTGTCATCCTCATATCATCAAATAAATTGAATTGCACTTTAGGAGTAAGTAAAAAGCTCAAGCTTATTTTCTAGTTCACTACAAGCTCTTGCTTAGAACAATTATTCTTTTACATTTACTTGAACTACGCGCAAGGGTTTGATTTCATTTTTTAAATGAATACGTAGGCAATCCTTCACAGGATACAACCCATTATTTTAAATGTTAATAGAAGGACATTTGCATTTACATTTGGAATTTGACAAGAATAATAATAGAAAATCCCAACGGTTTCATAACCAATCAACCTCTTTTATTTCATTTCTTTTAATAATAATATGCTACATAATAGAAATAAAGCTAAAAAAAATAGGCTAGGATTCTAAAAACCCCACCTTCTTATTACAAACAATAATAATAATAATAAATAATAATAAAGACTCAGGCTATTCTTCCATTTTCCCTTTGCCTTTGTCATTTTTATCATATTTCTTGTCTAGACATCGAGCCGGACGCTCTTGCGCCACTTCAGACCTAATCACCAACGGTCTCTCTCGTGGTCTTGCCATTCTTGTCAACCACCTTTTCCACGGCAGGAGAAGTCTTCGGTTTCTTCGAAGGATGAACAACTCGATACCTTGCTTCTTCCTCTCCCTCAGTCAGATGCTTCTCTTTCTCCTTTTCTACATCACGAACCTTGTAGTCAACAGGCTCACGCTTCCTCAATCTCTCGCGCTCCTCCGGAGTAGTAGCTTTCCTCCACTGCAAGTAGGAATCAGACACCCATAGAGCACTAACAGAAGAATTCAAGAACCACACGTTTCTTTGAGCCCATTTGATGGCCCATTCTCTTCGGATCTCAGTGGTAAGGGCCATAGCAGTCTGCGGGACGGTATCAAGCTTCGGAAACGTCTGCTTCAATCCAACCTGCCTCATCAACCTCTCCGGGAAGATGCATATCATAAACTCCAAGCCAGGAATGCGCACCGATCGGGTAGGATCCAAGGACGATACTCCAAAGGATGTGATTTGAGATGCCACCATGGTACGATCCATCTAATCAGTGGACCATCATCACTCTTCAGTTTGTTCTCCCAATAGTTGCAGACTCGAGTGAAGTCCACCATGTAAAGTCTAGTCCTCATTGCAATTGAGCGAGCATGATAAGCAGGAACATTAACTGGGGCTCGATCAATCGAAGACGCTCCATAAGCCAGACCTACCAAAACGCAGGTATTAAAAGAAACAAAAAAGACAAAAAAAAAAAAAAGAAAAAAACAACAAAAATCGAAAAAACCAAAAAAAAAAGAAATTAAAAAGCTTCGTTCTGTTACCTGCAATATGATGGGACTTCCCAAATAAGGAAGGTCGCGGTTGGCTTTTCTGTTATCTAACCCCAACAGGATCTCTCCTAAACACAGGCAAGTTGGGCTCCTGCGCAACTCCATTTGCTCGATTAAGCTCAAGTAACGAGGGTCACCTCTCAAATCCTCATCAACATGCCCTTGAAGGACATATACGTGCAGTAGGCAAAATCCGAATGCTCTTCGCCTTGCAACATAGGAAATGGTAGGATCTGTCCTGTTTATGAATCGATCGATGAAGTCCAACATTCGAACTCCTTTTGAGGTCACAAGACGGTCAACCTCAGCTCTTGTCAACCCAAGCAAATCTCTGAACTTATTCTTATACCCTTGAGAAGTAGAAGGTTTAGCAGGCAAATGCTCTGGGTCCCAACCACCGATCGCAGCAATTTCTTCGGGAAATGGGCAAATATCGCCTCCAGGAAAGGAAAATACGTGATAATTCGGGTCCCAATAATCAAGACAAGCATCTAGGAACGGTTTGACTACCTTGACCAGCTTCAAACTCAAGATCGATCCAAAATTATAGGCGCCCATATCGTGTTTCTCAATATTAGAGAACTCATTTGTCCACTCTTTCAGACTCGAGAGCATTCATGATGTATACTTAACTAGAGAGCTTTTATGTAATAAGACGAGAGAAAGACGGAAGAATTATGTGAATAAAACCTCCCTCGACGTCTATATTTATACTAAAAGTTGTTTCCTAAAATTTGTCAGGATAGACACGACTGGGGAACAGGCGCAGCACCTGTTGTGCCTCTTCAAAGGGACGCAGCTCATGTTGCGCTTCTTCAAAGGGACGCAGCTTCTGCTGCGCCTCTTCCTAAGCCTTCTTTCTGTGATTTTCCGCGTTGGATCTTTCCTAATTCCTTCAAGAATAATTTCCTATTCATACGGGTTATTATTTTGGTAAATCCGTCAAATTACCATGTTGCGCGTTTCCTAAATTCCACGGGCACGCATTTCAAGGCAATATCGGCATTTTCGTCATTTCAGCACACTTATACATTTATTTGTACTTTCTTTTTTTGGGGAATCATTTCACCAATCTAGATATTCATTTTCAAACTTACACATTTAATTTTAATTTTCTTTTTTGGGGAATTATTTCACTCCCATTCCATTTCACATTTCAAACTTATATGTTTCTATTTTTTTCTTTTTTTAGGGGGTAACCCTCCCTATCGTCCGGTCATTTTCAGTAAAATTTTTTTTGCATTTTCGAGTCATTGTCTTGCACTAATTTAGGCCATATGTACACATATGTGTTTTATGTGTAATACCCCGTATTTGAGGACTTGGTCAATGGTTAGTCAACGGTGGAAATGTCATTTGTGATATATAAATTATATTTCAAAATATGTTTTATTATATTTATTAGATAAAGAATTATGTTGTGAAACGGAATAAAATAATAAAATAATGAATGAGTCGGGAAAGGCAGTTGGGCCATGTATTGGACCGTGTGTAATAGCTCATGCAACTTATAATAATAATAATAATAATAATAATAATAATAATAATAATAATAATAATAATAATAATAATAATAATAATAATAATAATAATAATAATAATAATAATAATAATAATAATAATAATAATAATAATAATAATAATAATAATAATAATAATAATAATAATAATAATAAAAATAAAAATAATAATAATAATAATAATAATAATAATAATAATAATAAAATAATAATAATAATAATAATAATAATAATAATAATAATAATAATAATAATAATAATAATAATAATAATAATAATAATAAATATAAATATATAATACTCCGTAGGAATTAGGAAATTTCCTAGTACCTTCCTTATGCCTACCTTCTACTAGTATAAATACAAGACTTGCCCCATTCATAATTCACTTTTGCTTTTACAACAACACAAATAATTGATGAGAGAGGGAGATCTATAAAGGAAGGAAAAAGGGAAGAACTTGTGTTAAATTATCGTCTCAAGCTAAGACCGTCTCACAAGGTAACTCATGTTTTATACTTTATATAACTTGCGTATTTAACGACCGTTTGACATAACCGTGACCGTGACCTCTGTCCTGAACGACCATGACCCCATCGTGACTACTTTGACCCACCGTTGACCACCAGTGACGTCGGGAATGGGTGTTTAAAGGGGCTGATGTACTAGTGTTTGTATACACGGTTTATGCGGGTTTTAAACCCTAACCTTGCTTCGTTTGAGACCAGACCTGGATTGGGTGGTCCCTAGTCGATGAGTCGATCACCATGGGTGGTCACAGGTGGCCAGAGGTGGTGTTTTGCGAAGTGGTTGCCGAAAAAACGCGAGATTTGTGTTATTATGTTAAACCGTGTAAAGATAGGATTTTTAGACTCCCATCGTGACGTGACTAGACCAGGACTTGGACGGGGGTTACAACCGGTGGTTTGTGGTGGTTGTGGGCAGCTTGTAGTGGTGGTTTGTCTGGTGGTTAGTATATAAAACGGGTTGTTTACATGGGTTTGGGCGAGTTGTTGTTGGTGTTTGTTGTTGTTGTTGGGTCGTGGGTGGTTGCTAGGGCGAGGTATGGCGGCCGTGATTGGGTTGTTGGTAGTGATGGGTACGGTGGAGGACGCTGGCGGTCTTTAGTGGGGGTGGTGGACATGAGTAGTGGTTTAAACCGTGGGTTAGTATGGAGTGTTGTCGGTTTTTCGTGTTAGTTTGATATTGGTGTCGTGGACTGCTACTAGGGCGTGAGATGGTGGTTATGTGTCGTGGTTAAGGCTGGCGTTTAGACCGTGTCTTGGCTGCCGGCAGTGGTGGCTCGTGGTGGAGCTGGTAGCAGGTGGCGTGTTGGCTGGAATTGTGGGGCATATAATACACGGGATTGGGAGTAGGAGAGGATGTGTGGACATGGGTGATTTGGGTAGTATAACACGTGACTTAGAAATATTTTATTATTGGTATGTGTCATGGGAGAAACACGAGTATTTTGGGTAGTTTATCGGGTTGTGAGACGGGTTATAATTATTAATTTGTGTAATAAAATAATTAATAATATTAACTAATTAAATTAATAAGTAGTGTAATTGTTTATGTAATTAGATAGTTGGTAATTATAATTATCGTGTTTGCTAGGTGATGATTTTATGAATGAATATTATCAGCTGATTAACTTGGATTGCGTAACTGGGATATTTGCTAATCAGGTAGGTTATCTACTCAACTCGAATATGGTTTGATGTAATTTACTTGATGAAACGTTAATTGGAATTGGATGTTGTTTGTTGGTTGAATATCGTTGTTGTTGATTTATCATTATTCATACTGTATATAATATTGTTGTATTGAAGGCCCGGTCCAAGGGTGGCGGGTAAAATGAAGAATCGGTCCACGGGTGGCGGTATATAAAAGGGTGTCTCGGGATTGATGTTGATATTGTTTATAAGGGTGTCTCGGGTTATTTATAAGGGTGTCTCGGGTTATTCATATGGGTGTCTCGGGTTGTGTATGGAGGATGTGTGGAGATTTGGAGTTTGTTATGGCTGTATAAACCGGACCAGGGGTGGCGGTTTATACAAGGGTGTCTCGGAGTTTCCATTGTGTTTATGGGTGTCTCAGAGGATGTGTGATTGTTGGAATTGTGAATGGAGTTGAATATTTGAATAAATGATTTGTCTTATTGTGGTATTATTCTTGTTGTTTAGATATTCCTACAAAACCTCACGGTTGACTGTGTATTCGTGAACACCTGCGGTGAACCGTTTTATGGGGGGCAGTTTTGACAGGTACTAAAGATAGCTGACTTGGGAGCTTAAGGGAATACGTAAGGACTCGGCCAATATACCTAGAAGTCTAGATCACATAGATTATGAGATCACTTTATTTATTTTCCGCTGCGAGTTGTATTTATTTTATATTAAGTTTAGTTGGTTAATTTGTAATAACATGTAATCATTAAGTTTTAACCTAAAGTACTTTGGCGAGTTGGACTTTGTTATTCACTACCTCGGGAAACCGAGATGGTAACGCTCTCATTTACTTGGGATGTCTAGCTAAAGACTCCTGAATAAATGGGGGTGTTACAAAGTGGTATCAGAGCAAAACGATCCTCAGGCCTAAACAAATGAATCTAATGAATTTAGGATGTGTCTAAATAAAATGAACCCCGGGTAGAAACTGTTAGGAGCCCCTATTAGTACGGTTAGGAAAGCGCGCCTAATTCGTACCATGGCCCTTTCAGTTTTGAACCGGTCACCTCGAGAGAAATTGAACGAGTGGGGTAATTAGAAAGTATTTTCTGTCTTAATGGTCAATTGATTGTCTTAAGATAGAAATTTCTAACCTTGTTGCAAGACGCGAAATTGAGGTAAGTTTGTTTTTGAATTTGGCCTTGGGCCGTGTGCATAGGGGTGTGTAACGTGAATGTTTATTGTTTGGCATTGCTTGTGACTCATCTTACGGATATATTGAATTAACTTGACATTGTATATATCAATAACACTATGATTACATTAGTTCTTTGGAAGCTATGAATCGTTGGATGCGTATAATGTGTGCAAGTAGATAATAATTCAAGTCTAGTGATATGCGGACTATGTTGCCCCGAAACCATGTTTAGCTATGTATGTTTTGCAATAGAGGTATCAATTTAATGATGGGAACGGGAGGATTAATGTTGTATGACCATTTTGGATATTCATCGTGTTTTAATAAAGTATTTATTCGGAAATTTCGAGACGAAATTTGTTTTTAGGAGGATAGTGTGGGGTACTACTAAAATTTTGGGTCTTGTTAAAACTTTTCTTATGTGTGTTTTATACGGTTGGTGTATCTTTACTTTTATATGTTATGCAATGTGTGAAGATTGTGAAGGTTGCTTGTAAGCTTGATTAATTTCTCAGATTTTTACCCCTAATTGTTTCGACTGTCGTTTCTTATCCGTTTATTATCTATGGACGAAATTTTTATGTGTGATAGTTATTTATGTTAACTTTCATTTTCCACTGGTTTCATGCTTATATGATTTACGGTTTAGGAGAAATAAATGTTTTAGTGGATTGTGGTCATAATGTTACTGTGCATTCATGTTTTCGACTTATAAGTTTGTAAAATTTGCCATTTAATATGTACTTTTACTTTATGCATGATTCCAACTCCAATGTTTAAATTATTCGTATTTGTTTTCAAATTATTAAGCCATGTTAAATCTCGATGCCTTAATATTTAATGGTGACTTTGCAATTTGACTCAGATTTGTAACGATATGTTAATAAAATTCTGTTCAGACCATTTGAGTTGTAAAAATCCTTATAAATTGATTATTTGAGCTATGAACTTTATTCTACATATGTTGATAACTCTCTATATAAGAACTCAAGAAATAATTAAGAGGTTATTTATTGATGATTTTGCAAAAGTTACAACATGTTTTCTAATTTTGGTAAATGTGTGAAAATATGATAAGATTTTAATAAAATTTCTTAATCATTGCGCGGACTTTGTGAAATGTGTTCTAATAGTGTGCTTTCATGATGTTAATTATAGGATCACATGTATTATGTTAACCGATATGCGGTAAAACTAAAAATATTATATTTGGAAATTCTATCGGCATGATGTTATGTAATACTGCCTATGTAAACAACATGAATCTTAACTAGATAAAGATGGAATTGACCATGAAAGTTTAATTGATTACGTATGTGATAAGTTATGACATTAGAAATAGATCCTCGCATTGTTAATATTAATGTTTTCTTTTGTGGGATTGTCATATGTTATGATTGTTGGTAAGGAAGTTGGGGTCAAAAACTTGAAATTTGTATGTTATATTTTATTTGTTGTCTTTACACGAACGGTATATGTAAGGATTTAAAAAAAAAAAAATCAGAGCTAAGAATAAATCGTCGGTTTTAGAGTGAATCTATAATAGATATATTTAGTTATATAGTGTGATATATTAGTATGTGACCGCGTTGACTTAGTTAGTATATGTGTTGAGTAATTTCTATGCTTTAAAGAGTTAATTGATCTATTTGCACTTAACTTGTTGTTTATAAATGAGTTTCAAGAGGATAGGAAAATATTGAGTTAGTTGATCATGTGTTAGTTGTACAGTAGAGTAATATACCCTTCACTTATGATAATTTGAATTTAATTATTAGTTAATGGGAATTTATGATTAGAATGTTGTGGTAACATGTGTTATAAAACAAGGGACAAAAGTTATTAATAAGTGATGTAATAATAGAACTGTCGTAATATGTTATAGGATATGTAATTAATACTGTCATTATTGTTTCACGTAATGTGTTTATCTTTATCAAAGTTCATTAGAAGTTGACTTATGATTGTGGATTATCGATGTATGTAACTGCATTAATAAGTTTAGTGGACTTGTTGCAAAGTTTGGTAATGTACATATAACTGGGAATTTAAGTACAAGTTTAGTTTATAAAGTATGTTTATAAGTGTGTTGTGATTTATGTTACTACGAGTAATTTGTTACCAATCATGCTAAATAAACGATTGTGATAAGTTTTGCTATAATGTTTGAGCTCGGACAAGTTGACTTGGTATAGTATTTTCATTGGAGATCTAGATTACGGGGACGTAACCTTAATTTTAAGGGAGGTAGGATTGTAAAATCTCGGTAGTTGCGGCATTTTGGAAAATATATTTGATAGTAGAGAAGTCTCTATTGAGTTATAATTGTTGCCCCGATATATGTTCTCAGTTTTAAATAATTCTTGTAGTCTCGCATAATACAACTCTTATTACCTAGTTTTCTATATAATTTAATTATAATGATTGTGTTATATGTAATAGAAATTGATAAATTGTCTCTTTTAGTTTGAGATTTGAGATGGGTAAAATGTTGCGAAGTAATCAAGTTTAATGAGTTGGTTGTTTGAGTTTTTGAAATCGGACGGTAATGTAGTTGCTTGTCTTAGTTGCTTGTATGTGAGACACGAACTTCGAGGATGAAGTTCCTTTAAGGGGGATAAACTGTAATACTACCATTTTAGTTGTTGTCTTTTCTTGTGCAATGTGAAGTTGGTAGTAAGTATGTTGATAACATGAAAGTGTTATATTGTGTGGAGTATCTTTAATTGTGGGTGAACTTCGGGGACGAAGTTCTTTTTAAGGAGGGAAGACTGTAATACCCCGTATTTGAGGACTTGGTCAATGGTTAGTCAACGGTGGAAATGTCATTTGTGATATATAAATTATATTTCAAAATATGTTTTATTATATTTATTAAATAAAGAATAATGTTGTGAAACGGAATAAAATAATAAAATAATGAATGAGTCGGGAAAGGGAGTTGGGCCATGTATTGGACTGTGTGTAATAGCTCATGCAACTTATAATAATAATAATAATAATAATAATAATAATAATAATAATAATAATAATAATAATAATAATAATAATAATAATAATAATAATAATAATAATAATAATAATAATAATAATAATAATAATAATAATAATAATAATAATAATAATAATAATAATAATAATAATAATAATAATAATAATAATAATAATAATAATAATAATAATAATAATAATAATAATAATAATAATAATAATAATAATAATAATAATAATAATAATAATAATAATAATAATAATAATAATAATAATAATAATAATAATAATAATAATAATAATAATAATAATAATAATAATAATAATAATAATAATAATAATAATAATAGTAATTTACAAATATGATAGTAGTAGTAGTAGTAGTAGTAGTAGTAGTAGTAGTAGTAGTAGTAGTAGTAGTAGTAGTAGTAATAATAATAATAATAATAATAATAATAATAATAATAATAATAATAATAATAATAATAATAATAATAATAATAATAATAATAATAATAATAATAATAATAATAATAATAATAATAATAATAATAATAATAATAATAATAATAATAATAATAATAATAATAATAATAATAATAATAATAATAATAATACCGGTCCTCTCTCTAAAATCCCTCTCTAAAATCCTCTCAAAAATTGCGACTGAAACCTAGCTTCGCAACCATGGCTCGGGGCCGGCCGCCGAGGGCAGGGGAGCCTCCTGTTCCTACTGCTTCTGTGTATAATACTTCTGTGGTTGTTGAAGATGTGACAGATGAGCCTGTTGAGACTGTTATGCCGCCGTTGGGCAAGGCTCCACAAACGGCGACCGCATCTACTTCTGGGACGAAGACGACTTCTGGGACGAAGACGACCTCTCATGTGGGTACTGCTTCGAAAACTTATTCTCAGGTATTCAAGAATTCCTCTAAAGGTATGAATCTTTCATTCTTTCTTGTGGTTGACTCCTCGGTTAGTATTGAGGAAGAGGATATTGTTAAAGAGGTTTAATACTGGCAAACTACTCTTATGGGTACTTTTCTGGGTAGACAATCTACGCTAGTTCAAATTGAGAGTTTGGTTTCTAAGTATTGGACGCACATCACAACCCCAGAGATTCTGTACTTTGCAAAGGGCTTGTACTTTTTCAGGTTTGCAAGTGCGGAAGACATGGAAAAAATTCGCTCAGATACTTGGAACGTGAATGGATTTCCTCTTGTCTTTAAGCCGTGGAGCCCTACAGTGGTGGATGAGTTAAATGTTACTCATGTGCCTGTGTGGGTGCTTTTTCCCAATCTTGACCCTTGTTTTTGGTCGAAAGCAGGCTTGAGTAAGGTTGCTAGTGCTGTTGGCAATCCTATTTGGGCTGATGAACACACCACAAACAAAAGCAAGTTGGCTTTTGGTCGAATTTTAATTGATGTTGATCTTTCTAAGGAGCTTCCAAAGGCAGTTCAGATTCAGTCCCCTTATCGTGGCACACTCTTGCAGAAGATTGATTATTAATGGGTGCCTCACTTTTGTACTGCCTGTAAGAAGGTTGGGCACACCAAGGATAGATGAAATCCTGCTGGTAAGCCTAAGACCACTAAGACTGTCTATAGGCCAAAGAAAACTGTGGATTCTCAGCAGGTGGTTGCTCCTTCAACTGCTTCTGCTAGTACTCCTAAAATTCATGAGAAGAAGAAATCCCCTGTGAAGACAACTGTTGCAACTAAAATTTCCAACAGATTCTCTGCACTTCAGGATGGAAATCTTATTGAGCCTGATCAAACTGCAGAGCCTTCTTCTGAGGTTGCTGTATTGGACACTGAGGATGAGCACTCTGTCAGTGAGACTGAGGATGCTGTGGTTTTTGAGTTGGATCCTAGAGACATTCCTGCCTCCCATGATCCTCACAATATGGAACATTAGGGGTCTCAATGACCCCTTAAAGCAGCAAGAGGCTCACCAACTCTTGCTGGATAAAAAGGTGGACTGTGGTGCTCTGATTGAGACTCATGTAAAGCACATAGCTCTCATGGATATTAGTGGTAGATTTCTTCCTTATCAACTTGTTCATAATAATGATATGCATTACAATGGTCGTATCTGGATTTTTTGGAACCCTGTGGGTTCTTGTCGTTCGTTTTCTTCACAAATCTGCTCAAAGACATACACTCGTTCTCTCCTTCATATTGCTTCCCAACAGCAAATGGAGGTTACTTTTGTATATGCTTTTAATGCTCGACTTGATAGAAGGGGGCTTTGGTCTCATCTTCAGTCCATTTCCTTACAGGTTACAGTGCCTTGGTTGTGTTTTGGAGACTTTAATGTTGTTTTGAATATTGATGAAAGGCTGGGCTCTTCTCATGTCCAGGTTGCTGACATTGATGAGTTCAGTTAGTGTATTGATAACTGTAGTCTGGTGGATCACCCTGCTACTGGTTGCCATTTTACATGGAACAATAAACAGGGTGATGGTCTCAGATGGGCTAAGTTGGACAGATTCAGTGTCTCCTCGGTGGTTTGCTAGCTTTCGTTCTCTGCTACTTTTTCGAATCTGGAGTCTCGACCACTCCCCTTATCGGTTCAAATTGATGGTATGTCATCTCCTTGCAGACCAAAATTCAAGTATCTGAACTGTTGGGCTCTTTCCCCTCAATTCCAGAGCACTGTTTGCAAGAGTTGGAGCTCTCATTATTATGGTGGGCATATTATCTCTCTTTTTCAGAAACTAAAGCAGCTTAGGAGTGGTCTAAGAAAGCTTCATACCTCCTCCTTTACTAATCTCTCTGACAGAGTGGCTAGTTGTAAGTTAGCTCTTAAGCATTGCCAGGATAATCTCAGTAGTTCTCCCATGGATTCTACTCTCCTTAGGGAGGAGAGGACTCTGGTGCAGGAGTATCTTCAGGTTAAAAGAGCTGAGATGCAAATCCTTCCAAAGGGCTAAAGTCCAAGATATTCATCTGGTGATCTTAGTAATCAATATTTTTATTCAAAGATTTCTCGCAGGAAAGTTAGGAATAACATTGGGAGCATTCTTGATGCAATGGTAAGCTTTGTCTTGCTCTCATGAGGTGGCTCGGGGGTTTCTTGATTACTACTCTTCTCTGGGGCTCTTCTACTCCAAAGATTGCCTTTGCCTTCCCATCTTTTTCTACATGATACAGTGTCTCCAGAACAATGTGGCTCCCTTATACAACCAGTGAGAGTCCCTGAGATTTTGGATGCATTGAAATCTATAGACAGAAATAAGAGCCCAGGTATGGATGGTTACTCTTCTTGATTCTTTTTGGATGCCTGGACTGTTGTTGGTTAGGACTTTAAAAATGATGTCCTGGAATTCTTTCAAACTTGTTCTATGCCTAAGGTAGCTAATTCCACTTTGCTTGTAACACCCCTAATTTCCATAATATAATTTTATAATTTTATTTTCCCATATTTTATATTTTATTTTTCGGGAAAATATCCGTTTGTCGTCTTTTGGGCTCGTTGGGCTCGAAAAACGGTGAAGACCCGCTCCTTCTTTGGGTCACACGTGAATCTTAGTGTTGATGAGTGAGTTTTGGGCCTAAACCTAGAATAAACCCATGCGCTTCTCTATAAATATGAAGGGAAACCAAACCCTTGCTCTTCTTTTCTCATAATCTCACAAAACCCTAAACCTAATTCTCTCCTCCTCCTCGTGCCGCGCGCCACCCTGCCTAGTGTTTCGTGCCGTCTTTCTTCCTCCTTCGTTCTTCATCGTTCTTTCCTGCTTAGATCGATCCTCCTTCTTGGATTTATCTATCTTCTTCGTAAGTTTTTATGTTTTCGCATAGTTTTATAGTTTTTATAGTTTTTATATATATTAGTATATTTATTAGATTCGTTATCTTTGGCACGTGATGATTCATAAAGGCGTGGAAGTTGCTCCTGGAGAAGACGTTTATATCGTTGAAGACGATCTCTAGGGTTTATTTGCTTAATAAGGTAACTAGGTGTTTTCTTTTAATTGTGTTTATACCAATTGATGTAATTAATATGATTTAATGAATGTTTTGCATGATTAGTACGTGTTAGATTGTTTATTATCATGTTATTTATGTTTTCGCATGTTTGTATATGTTTTAATGTATTAAATATATGTCATATGTTGTTTATGTGTTTATTATGGGTGTCATGAGCGCAATTAGGGTTTACGAATAAACCCTAGTGGCGGCATGATAGGCGGCCAAGGGTTCTTTCCAAAGTTATAGCTAAAGCTAGTATAACATTGATGATGATTCAAGCGTTATAGCTTAAGTTAATACAACTTTGGGTAGCTACTCGCTCTAGTTATGGCTGGACCTACTATAACATTGAAGTGCGAGTCAAGGTTATGGCTGTAACTAATGTAACCCCGAGATTATGGCTCAAGGTTATGGTTATTGCCAGTATGACTTTGGGTTTCGTGTCAAGGTTATGGTTGAGGTAAGTATAACTTCCAAGTTATATTTAATGAATTATAGTAGAGGTTACTATAACCTCGCATCCAGAGTTTATGTTATGGTTATGGTTACTATAACATTGAATTGTTAATGTTAAAGTTATAGCTGAAGTTACTATAACATTGATAGTTAATACTTGTTTCACATGTTTGTGGTGTTCAGTTGTATTATATGACAATATGTGTGCATGAGTCGTTGGTCACTCTTGTTTATATGATAAGTAGGATGGTCAGTTATACTATCCTATGAGTTGAGTCGTGATGTTATTCACGCATATTAGTACAGTCGGCTATACTGTGCATTTGTGGTTTGATAGTCTGAATAGATGACGGTAGTATCAGTTATATACTATCGGAATGAACTAACGCTACCCGTTGATGCGGGATTTGTTTGGTCTATGTTCGTGGGGGTAGCAGAGGCAGTGGTTATACGCTCTGTTCCCCGAGTGTCGTTCGGTTTACCTTGAGTCTGGCCAGGTCTTAGACATATAGGCAGTGGTTATACGCTATACATAGTACCGTGGAGGCAGTGGTTATACGCTCCACACCGATGGAGGCAGTGGTTATACGCTCCGTCAGCTAGAGGCAGTGGTTATACGCTCTGGCAAGTTAGAGGCAGTGGTTATACGCTCTAACGGGCGTTCGCTCTATTCGCTATGCTTGATTGCTAGCTTTATGCCTTCTGTTGCTGTGGATTGTGTGTCACCATATTTGCTATGCTTCAATGCTAGCTTTGTGCCTTAGGTTGTTGTGGGTCGTTTGTTGCTACTAGTCTTGTAAGTGTTCATGGTCTAGTGGTTGCATGTGATCTAGGTTTGCATGATAGCATTCGTTTAAGATTGATAAGTCATGGTAAGCTTTGTTGGGTCTTTCATGAGTATAGATGATCTCGCATGTTTACTGGTTTTACATTTCGTTTGTTAATGATTGTTGATTATATTCAATTGTTGTAAACATGACTGGGAGAGCATCTAGTTACTCCCGACTGAATTGTCGACCCCCTTCTCAGGTTGTTCAGGTTGAACGCTTGTTGCTGTTTGGTCGATGCTTGCTTGGGGAATGTGCGAAGCGAGCTTAAAAATAAAATAGGAGTTTGCTTTTAAGTTTTAAGAACCTTTTGAATAATGTATCAGTTGTTTTGGATTTAGTAGCGAACCGGATTGGTCAGGTGTTTCCGCCACCTTGACCCTTTTTTTCAGTATCGTACTCTGATATTTACTTTATATAAGTTTTTCCTTTGTTTTATAATCCGGGTTGTTACAGTTGGTATCAGAGCGAACACGCTCCCAACTCTCGCTTAGTTGATGACTAAAATAAATGACCTAGTTAATGAGTGAGAGTAAATGGGGTAGAAACCAATAGAATGGGTTGGTTTTCTTATGTTGTAAAGTGTATGAGTAGTTGTTTGGAGTGGTACTTAGGTTCTACCACTTATAACGAGATTTCGTTCTTGCAGATGGTGCGTAACGCTAATGGTGAGACCGATGCTGACCGCATCAGGAGACTAGAGGCCGCTTTGGCATCTATGGCTGATGGTTTCACCAACCACCTCAACAACAACAACAACAACAACAACAACAACAACAACAACAACCATCCGCAACCGACTGTGTTTGATCGCTTTGCTCGTCACCGTCCTCCGACGTATGATGGTGCGAATGATCCTACTGCTTTGGAGGCTTGGATTCGAGAGATCGAGAAGTTGTTCCTCGCTACTGGATGTCCTGAGGATCAGAAGGTGGATATCGCCACCTATTATCTGAAGGACGAGGCCGACAACTGGTGGGCTCTTGCTAGAGCTTTTCTGGAAGTTCAACCAGGATATGGTTGGGCTGTTTTCTCTGAAGCGCTGAAGAAGAGGTTCTATCCCGAGGAGATGCGTTGGCAGAAGGAACAGGAGTTCCTTCGTCTACAGCAAGGTTCCATGACTGTTGAGGAGTATACCAACAAGTTCGTGAAGTCATCACGTTTCGTTATTACTTCGTAGCTATGGACGAGGTTTCGAGGACTCGTCGCTATGAGAAGAATCTAGCTCCTAAGGTCCTGGATCGCTATGTCTGGCATTCCTTCAACTTCTTTCCAACAGGCTTATGATCGTGCTCTTAGCATCTATGATTCTGTCCTTGCTACCGAGGCTGAGGAGAGTGCGAAGAATAAGTTCATGAAGAGGCCTTATGTTGCTCCCAGTTCTTCCCAGAAGAAACAGAAGTATGAGGCTCGTCCGTATGCTTCGTATGGTCAGGGTCAAGCCAAGAAGGATATGGTTTGCTTCAGATGCGGGAAAGCTTACCACCCGGGTAAGAGTTGTGCCCCTGTCACTCCTATCACATACTTCACGTGCAAAGCTCCGGGACACAAGGCCGTTGACTGTCCCCAGAAACCAAAGACAGAAGCGCCAAAGGTTGATGCTTCGAAGACTGGCCGTGTGTTTGTCATGAGTCGTGCTGAGGCAGATGCTAATCCAGATGTGGTTACGGGTACCTTTCTCGTTCATTCTTTATCTGCTTTTGTTCTTTTTTATACGGGTGCATCGATGTCTTTCGTATCCAAATCCTTTTCCGTCCGTGCTGGACTCTCTTCCTCTTCATCCGTTCATACCTCTATATCCCTTCCTACGGGTGAGATTGTTTCTTGCTCCGTTCTTTTCAAGGACGTGCCTATCAGTATCGCAGGGGCGATCCTTCCTGCCGATCTCGTCCAATTCAAACTCGGAGAGTTTGATGTGATTTTGGGTATGGATTGGTTATCTCGCTATGACGATAGGTTCCTTTGTCGTGATCAGAAGATCGTGCTTAAGAGTCCTACAGGTTCGAGGGTTTCTTATCAGGGTGTTAGGGTTATACCTACGGTCAAGTGGGTTTCGGCTATGAAGATGGTTAACATGGGAAGAAAGTGTCATCAGATCTATCTGTGCAGTGTCCACGGTGTTTCAGTTGAGCCTAAGTTAGAGGATATCCCTGTGGTTAGGGAGTTTCCCGATGTCTTTCCTGAGGATCTACCTGGTATTCCTCCTGAGCGAGATGTAGAGTTCTCAATTGAGTTGCTACCTGGAACTGGTCCCATGTCGAAAACTCCTTATCGTATGGCACCACCGAGTTCTGAGAACTTAAGAAGCAACTTGAGGAAATGATCGATAAGGGTTTTATCCGACCGAGTGCTTCGCCGTGGGGTGCTCCTGTTTTGTTCGTCAAGAAGAAGGATGGTAGTATGCGGTTGTGCATTGACTACCGTGAGCTGAACAAGGTTACTATCAAGAATAGGTATCCTTTGCCGAGGATCGAGGATCTGTTTGATCAGCTCCGTGGTGCGAGTGTGTTCTCGAAGATCGACCTGAGGTCAGGTTACCATCAGATTCCAGTTAGGAATGAAGATATTCCTAAGACTGCTTTTCGTTCAAGGTATGGCCACTATGAGTTCGTGGTGATGCCGTTTGGTTTGACGAATGCACTGCGCTGTTTTCATGGATCAGATGAACCGCACTTTCAGCGAGTATTTGGATAAGTGTGTCGTGGTGTTCATAGACGACATACTGATTTACTCGAGAGATGAGGCTGAACACGAGAATCACCTTCGTGTCATCTTGGAGACTCTGCGTAAGCAGAAATGGTATGCTAAGTTCTCAAAGTGCTAGTTTTGTTTAAAGGAAGTTACCTTCTTGGGTCATGTGATATCTGGCGATGGAGTTATGGTTGATCCGTCGAAGATCCAAGCCGTGGTCGATTGGGAAAGTCCAAAGAATGTGAACGAGGTTCGGAGTTTTCTTGGTTTAGCTGGGTATTATCGTCGGTTTGTTCATGACTTCTCTAAGATCGCGAGACCGATGACTCAGTTAATGAAGAAGGAATCCAAGTTCATTTGGACCGAGGCTTGTGAAGCTGCTTTTCAGGAGTTGAAGAAAAGGTTAACTACCGCTCCTGTGTTGACTCTTCCAGAAGAGGGTGTTGTGTTCGATGTTTTCTGCGATGCGTCTAAGTTTGGGTTGGGTTGTGTCTTGATGCAGAAAGGTAAAGTTGTGGCTTATGCTTCCCGTCAGTTGAAAGTTCACGAGACGAACTATCCGACTCACGATCTTGAGTTAGCAGCAGTGGTGTTTGCACTTAAGCTGTGGCGACACTACTTGTATGGGGTCTCTTGCAACTTTTATACGGATCATAAGAGCTTGAAGTATATCTTCACTCAGAAAGATCTTAACATGAGCCAGAGACGTTGGTTGGAGTTGCTTAACGACTACAAGATTGAGCTGCAGTATCATGAGGGTAAGGCAAACGTGGTTGCCGATGCTTTGAGTCGCAAGGTGTGTCATGCTATGAGATCTGTGTTGGTATTACCTGATGACTTGAGTCGAGCGTTCCAGAAGATGAGCCTTGAGGTAGTTCTTCCTGGTACTTTAGATTTGAGCGCGATGGTTGCTGAACCCGAGATCCTTCATGAGATCCGAGTTAAGCAAAGAGAGGATGAATACTTAGAAGGAGTTCGAGTCGCTTTAAGCGAAGGGCGCGCCAAAGACTTCGACGTTGGACCTGATGATGGTCTACGATTCCATGGTCGTTGGTGTGTGCCTAGTCACGAGGTCTTAAAATGTAAGATTCTCAAAGAGGCTCATAGTACTTCCTATTCGGTTCATCCTGGTGGTGATAAGATGTATAAGGATCTGAAGCTAAAGTTTTGGTGGCGGGTATGAAGAAACAGACGCCGAGTTTGTGGGCCGTTGCTTGGTTTGTCGAAGGTTAAGTTCGAACATCGTAGACCTGGTGGTCTCTCGCAACCGTTGGAGATTCCCACATGGAAATGGGATTCGATTTCGATGGACTTCGTTATGGGGTTGCCGAGGTCGCCGAGGGGAATGAATGCGATTTGGGTCGTGGTTGATCGTTTGACTAAGGTCGCGCATTTCATTCCGATGAAGGAGACTTGGAGTCTCGAGGATCTAGCGAATGCTTATCAACGAGAGATCATTCGTCTTCATGGGGTTCCTAAGGATATCATCTCCGACCGTGATCCGAGGTTTTGTTCTCAGTTTTGAAAGAAGCTGCAGTTGGCTTTGGGTAGTGAGCTTAATATGAGTACGGCTTTTCATGCTGCAACTGATGGTCAGACTGAGCGAACGATTCAGACGCTTGAGGATATGTTGCGAGCTTGTGCTTTGGAGTTTCATGTTAGTTGGGAGAAGAGTTTACCGCTTGTGGAGTTCTCCTACAACAACAGTTATCAAGCTAGTATTCAGATGGCTCCGTTTGAGGCACTTTATGGAAGGAAGTGTCGTAGTCATTTGTGTTGGGACGATTCTAGTGAGGTTGTCGTTCTTGGCCCTGAGTTGGTTCAAGAATCGATTGAGCAAGTGAGGTTGATCCGCGAGAAGCTTAAGGCAGCCCAGGATCGACAAAAGACGTATGCAGACTTGCGGCGTAGGCCGATTGAGTTTGAGGTTGGCGATAAGGTTTTTCTTAAGGTTTCGCCGATGAAAGGTGTTAAGAGATTTGGACTTAAGGGAAAGCTTAGTCCTAAGTACATTGGACCGTATGAAGTGCTCGAGAGAGTTGGCGAGGTAGCCTATAGGTTGGCTTTACCTCCGAATCTGTCGAAGGTTCACGATGTGTTCCATGTGTCGCAGTTGCGTCGTTATCGCAGTGATCCTTCTCATGTTCTTCAGGCTGATGTTATCGAGGTTGAGCCTAACCTGACTTATGAGGAACGTCCTGTTCGCATTTTGGAACGTAAGGAGAAGAGGTTAAGGAATAAGGTTGTGCCTTTGGTTCGGGTTCTGTGGAGAAGTCAGAAGTTTGAGCAAGAGACTTGGGAAACCGAAGCGTCTATGCGAGAGAAGCATCCACATCTTTTCGAGTGAGGTAGTTCTCTTATCAAGTTTCGAGGACGAAACTTCTTTTTAGGGGGTTGGATTGTAACACCCCTAATTTCCATAATATAATTTTATAATTTTATTTTCCCATATTTTATATTTTATTTTTCGGGAAAATATCCGTTTGTCGTCTTTTGGGCTCGTTGGGCTCGAAAAACGGTGAAGACCCGCTAATTCCTTGGGTCACACGTGAATCTTAGTGTTGATGGGTGAGTTTTGGGCCTAAACCTAGAATAAACCCATGACCTTCTCTATAAATATGAAGGGAAACCAAACCCTTGCTCTTCTTTTCTCATAATCTCACAAAACCCTAAACCTAATTCTCTCCTCCTCTCTTCCTCCTCGTGCCGCGCGCCACCCTGCCTAGGGTTTCGTGCCATCTTTCTTCCTCCTTCGTTCTTCATCGTTCTTTCGTGCTTAGATCGATCCTACTTCTTGGATTTATCTATCTTCTTCGTAAGTTTTTATGTTTTCGCATAGTTTTATAGTTTTTATAGTTTTTATATATATTAGTATATTTATTAGATTCGTTATCTTTGGCACGTGATGATTCATAAAGGCGTGGAAGTTGCTCCTGGAGAAGACGTTTATATCGTTGAAGACGATCTCTAGGGTTTATTTGCTTAATAAGGTAACTAGGTGTTTTCTTTTAATTGTGTTTATACCAACTGATGTAATTAATATGATTTAATGAATGTTTTGCAAGATTAGTACGTGTTAGATTGTTTATTATCATGTTAATTATGTTTTCGCATGTTTGTATATGTTTTAATGTATTAATTATATGTCATATGTTGTTTATGTGTTTATTATGGGTGTCATGAGCGCAATTAGGGATTACGAATAAACCCTAGTGGCGGCATGATAGGCGGCCAAGGGTTCTATCCAAAGTTATAGCTAAAGCTAGTATAACATTGATGATGATTCAAGCGTTATAGCTTAAGTTAATACAACTTTGGGTAGCTACTCTAGTTATGGCTGGACCTACTATAACATTGAAGTGCGAGTCAAGGTTATGGCTGTAACTAATGTAACCCCGAGATTATGGCTCAAGGTTATGGTTATTGCTAGTATGACTTTGGGTTTCGTGTCATGGTTATGGTTGAGGTAAGTATAACTTCCAAGTTATATTTACTGAAGTTATAGTAGAGGTTACTATAACCTCGCATCCAGAGTTTATGTTATGGTTATGGTTACTATAACATTGAATTGTTAATGTTAAAGTTATAGCTGAAGTTACTATAACATTGATAGTTAATACTTGTTTCACATGTTTGTGGTGTTCAGTTGTATTATATGACAATATGTGTGCATGAGTCGTTGGTTACTCTTGTTCATATGATAAGTAGGATGGTCAGTTATACTATCCTATGAGTTGAGTCGTGATGTTGTTCACGCATGTTAGTACAGTCGGTTATACTGTGCATTTGTGGTTTGATAGTCTGAATAGATGACGGTAGTATCAGTTATATACTATCGGAATGAACTAACGCTACCCGTTGATGCGGGATTTGTTTGGTCTATGTTCGGGGGGGGGGGCAGAGGCAGTGGTTATACGCTCTGTTCCCCGAGTGTCGTTCGGTTTACCGAGAGTCTGGCCAGGTCTTAGACATATAAGCAGTGGTTATACGCTATACATAGTACCGTGGAGGCAGTGGTTATATGCTCCACACCGATGGAGGCAGTGGTTATACGCTCCGTCAGCTAGAGGCAGTGGTTATACGCTCTGGCAAGTTAGAGGCAGTGGTTATACGCTCTAACGGGCGTTCGCTCTATTCGCTATGCTTGATTGCTAGCTTTGTGCCTTCTGTTGCTGTGGATTGTGTGTCACCATGTTTGCTATGCTTCAATGCTAGCTTTGTGCCTTAGGTTGTTGTGGGTCGTTTGTTGCTACTAGTCTTGTAAGTGTTCATGGTCTAGTGGTTGCATGTGATCTAGGTTTGCATGATTGCATTCGTTTAAGATTGATAAGTCATGGTAAGCTTTGTTGGGTCTTTCATGAGTATAGATGATCTCGCATGTTTACTGGTTTTACATTTCGTTTGTTAATGATTGTTGATTATATTCAATTGTTGTAAACATGACTGGGAGAGCATCTAGTTACTCCCGACTGAATTGTCGACCCCCTTCTCAGGTTGTTCAGGTTGAACGCTTGTTGCTGTTTGGTCGATGCTTGCTTGGGGAATGTGCGAAGCGAGCTTAAAAATAAAATAGGAGTTTGCTTTTAAGTTTTAAGAACCTTTTGAATAATGTATTAGTTGTTTTGGATTTAGTAGCGAACCGGATTGGTCAGGTGTTTCCGCCACCTTGACCCTTTTTTCAGTATCGTACTCTGATATTTACTTTATCTAAGTTTTTCCTTTGTTTTATAATCCGGGTTGTTACATTTCTTGTCCTTGTCCCTAAGATGGATACCCCTCTTACTGTCAAAGACTACAGACCTATTGCCTGTTGTACTACATTTTATAAGGTCATTAGTAAAATTCTTGCTAATAGACTGAAACAGGTCCTGGACTCCATTGTTGGGCGTAGCAAGTCGCTTTTGTGGTGATAGAGATATTTTTGACAATACTATGTTAGCTCATGAGCTTGTCTCTAAATATGGCCGTGCTTATATCACTCCTAGATGTTTATTAAAGGTAGACATCAGGAAAGCTTTTGATTCTGTTAATTGGACTTTTCTTAAGGATTGTTTGCTCTACCTTCATTTCCCTTCAGCTTTTGTGGACTGGGTCATGGCTTGTATCACCTCTCCCTATTACTCTTTGCTGATAAATGGTGAAGTGCAAGGCTTCTTCCCTGGTAAATGTGGGCTCAGACAGGGTGATCCCTTGTCCCCATACCTTTTTGTTCTTTGTATGGAGGTGTTATCAAGGCTTCTCAGAACACTTCCTAAGGTGAAGAACTTCTCTTATCACCCAAAGTGTGTTCAGTTGAACCTTACCCACCTTATTTTTGCTGATGATTTACTTATCTTCACTAGAGGGGACCTCCCTTCATCAAAGTCAGATCATCGCTGGATCAGTTTAGTGTGCTTTCAGGTTTGGTTGCTAATCCTTCTAAAACTGATCTCTACTTTGGAGGGGTTGCAGCTGATGTTAAGGGTCTTATTTTGGCAGCCACTGGATTTAGTGAAGGTAAATTCCCTTTCAGGTATTTGGGTTTGCCCTTGTTCAATGCACGAATTACCCAAGATATGTATCAGCCTCTGCTTGATAAACTCAAAGCAAGCATTCAGCATTGGGCAAACAAAATTTTGAGTTATGCTGGGAAAACTTTGCTGGTGAATTATATTATTTTTGGGTTAAACAATTTTTGGGGGGCAAGTATTTTACTCCCTAAGGTGGTCATTAAGAAAATCAACAAGATTTGCAAGGATTTCCTATGAGGTATTTCTGATGGAACTCGTAGGCATACTTTCCTTAAGTGGCAATTACTATGTTCCCCAAAATTAGAGGGGGGGGGGGGATAGGCATAAAGAAGTCCCCAGTTGGAATTGTGCGCAAATGGTCAAATGGGTCTGGAAACTGTATAATAAGCCTCAGTCTATTTGGACTAGGTGGGTTCATACTTATATCCTTAAAGGGCAGAGTATTTGGATAGCTAGGCAAACAATTTCAAATTCTTGTTATTGGAACAATGTGGTTAAGATGAAGGATCTTCTTCTTAATATTGCTGGTTCTTCTTCTCTTGCTATGCAGCTGCTTGAGAGGTTTACTCATCATGCTCGTTTTGACACAAATGAGGCTTATGATCTGGTGAGAAGTAGGCGTGAGCCTGTGCCTTGGCATTCTATTGTTCATGGCAAAGGTTGTCATCCTAAATACTCTCTTACTGGTTTTATGGTTATGAATGATAGCCTTCCTACTATGGCTAAGCTTATTACCCGTGGTTTATTTTTGGTTAATCGCTGTGTGCTTTGTGAATGCTCTATGGAGGATCTTCACCATGTCTTCTTCAATTGCTCTTACTCTCGGCAAGTTTGGGCTGCTATTGCTACATGGGTACACCTTCCCCTGTCTTTCTCCTTAGATACCATTGTTCAGGCGTTTCTTTCTGAATTCAGGACTGGCAAGCAAAAGGCGAGCTTGATGGCTTCTTTTCATTTCATCTGGAAGGAAAGGAACTCTAGGATTTTTTAGGGGACTAAGTCCTCGTCTGATTCTCTTTGTATTGTTATTAAACGTGCTATCTCTTTGCGTCTGTATGGCTCTTTTGCCTAGGTTTTTTGTTGGTTATCTTCTTTTTTAGGGGGCCTCCTTGGTCTCCTTTGTAGGAAAGGGTGGCAAAGATCTTGTATGTAACGTTTATCTTGATGAAATAAAAAGATCTAAAACTTTTCTGCAAAAAAAAAAAATAATAATAATAATAATAATAATAATAATAATAATAAAATAATAATAATAATAATAAAATAATAATAATAATAATAATAAATAATAATAATAATAATAATAAAATAATAATAATAATAATAATAATAATAAATAATAATAATAATAATAATAATAATAATAATTTACAAATATGATAGTAGTAGTAGTAGTAGTAATAATAATAATAATAATAATAATAATAATAATAATAATAATAATAATAATAATAATAATAATAATAATAATAATAATAATAATAATAATAATAATAATAATAATAATAATAATAATAATAATAATAATAATAATAATAATAATAATAATAATAATAATAATAATAATAATAATAATAATAATAATAATAATAATAATAATAATAATAATAATAATAATAATAATAATAATAATAATAATAATAATAATAATAATAATAATAATAATAATTGTTCCGGGTGTAATTCCGGAGTAGGATTATGACCACGTAAGCTTGTTGAATGATGTCGTTGCTTGGCTCTTCCTTTCGCTCTTTCCTGTTTAAGATGAACAAACTGAGGGCTCGGCTTGGTACCGAGCGTACTCACTCCGACGCTCAAGTCATTAAACTTAAAGAGATTAAGTTGTGTGTTACTTGGCAAAGTATATTGTAGAGAGATAAGGGAGTTTATACCAGATTAATAGTGAGTTTTAGGATGAATTGTGGATCGTTTTCTCAATGAGGATTGAGGAGTATTTATAAACTTTCACCTTTTGTCACGTAGCGGCCAAGTGGCCAAGTGGCTAGCAGGTGGAAAGACAGTTCTACCCTCGGCCGAGGGACCCATGGCAGGCCGGCTGGCCTGGTTGACTCCATGCCGAGGGGACTGGATGTGAGTACGCGGATATGCCTCCCGGTACCGCTAGTTTCCTACCCGAGACCCAGTGACAGGTAGACAGTGCGCGTCGTTAGGCTATCTAATACGTTGACTTGCTGTCTTTTGGCTTTGACCTTGCTCAATATGTTGACTCGGTCAGCGGGTGCAGAATATGCCCCATCAATTTGCCCCCAGCGTAGTCTATGCGTGGTATGGACCTTCGATGAGTGTTGAGCGTATTCTGCGCATGTTGAACTTCTTCCCCGGCTTCTTCTTCCTCGTCTTGGTTCTGTTCAGGCCGTACCATATCCCCCCTCCACATGGATGTGTAATGGACATCCTATGTGGAAAAGAAAATGGCGCTGGTCGAGACCAAGGTTGAGAGTGCCGTTTGTACTTTTGATTGCCCCGCCACGGCCGTCTTTTCTTTGCTTTGTTGATCACCGGCCGTTAGTAACGATACCAAGGAGCGTGTCGAAGAAGTTTGGTAACTGTATGTCGATTGACATTCCGTGGCTGCATGCTTGACACGTGGCTTGGCATTGATTGGTGGACGTTTCATGGGCTTTGCCCTGATTGGTCCGCCTCATGGGCTTTGCTCTATAAATAGAGCAGTGTGCCCCGTTTTTTGGCCATCAAACTTCATTTTCTCAAAAAAAAATTTCCCCTCTCTTAGTTTTTCGATGAAATTTCTCTCTAGTCTTCAAAGCGTTACTCGGCGTAGCACTTTTTCCAAGGTAAACAAAAAAATTTTTCCAACTTTTTAATTGTTAAGTCTTTGTTGTCACTATGTCTTCTGCGGATGCTCAACCCAAGACCTTCAAGGGGGGCAACCGTCGCATCCTCGATGAACAGAGCCACCGGTTGTCACCCCGATAGGGTTTGGGGGTCCTGAAGCCGCTTTCTCCTGAAATTGATGAGCAATTTTTGGAGGGTTTTGATGATGACGATGATGAGGCGACCCCTTCTGTCGTAAAGAGGCCGCATTTCTCGTGGCACGGCGACGCCTGTTCGATCAATCCTGATCGTGCTTGGACGAACAAGTTCGGTAGTTGTTCCGGTTCTGACCTTTTTGAAGATCATTACTCCTTCGGCAGGGGGTATAAAATAATTGTTCCTGAGGGTGATCAGGTCGTCTGTTGCCCTCCTGAGGGTTGTATCGGCGTATACATCAGACACCTGGAGTATGGGCTCCGGTTTCCTCTGAATGAATACGTTGATGCCATAATTAAAGCCATGAATGTCGCCGTGGCCCAACTGCATCCGTTGGCCATCAGGACGATTATTGGCTTTGTATGGTTATGTCTTTTTAAAGGGGAGGCCCTAACGGTGAACCTCTTCCGCCAGCTCCACCATCTTCGGCAAACTACCCTAGGTGGCACGGGGTGGTACAGCATACAGACCGAGGCTGGTTATGTCACCGTTTCCAAGTTGACATCTTGCAAAGACTGGAAGGGGCGGTGGGTATACGTTGAGGTTCCGGAGGACTTTCCGCTGCCCCGGTCCTTTCAGAGCCGCGTCAATTTGCGGTGTGAGAATCAAGGGGAGCATGACAAATATGTCTCCCGGAATAAGCTTAAGATGGACGCCATGAAGGTCTATCTTAATGAGGACGAAACGCAGGCAATGAGGCTGAGAAGGATGGTACGCCGAAGGGATGGATGCCCCCGACGCAGATCGTTCTTCAGGATGAGCTGCTCTGCCACGTCGGCCTCATACCGGCCCTCAGCCAGGGTGAGTGGGGTCGGTATGAGGCCCATCATTGCTTTTTATGTTTCTGTATTTGAACCTTGGTTTATTTCTTTTGCTTAACTCCTGCTTCGTTTCTTTTGCAAACCGATTTGGCCCGAATCGCCTCTGTCTCCGTCCTCAAGAGGTTGGGACTTGACGAGAACGGGAGAGTTGTTGAGCCAGTATCCTAAGGCCGCGCCACGTGATCGCAGACCGCCCCTCACGAACTTATGGAGCAAAGCATTGAAGGCACTGGATGTGGCGGCGGCTCAAGCGCAGATTGTTGGTAACGTGCCGCGCCGGAGACCAAAGACAACGTCTACGGCGGCAACGGCGTCAACTCACCAATCTTCAATCCCCGTAATCCAAAAGGAGCAGGTGGTCGTCGATGTTGAAGAGGAGGTCACCGTTGTGGAGGGTCCTCCTCCTTCAAATAAGAGAAAAGAGGCCGAGCCTGCCGCCGCTAGCTTTATTCGAGGCCGGAAAGGAAAGGGACCAAGGACCCACCCCCTCGCCCAAGAAAGCTAAGAGTGGTACGGATCTAACCCATGGCTCGGATTTAGCAGGTTCATTGGGCATTCCTGATGACAGGCTTTCTGACATGTCAATGAATGTTGACATGGATGCTTTGTCAGGGTTTTTTGTAGATCAGCCGCCGTCAACTGTCGTTCGCACTGAACGGCAATTGGAGAAGCAGCCTGTGCAGACGGGCGGTAAGAATGTCACTGTTGACTCCTCATCCCAGAAGGTTTCCCCCGCTCAGCTTGTGGCGGAAGGCAGAAGGTTGTCCAAGAGGCTGGGGAAGTGGACTGAACTAGCCGCCAATTATATCATGGAGCAAGAAGAGGTGATGGCTCAAGCTGGCCCTGTGCTTGAACGGCTTAGGATCGAGCTTGCTGCTTCTAAGAAGGAGGCCGAGAAGTCGAAGAAAGACTTCCAGGCCGCCATGAAGGACCTCCTTGCTGAGCGAAAGCTTAAGGAGGAAGCTGAGTAGGCGGTCCTAGCCGAGAGGGCCAAGGTTGAGGCCGCATTGGGCGATGCCGCTAAGTCGCGGGAGGAGCGGGATAAATTTGAGGGCGGCTATAACGCCGTGGTTGGGCAGAAGGAGAGATGGAAGACCTTGCAGTCGGCTGAGGCGAAGGAGCATAAGAACACCAAGGCTATCCTTGCTCTGAGGGAGAAGGATATTGAGACATTGAAGACCGTCATCATCCCTGACATGTGTGCCCAGTACCGGGACCAAGCCGAAGATGCTACCAGGGATGTGATCAAAGAGCTCCTTCCAGAAGACAACTTCCCATGGCAAGAGTTTGACCGGCTTCTGGATGAGAAGGCCGCTGCTGCGGAGGCAAAGGCTGCGGAGAAGGCAAAGGCGGCGAAGGCCGCTGAGGAGGCTGCGGAGAAGGCGGCCGGATGTTAAGGTGAAGAAGGCCGGAGAGGAGGCCGAGAGGGCCAAGGCAAGTGAAGCCGCCAAGCTCTCCTCTCGCGCCGCCCACCGATGGTGATATCACACTGCCGCCGGTGGCGGCGCGAAACAAGCATAGGGAGACGGGCGGTCGTTACAGATTCACCCGCCCTTTCGAGACAAATACAAATTGTTCGGGGCCAACTATTGAGCCTTTCCTCCCTGCCATCCTTTTGACACTTAAAGTCTTATGTCTGTAACCTTTTGTTGTACCTTTTATTTTTTTGTTAAACTTTGGTAGGTTGTGTTTAGGCTATCCCTATGGGGACGGCCGTCGACTTTGTTTTTGCCTCACCTGTAAACATTTTTCAATAAAGTTTGTTTATTTTGCCTTCATCAAGTTGTCTTCATACGTTTTAACATATTGAGTGCTTTTTCGTTTTTACTTTCGGCTTGGCCGAGGCAGTTAGAAGGCGCATCTCAATTGTACTTAAACGTTGTTAAACATGTTGGCATGTCGGTCGCTTCCTCCTCCACTCCCGGTCTTAGCCGAGGCGGTCAGATTTACGCTTCCCAACCGCCGCTGTGAATATGTTAGCGTATCGGTCGTTGTGTCCCCGTCACTCCCGGCTTTGGCCGAGGCAATCGAGGTTACGGCTCGACAGCGTTCGTATCTGTAGACATATTGATCGCTTCCTCTGCCACTCCCGGATTGGTCGAGGCGGTCAGATTTGCGTTTCTCAACTTTACTTATACGTTCCTAAGCATGTTGGTCGCTTTCGCGAGTATCAACTGCATTTGTAGTGACTGCCGTGGCGTCTACTAAGCATGTTGGTCGCTTTCGCGAGTATCAACTGCCATTGCGGTGACTGCCCGGCTTTGGCCCTGGCGTCTAACTTGGTATGACTACGGAGGGGACAAGCATCTTGATGGAAAATTTGGATTAGGCTTCATAAGATATAATCACGCGTTGGGGTGCCCACAACGGTCTCGGACACCTCCGCCGCTATACAAAATACTTCCTAAGGTTGTCCGTGTTCCAATGGCTCATTAGAGGAACACCCTCCATGTCTGTCAGCCGGTATGTCCCCGGCCTCATTTCTTCAACCACCTTGTAGGGTCCTTCCCAGTTGGCCGTCATTTTACCATGGATGTTTCCTTTGTTTGTTGCGGCCGACTTTCTTAGGACTAGATCTCCTATTCTTAAGTCCCTTTTGTGGACCCTACGGTTGTATGCTCTTCTCATTCGGTTTTGATAAATTGCCAAGTTGAGCCGTGCCGTGTCTCGACTTTCTTCGACCAGGTCTAGGGAGGCTCTCAGGCCTTCCTCATTTTCGACTGGGTCAAAAGTTTGCGTTCGAATGTCGGCACCGCTGCTTCAATCGCGGACGGCCTCAGACCCATAGACTAGGTGGAATGGACTGTACCCCGTTGCTTCTTTCTCCGTGGTTCGAAGGGACCACAGGACGCCGGGTAGCTCATCAGCCCATCTTCCCTTTAGATCTTCAACCTTCCTCTTTAGCCCGTTCAATATTGTTTTATTGGCTGCCTCCGCCTGCCCGTTGCTCTGAGGGTGGCAGACGGAGGAGTATGCAAATTTGATACCGAGCTCCTCCATCCAGTTCATCACCATGTCGCTCCAAAACTCTCGGCCGTGGTCAAATACCATGACTTGGGGAACCCAAATCGAGTTATGACGTTCTCCCAAAACACCTTTCTTACGGCCGCCGTGGTCTTGGCAGGTATCGCGACAGCCTCGACCCATTTGGTGAAGTAGTCAACGACGACGATTAGGTACTTCCTTCCTCCGGAGGCCGTCGGAAATGGTCCTAATAAAACCATCCCCCACTGTGCAAATGGTAGGGGGCTAAGTACTGGTTGTAGGTCTCGGGAAGGTGTATGTATCACCGGAGCATGCATCTGACAATTCTTGCACTTCTTGGTCTTTGTTCTGGAATCTTTCAACATGGTCGGCCAGAAGTAGCCGGCTCGGAGAGCTTTGTGGGCTAACGTTCTTGCCCCCATGTGATGTCCACAGATGCCTTCGTGAATCTCTGTCAGTATGAGCTCCGCGTCGGCTGGGCCGACACATTTCAAAAGTGGTCTTATCACGGACCTTCTGTATAATTCTCCTTCGAACACCAAGTACCTTGCGGCGATCCTTCTTATCTTCTGAGAGAGACTGCGGTCCTCCGGTAACTCTTTTGTTAGTTTGTATTTCATTATCGGAGTCATCCACGTCATCTCGGCTTCGATGTCGCCCACCACGCCGACGGTCTCAGTGATGCTTTTAGCATTCCTGATATCCACCAGCACGGTTCGACTGACATTCTTGATGCTCGAACTGGAAAGTTTTGAGAGAGCGTCGGCTCGGTTGTTCTCGGACCTGGGGATGCACTGTATTTGGAAAGATTTCAATTTTACAGTGTCGGTTTTTACCCTTTCCAGGTATCTCACCATCCCGTCGTCTCGAGCCTCATACTCTCCTCTGATTTGATTAGTGACTAAGAGTGAATCTATTTTAACCACAACATGCTCCGGCCCAGCAGCTCTGGCTAACTCGACTCCAGTTATCACCGCCTCATATTCGGATTCGTTATTTGAGGCCGAGAAGGTAAACTTCAAGGCGTACTCAAACTCGTCCCCGTTAGTGCTGATGATAAGGATGCCGCTCTGAGTCGTTTTGCCGTGGAGGACCCGTCGGTGTATACTTCCCACACACCGGGATGTGATTCTTCTTGGTAAGTGCACTCGGCCAGGAAGTCTGCAAGCGCCTGCCCCTTTATCGAAGGCCTCGGCTTGTACCGAATGCCGAAGCCAATAGCTCCACTGCCCATTTGATAAGTCGGCCGGATTTTTTGAATTTTTCTAAGGCTTTCTCCAATGGCTGGTCGGTTAAGACCGTCACGGGATGTGCGTCGAAGTAGGGTTTTAACTTCCTTGCGGCGACGACGACGGCGAAGGCCGCTTTTTCAATCAGAGGGTAATTTCTTTCGGCGGGCAGCAGTGTATGGCTGATAAAGTAGATTGGGTGTTGCTGGTATTTTCCTCCCTGACAATTACGGCACTAACCGTGGCCGAGGTAACTGCTAAGTATAGATATAGCGTCTCCCCCAGCGTCGGCCTGGACAGGGTCGGGAGAGTTAGTAGGTGGGCTTTCAGTTGTTTGAAAGCCGCACTGCTTCCTCCCCCGAAAAGTCTTTATTCCCCTTCAACACTTTAAAGAATGAGGTGCTCTTGTCGGCCGACCGAGAGATGAAGCGGGCGAGAGCCGCCATCCTCCCGGTCAGCATCATAACCTCTTTTTGATTCCTCAGCTCCGGCAGGTCTAATATTGCTTTGATCTTCTCTGGATTGGCATCAATTCCCCTGGCGCTGACAAGTACGCCGAGGAACTTTCCGGCCCGGACACCGAAGTTGCATTTCATTGGGTTAAGCTTCATCTTATATTTCCTTAGTGAACAAAATGTTTCGCTGAAATCGGCCAAGTGCTCGCTGTCAGACTTGCTTTTTACAATAGCATCGTCGACGTAAGCCTCGATGTTTCGCCCTTTTTGATCTTGAAACACTTTGTCCACCAGCCTAGTGTAAGTTGCGCCAGCGTTTTTCAAACCGAACGGCATCATTTTATACATGTATGTGTCGTGTATGGTGATGAATGCGCACTTAGGCATGTCTTCCTCGGCCATGAATACCTGATGGTATCCTGAGAAGGCGTCTACCAGGCTTAGCATAGTGTAGCCTGCCGTTGCGTCAATTAAACTATCTATTCGAGGCAAGGGATAGAAATCTTTAGGGCATGCTTTATTAAGATTTGTAAAATCAACACACATCCTCCACCCCCCTGATGACTTCTTCACCATTACAACATTTGCTAGCCACTCAGGGTATGTACAAGGCATGATAAAGCCCGCCTCTAATAGTTTATCTACCTCAGCTTTGATGGCCTCATCTTTCTCGGCTGAGGAGTTCCTCATCTTCTGTTTGACAGGGCGAGCGGTGGAGAGTACGTTCAGCTTGTGAACGATCACCTCCCGGCTCACGCCTGGCATCTCGGCGGCTGGGTATGCGAAGACATCTTTGTTCTTCCTCAGCAGGTCTAGGAGATCGGCTCTGAATTTTAGCTCCAGGCCGACACCGACAGTTACGGTGTGCCCTGGGTCAATTTCCACTTGCTCAGTCTCGGATCCTTCGACCATGCCGACGTTGGTGTGCATCAGATCACCCTCCTGTTGTAAGGATGGGCTCTTCCCCTTCTCTGACTTCTTCGCCACTATAAGAACGTTGTAGGCAGACGAACCATCAATGACCACGAACTCAGATAAAACATTCTTGGCCGCATCGGCTTGGCCAAACATCACCGGCAGTCTGATTGACCCCAGGGGTACCAGACCGGCCCCGGAGAAGCTGTATAGCGGGTTGGTGCAGGGGCTCACGTCTTCAATCTTCAGACCGAGATTAAGAAAGCACTCCCTAAACATGATGTTTGTGTAGGCGCCTGTGTCAATCAGGCACCTCTTCACCAAGTGGTTGGCTATGTCTAGGTGGACTACGAGCGGATCGCTGTGCGGGGCGATGACTCCTTCGTAGTCCTTCTTTCCGATGGTTATATCGGGGACGGTGGAAGCGGAGGTCACTGTTTTGGGCACAAAGTTGATGGCTTGGTATAGCTCATTCAGGTGTCGTTTGTGCCCATTAGCTGACCCGCCGTTCTCGTTTCCTCCGATGACAACCTGGATCACTCCCATGCGCTGGAATCCTGATTTTTTATTCGCCCCGTCGGAGCTTGTTTCCGGGCCTCCAGCTACATACTTGCTGAGGGCCCCCTTTCGGATTAGCTCCTCGATGACGTTCCTCAAATGCCGACAGTTGTCGGTCTTATGGCCGGTTTGGCCGTGGTAGTCACAAAACTGGTTGGTGTCACCGTCCCCCCCGCCTTGGGGGGCCTGGCCCACTTCTGCCCCTCATTCTTGCTTAGGGCAAAGACCTCGGCCGGTGATTTGACCAGGGGGGTGAGACCGCTGTACCGCTTCTGGGTGTATGGTCCCGAACTCCCCACGGCGCCCGCCGAGTTCTGTTTCCTGTTAAATCTTTCAAGCCGTGACCTATTCATGTCATGGCGTCCTTCATCTACGTTGTCCCGGCGGCTCCTCCTCTCTCGGTGCCCAGCTTTCCTGTGGCCTACCCAGGTCTTGTGGTAGTCCTCCACCTTTACGGCTCGGTCGGCCATCTTTCTGGCTGAGTCTAGGTTGAGGTCCTCGCACTTGATGAGCTCATTTTTGAAGTCGCCTTTCGGCAGGCCTTTCATCAGCGCAAAGGCCGCCAGTTCGGTGTTCAGCTCACGGATTTGCTGAACCTTAGCGTCGAATCTCTTGACGTAGCTCCGGAGGGACTCGTCCTCCCCCTGTCGGGTAGTCAGGAGATCTGAGGTCTCCACAGCCCTTCTTTTGTTGCAGGCGTACTGGGCTATGAAGTTGTCTCTCAGGTCGGCATAGCAGTATACCGAGCCATTAGGTAGCCTCTTGTACCAACTCTGTGCCATCCCATGCACGGTCGTTGGGAAGACTCGGCACCACACCTCGTCGGGTTGCTCCCACACCGACATATACGACTCAAAAGCCTCAGCATGGTCGGTTGGGTCGCTATCCCCTTTGTATGATAGGGGCGGCAGCTTCAGCTTGGTCGGCACCGGGACTTCGAGGACATAGGCACTGAGGGGCTGTCTGACCACGTGTCGAATGACAAGCGGCGATCGGCTCCTCGCAACCTTAGTCCGACTTCTCTTTCCGTGGCGGGAAGGGCATCTTGTTGTCCGACTTTGGAGAGTCGGACTTCTTTCTTCATTTCTTCGGGGGTGGCCTCGTTGTTGCCGCGGCGACGCTGTCCTCCCGCGAGTGGGGGATGGACTTTGGTCTGCCACTGGCACCACGGGCTCCGCCGGCGTCCTTGCATGCCCAGCTCCTTGTATTACTCCGGTCAAGTTGTTCGGAGTCACTTTGTGGGCCCTAGTCACCTGTGGAGGCGCTGCCGCCCCTGTCGCCGTGACAAGAGTAACCGGCGTACCACCCATCAGGTCCAGGAATAGCTTCAATTTGGCCGCATCGACCACATGTCCCATGATAGTGACTTGGCCGGTCGGCATCGGTGTTTCTGGCTCTCTCGGCATCCCGTACTTCACCGGCTCAATGACTCGGCCGGTGGGGGACTGCCCGATCTCAGAATTAGGGAACGCGTCATCCTGGTAGAATGCGGTTTCGTCACTCACAATTACTTCTTGTTGTTTTGACATCCTCTTAGCTCTTTGAATGGTTTTTGGTTGTTTTTTTTTTGTAAGGTAGGTGACCAGCTTTTAGTATGGCTTCCCACAGACGGCGCCAATTGTTCCGGGTGTAATTCCGGAGCAGGATTATAACCACGTAAGCTTGTTGAATGATGTCGTTGCTTGGCTCTTCCTTTCGCTCTTTCCTGTTTAAGATGAACAAACTGAGGGCTCGGCTTGGTACAGAGCGTACTCACTCCGACGCTCAAGTCAGTAAACTTAAAGAGATTAAGTTGTGTGTTACTTGGCAAAGTATATTGTAGAGAGATAAGGGAGTTTATACCAGATTAATAGTGAGTTTTAGGATGAATTGTGGATCGTTTTCTCAATAAGGATTGGGAGTATTTATAGACTTTCACCTTTTGTCACGTAGTGGCCAAGTGGCCAAGTGGCTAGCAGTGTGAAAGATCGTTTCTACCCTCGCCAAGGGACCCATGGCGGGCCGGCCGGCTGGTTGACTCCATGCCGAGGGGACCGGATGTGAGTACGCGGATATGCCTCCCGGCTGGCTAGTTGCCTAGCCGAGACCCAGTAATGATGCCGGTAAAGCGCGTTTAGGGTCATCTAATACGTTGACTTGCTGTCTTTTGGCTTTGACCTTTCTCAATATGTTGACTCGGTCAATGGTGCAGAATATGCCCCATCAATAATAATAATAATAATAATAATAATAATAATAATAATAATAATAATAATAATAATAATAATAATAATAATAATAATAATAATAATAATAATAATAATAATAATAATAATAATAATAATAATAATAATAATAATAATAATAATAATAATAATAATAATAATAAAAATAATAATAATAATAATAATAATAATAATAATAATAATAATAATAATAATAATAATAATAATAAAAAAATAATAATAATAATAATAATAATAATAATAATAATAATAATAATAATAATAATAATAATAATAATAATAATAATAATAATAATAATAATAATAATAATAATAATAATAATAATAATAATAATAATAATAATAATAATAATAATAATAATAATAATAATAATAATAATAATAATAATAATAATACTCCGTAGGAATTAGGAAATTTCCTAGTACCTTCCTTATGCCTACCTTCTACTAGTATAAATACAAGACTTGCCCCATTCATAATTCACTCTTACTTTTACAACAACACAAATAATTGATGAGAGAGGGAGATCTAAAAAGGGAGGAAAAAGGGAAGAACTTGTGTTAAATTAACGTCTCAAGCTAAGACCGTCTCACAAGGTAACTCATGTTTTATACTTTATATAACTTGCGTATTTAACCACCGTTTGACATAACCGTGACCGTGACCTCTGCCCTGAACGACCATGACCCCATCGTGTCTACTTTGACCCACCGTTGACCACCAGTGACGTCGGGAATGGGTGTTTAAAGGGGCTGCTGTACTAGTGTTTGTATACACGGTTTATGCGGGTTTTAAACCCTTACGTTGCTTCGTTTGAGACCAGACCTGGATTGGGTGGTCCCTAGTCGATGAGTCGACCACCATGGGTGGTCACATGTGGCCAGAGGTGGTGTTTTGCGTAGTGGTTTCCGGGAAAACGCGAGATTTGTGTTATTATGTTAAACCGTGCAAAGATAGGATTTTTAGACTCCCATCATGACTTGACTAGACTAGGACTTGGACGGGGGTTACAACCGGTGGTTTGTGGTGGTTGTGGTCAGCTTGTGGTGGTGGTTTGTCTGGTGGTTAGTATATAAAACGGGTTGTTTACATGGGTTTGGGCGAGTTGTTGTTGGTGTTTATTGTTGTTGTTGGGTCGTGGGTGGTAGCTAGGGCGAGGTATGGCAGCCGTGACTGGGTTGTTGGTAGTGTTGGGTACGGTGGAGGACGCTGGCGGTCTTCAGTGGGGGTGGTGGACGTGAGTAGTGGTTTAAACCGTGGGTTAGTATTGAGTGTTGTCGGGTTTTCGTGTTAGTTTTATATTTTGGTCGTGGACTGCTACTAGGGCGTGAGATGGTGGTTATGTGTCGTGGTTAAGGCTAGCGTTTGGACCGTCTCTTGGCTGCCGGCAGTGGTGGCTCGTGGTGGAGCTGGTAGCAGGTGGCGTGGTGGCTGGAATTGTGGGGGATATAATACACGGGATTGGGAGTAGGAGAGGATGTGTGGACATGGGTGATTTGGGTAGTATAACACGTGACTTAGAAATATTTTATTATTGGTATGTGTCATGGGAGAAACACGGGTATTTTGGGTAGTTTGTCGGGTTGTGAGACGGGTTATAATTACTAATTTGTGTAATAAAATAATTAATAATATTAACTAATTAAATTAATAAGTAGTGTAATTGTTTATGTAATTAGATAGTTGGTAATTATAATTATCGTGTTTGCTAGGTGATGATTTTATGAATGAATATTATCAGCTGATTAACTTGGATTGCGTAATTGGGATATTTGCTAATCAGGTAGGTTATCTACTCAACTCGAATATGTTTTTGATGTAATTTACTTGATGAAACGTTAATTGGAATTGGATGTTGTTTGTTGGTTGAATATCGTTGTTGTTGATTTATCATTATTCATACTTTATATAATATTGTTGTATTGAAGGCCCAGTCCAAGGGTGGTGGGGAAAATGAAGAACCGGTCCACGGGTGGCGGTATATAAAAGGATGTCTCAGGATTGATGTTGATATTGTTTATAAGGGTGTCTCGGGTTATTCATATGGGTGTCTCGGGTTGTGTATGGAGGATGTGTGGAGATTTGGAGTTTGTTATGGCTGTATAAACCGGACCAGGGGTGGCGGTTTATACAAGGGTGTCTCGGAGTTGCCATTGTGTTTATGGGTGTCTCAGAGGATGTGTGATTGTTGGAATTGTGAATGGAGTTGAGTATTTGAATAAATGATTTGTCTTATTGTGGTATTATTCTTGTTGTTTAGATATTCCTACTCAACCTCACGGTTGACTGTGTCTTTGTGAACACCTGCGGTGAACCGTTTTATGGGGAGCAGTTTTGACAAGTACTAAAGATTAGCTTACTTGGGAGCTTAAGGGAATGCGTGAGGACTCGGCCAATCTACCTAGAAGTCTAGATCACATAGATTATGAGATCACTTTATTTATTTTCCGCTGCGAGTTGTATTTATTTTATATTAAGTTTAGTTGGTTAATTTGCCATAACATGTAATCATTAAGTTTTAATCTAAAGTACTTTGGCGAGTTGGACATTGTTATTCACTACCTCGGGAAACCGAGATGGTAACGCTCTCATTTACTTGGGATGTCTAGCTAAAGACTCCTGAATAAATAGGGATGTTACATTATGTGCAGTTTATTTCGGCCGCATAACGGCATAAACCGTCATCTACCAAACTTATTCAAAAGCTAACCTGCAGGTACAAACAAAGCAACCCATCAGCAAAGGCACTCAGGCCATCATATATACAACCAAAAAGGGAATATGTAAACCAAACTCGGGGCTCGAGCCCGAAACAAAATGTATAAAGTGCAAAATGAAGGTTCCAAAATATGCAAAAGTCTGTGAAGTACAGCCAACAAAAACGACAAAGAGCAACAAACTACAGCTGGTCGCCACCTAGCTCAGTAACTCTCGCCTCGAGAGCAGTTATCTCGGCGTTGCAGACCTCTAGCTCCCTCAGCAGGTGAGCTGTCTCCTCCCGAGACTTGGCAAGCTCTCGCTCCAAGTCACACTCCCTCTGGAAACGGCAAGAATTGGCTCATGTCAATCATTTCAAGCATAAGGAAAGTTAGAAAATTCAAAAAATGAAGTAAACGGAAGGTTCATACCTGACGTCCTCGACCGCCAGTAAGTGCCTCGATGGCAGTAGCCCGTAACCAGTTGGCTACCATCCAGAAAGCCACAAACCAGGATGGCGCAACCTACATTTCAAGGATCCTCAATAAGTTGATAAGTTTAAACAAGTGTATTCTTATACAAAAGCTGATTGAATTGGGGAGCATACCCTCCGAATCAGAAGCTGCCACTCGTCTAGACCAGCATCTCTCACCGCCGCGTCAAAGTCGCGAAGCTCGGAGATCGTCGTCATCCCCGTCGCATCAATGTACTCGAGGGTCTCGGGGTACGCTGGGGGCTCGATGCCCGCCACCTCAACCTCCTGAAAAATTCAAATGGTTTTCATTAATTGATGATCATTCATCATGTTTTCATGTCAATCGAAAAAGAATAAAGCACTTACCACGACTGGCCAGTACGCCAATCTCCCATAGAGGAACGCCGAGTAGTCCTCAGCAGGAAGAAGGTGGGCGTCGCCACCAACGCCAGCTAAGTCAGCCTCCCTCTCAGCATCGGAAAGCTCCCTGAACATCGTCCAAGGAGGATCGATGGGAACCGTCAAGACATCTCGGGAGCACTGACGAGCCAAGCGCTCGCCCAAGTACCACACAGGACCCATTGACGTCCTCAAAAGCAACCGGCTTGAGCTCCTAGGTCGAAGGACCTCAGCCACAAAAGGAGGAGCGCCAGTGTAGTCCGCCCAAGGCCTAGGCACCCACTATGAAAAGCAAACAAAAGGTCATTCATATGATTGGGTTCCAAAAAAAGAGCAATGAAAAAGTGAACAAAGAAAAGTGGCTTGAAGATACTCACGCCGCCCAGCTGCAGAGCATTCACGCCCCCTCAACAGGCATCGTGGAAGGAACGCTGGCTCTTCGTGCGATACATCACCCAATCCCTCACGCCGGGATAAGCTCTCTCCCCTGGCTCCGTCCTCTTAGGCGCGAGACTCGGAAAGTAGGAGTACACCCACGCCTGTAAAACAAGATAGTCAATAACGATCTTTCGTGATTCAATAAAGAAATGATCTTTCATGAAAAGAAATGGAGGTTCATACCTCCAGCAATAGTCCAGGGCCAACAGTAGCAGGAGAAGTCCCCTTCAATATCAACTCCGGACGAACCATGGCCCTCATATAGCGAATGAGGACCGCAAAGCCAGCAGTAACCCAGTCCCAACGGCCTAGGCCACTCAGGTCAGAAAGGAAGGGAAGAAGCTTCGTCGATAGCCTCTCTCCCTTGTCTCCGAGGTAAATTGAAGACAAGAACCACCAGAGCCACAAACAGACTCTCTGCTCTGCAATGCAAGGAGGAGGAGCCGTCTCCCTCCCATCGATCACCACCATCGCCGGTCTCTTCCCAGCAAAATAATCACGAACATAAGAACTAGGCACCAACCCGGGAACCGCAGCAGCCTTCGGCATCAGGTTCCAGCCGATAAAGCTCCTAGCCTGAGCCGAGTCCACCCTCATGGCTGACTCCGGCCACACCACCGCCTCAGTCCCGCACGGCAAGCCAGAAATCATGCCGTAATCCTCCAACGTGACCCCAACCTCACCGAAAGGCATGTGAAAAGTAGAGGTCGTGTCCCAAAACTGATCCAGGAAGGCTCGAACCAGGCTAAGGTTAGCCCGAATCTTCCTCTTCGTGACGTCTCTCCAAGCCTGTACCAAGGCACCAAACGCTCCTCGCTCGATGATGGCCCGCTCCTCTGCTGACAGTCTCTCGTAGGCCCCCATCATCATCATGTAACCCGAGAACGATCTGATGTTCACGGCCTCCTATTTTGATTCGGAGCAAGAGCTATCTTTACCTCGAATGAAAGGGAAAAGGAATAGCAAATAGAAATGAAAGAATATGAATGAAAGAGTGATGAGTTCAAGTTACCAAGCTCTTCACCGTCCTAAGGACAGGTGACCCTCCGCAGCCCAGATGAGGTGTCTACTGTCCCAGCTCTCAGCCCACTCTAGCGCTCCCCTCAGCTGGTGACCACCTCGTTTGACATTGGCCCACCTCGGAGCCTCCTCCTCAACAACCTCCTTCTCGACGACCTCGTTCTCAGCAGCTGCCACTGTAGTAGTGAAAGCCTGCTCTAACGTCTCCTCTAGCGTACGAGAAGGGCCAAGACCGTGTCCACGTCCATGGGAGCTCTCCCTGATGTAGAAGCCTCATCACCTGCAAAATTAAAGCAAATTTAGGTCGCGTCAAGTGACGATAAGCCTTAATTAGGGGATTTTCGAGTTTTCGAAGCTCCGAAATCGCTCTTTTCTCGCCATCTTTGGCCAATTTTCCCACAAACCCGTCCGCTCATATGGTAAATTGGGTCAAGTTAAGCCTAAGTTGAAGCCTAGTCATGGGTTCGAGTCAAAATTTTGACAGCATTTCGTTATAACGGCGATTATGCCCTAGAACAGTGTCCTGAAAAAGCTGTCACAAATCAAAATTTCGAAATGGTAGGAAGTTTACCCATCATACAAGGATTCCAAATACCAAGTTTCACCGCAAATGAGCAATCCTAAGGCTATTTTCGAAGAAATATACGGTTTAGCTATGAGACCGTCTCAATTTCACTCAAACGCTCAAAGCTCAACGAAAATTCGAAATAAATACATGGTTACGATCCTTATACTATCAATGTTTTTGGTGAAAATGTGAAAATATATTAATAGTAGGAATAATTAAGTTTTACACGATCACCAAACTACAAGAATCATTTTTTTCGATCTAATACATCAGGTAAGCCATACTAATCATACACTGGTTCCCATGGCAACTGATTCATCTTCAATGTCCATTTTCTCTCTTGGCATCTCCCTTTTATATCATGCTTCACTTGTCTTAGGATGTATCAAGGCGCCAACACTCTAGATTAAATTCTTGCAATATTTCTGGCATTCCAGATATGATACCATAGAGCTACAACTGCAGCCCCAATAATCTGGTTCTTCATCAAAGAGTTGCACCTCCATTTAAGAAACCAATCCACCACCTTTGCCTTAGGAACTTGAATACCAATCCACGCATTGAAGAGATCCCAGCAGTGTGTGCTAAAAGTACACTCAGAGAAAACATGCTGATGAGTTTCAGTCTGTGAGGAGCAGATTGCACAAGCCATATCATTAGTGATCCCAAAAGTAAAGAGCCTATCCCTAGTCATCAAGCGGTTCTGGACTACAAGCCAACCAATAAACGCATGTCTGGGAAGCAGGGTCCTATTCCAAATAAGAGGATACCAGGGCACAGATTGTTGCTGCCCCATAAGCCATCTGTTCCCACTAGACACAAGATAACTCCCTGGTAGCAAAGCCCAAGTCCCATTAACAAACCCATCTTTCAGAATGTCCTTTACTTGACAGATTTTTCGCCAAGTCCAACTAGTATTAACTGAGGGTTTATAATCAAACCAATCATTTCCTTTCATATACACATGACAAACCCACCTAAGCCATAGATGATCACTCTTCATAGCCAGCCAGCTGGTGTATTTACCTATCACAGCAGTGTTCCATAATCTGGAATTGATAATACCTAGGCCACCATGCTTCTTATCCTTGCAAATGTTATCCCAATTAACAGAAGGAGTTTTACCATACTGATCAGTACCAGACCAGATGTAGTTCCTACAGATCCCTTCAATCCTATCAATTACAGTAAGAGGGATAACAAAAATACGTGTCCAGTAGGAATGCAACTGACTAAGGACAACTTTAATGAGGACAAGTCTCCCTGCATAACTCAATTTCTTAGCCCCCCAACTTCGTATTCTAGTCACCACCTTATCAATGAGTCTTGTACAATCTCCAATACCCATCCTTTTGTGAGAAATGGGTACCCCCAGGTATCTAAATGGGAAGACACTAGGCTTGAACCCAGAGATTCTCAGAATATAGTCTATCTCCCCTTGCTCCATACCATTAAAATAAATGTCTGATTTATCAGTGTTCATTTCTAAGCCAGGAGAGCAAGAGAAAGAAGCAAAAGCCCTTAGTAGCACCTTAATGGAAGTTCTGTCACCCCTACTGAACCTCAATAGGTCATCAGCAAAGCAGAGGTGAGTTAGTTTTAAGGGTCTGAAAAGGGGGTGATAGTTGAATTCAACCCTGCCAGTGACTTCATTCAGTACCCAACTTAGATAATCCATACAGATGGTGAACAGAAGGGGAGATAAGGGATCCTCCTGCCTAATCCCCCTTTTGCCAGGGAAATACCCAAAAGAGGACCCATTAAGTGCAATAGTGTACCAAGGAGTAGTCACACAGGTCATAATCCAATTAATCATTCTCTTAGGGAATTGCAAAGCATTCAGCATTTGAGCAATAAAACTCCACTCTACTGAATCATATGCTTTCTTTAAATCTATCTTCATAATACTTCTGGGGGAGCAGGCTTTCCTCTTATAAAGCCTAACTAGGTCATGACATATCAATATATTATCAACAATGTCCCTACCCTGGATGAATGCACTTTGGGATTCACTTACAATAGAAGGCAGAACTTTACCCAGTCTATTGCACAAGACCTTAGAAATGATTTTGTACAAGACATTGCAGCACACAATAGGTTTAAAGTCAGCAACTGTAATAGGACGAGTTTTTTTAGGGATCAAAGTAAGAGTAGTGGAGTTCACCTGTCTTAACAGTTGCCCAGAATTGAAGAATTCCTGCACAGCCTCTACAATATCACCTTCAATGATCTCTGAAGCATCCCTGAAGAACTGAGAAGTATATCCATCAGGGCCTGGGGATATACTGATTTTGATAAGTTCAATTATCCATTTGCAAGGTCAATTTTATAAGGCAAAATCATTTGGGGGAAAAGCCCCAAATTTTCGACTTTTTAGGGTTAAAAAACCCTGATTTGTCGATCCAATTTGATCAAATACGGAAGATTAATGCAAAATTAATACACATACCTCGATTAGTCATGACAAATGCAAGCTTTTGATCAAATTTTGGCGAGAAATGGTTGGAATTTGAGAGAGTAATTGAGATTTTATGTTTCGAAATTATGAAATGAACCCCGTATTTCATCGAGTTTTTACTCAGGAAAGCCGCACTCAGGAAAAGACGCAGCAAGTGTTGCGCCTCTTCTAAGAAACGCAGCTCTTGCTGCGCCTCTTCCTCAGCTTCCTTCCGAATGAATTTTTGAAGATTCGTTATAAGTTCGTTATTTGTGGGCCCATCTTTGGTGCGCCTCTTCCTTGATACCATACATCGTATATTTGGTTCATTTAACATTTGTTCTTCGCCTAGACCCGCATTTCCAAGCCAACTACAAACTATCGTAATATATATTCTTTACCAAGACTTTGCTTGCCACAACGAGCGGATATTTTCTTACAGGTGTTTCGACACACCTTTATTCTGTTCCCCTAGTGAGAGTACACGGACAGCCAATCGTCCCTCTCGAGACATAGAGATCAGTTCCCGATTCCGTTCCCCCAGCGAGAGTACACGGACAGCCAATCGTCCCTCTCGAGACATGGAGATCAGTTCCCGATTATGTCCCCGACGAGAGTATACGGATGTCCCTCTCAACATGTGGAGATCAACATCGACCCCAAGCTCTTCCGAAGTTTGTTTGAAAGCCGACCCAAGCAGATTTCTCCTAGCAGTTCCTGCCTACGTCCTGCTGCCTCTTCCAATATCGCGTTTTGCTTCCCTTTGGAGTTTCAAGGAATTTCAGGTATGGTCTCTTCTTATGGCTGGCGAGCTTCCTTACGTAGTCTAATGGACTTTAAATGACCCTCCCCAATAGTCGACAGAATCTAAAATGTTTCCGACGACAGGTCCTTGGTTCAGACCCCTTGAATCGCCTCGCGTCGCCATAGTCGTCAGGTTGTAATCTTCGATTGACCTGATGGCTATACTTTGACTTTCGCCTTTTCCAAGCCTCAGTCAAAGTGGGGGCTCTGTAGATACCTCATTTCTGCACCTCCCGCAAATTACCCGGTGATGATTGGGCCGCATGTTTGGTACACGGAACGATTTGTGGCAGTTCATAAGTTTATCATCAAGTGATCTCTCAAACACTTGTGTCTACCTCATAGTTGTCATCTACGCGACGATACGGTCGTTTTGGCAGTAATTAGAGTACATTTGGAGACGGGTCAAAAACCGTCTTCATTTTCTAATAACCGTTTAAAATGCCGAGTCAGAATATTCTGGAATGTTCCGGATATTTCTATTCCATATTTTTTCCAATCTCTTAATTTTTGGTAAAATATATCCCAAAATTATCATATAAAATATTAAGAAAATAAGATTAATCCGCTATTCCATAATAGAAACACGGAAATCTTTCTTCCGTAGGAGGAAACCACTTAGGAAAGACGCAGCAGGTGTTGCGCCTCTTCCAAGAGACGCAGTGCTTGCTGCGCCTCTTCCTCAGTCCTATTCTGCGTATTTTTCGTATCTTTTCGAGATTCACTTCCAAAGTTTCTCCGAAAACTCTAATTTTCGTCGTGTGATTAGTATAAACAGATACCCTCGGTCTCACATATTTCCCACGCGAGTGTCCGTCCTTCTCTTCTCCCTTTGCATTCTAGACCACGTTCTTACTTTTTGGCGTCTACGTGCTTGAACTTTCGACCACGTAAGCTCGGATCCTTCTGAGTACCAGCCTCGTTTTGCATGACCGACCAATTTGACCAACTCCACATCAATAAACTTTAATCAATCTTATTCGTTTTCCTCCTAGAGGGCACTTTTGTTGTACATTCGAGTCGAGCATCACTAAACGTTAACTTAGTCAATCTCGTTTCGTCAAACATGTAAGTCTGAGGGTGTAAATCATTATTTAATTATTGTTATTTATTTTTGTAATCACAATTATAAGATTTACGTCGAAAATATGCTTAAAACCGATTTATAAAACTTTGTTTCAAACCCTTTTTACGGATTATCAGGAGACAAACATCGAAAAAGGACGCAGCAACTGTTGCGCCTCTTCGAAGGGACGCAACACCTGCTGCGCCTCTTCCTGAGGCTGCCGCAGTTCCTGCTTCCTTTCTTCTTCCTTCGTCTTTTGTTCGTTTGTTTGTTTCGTTTTCTTTGTTTGTTCATTGATCATTAACACGGTAATTCTAATATGATAATTCTAACATGTAAATCATTAATAATTTATCATCTTTTAAATTCCCGACTTAAATCCCTCATAATTAATATTTGCGGGTTTTCGTCATTAAAATCAATTCGGGTTTTTAGAGGTTCGATTTATTAATATTAAGTCTCTGAAATTCATCTGTTATTTATCGTTGCCACCAATAGTTCATCATTAATAACCTATTTAACCTAAATAATTTGTTTAGTTTGTTTAATTCTCATAATTAACCTTATTAATCTTGTAAATAATTTGTCCTAATTAGTTCTTATCCATGTTTTATCGTTTTTTATGACCTCAATCACATGTAAATAATCTGTTAATCACTTCTATCCGAGTCAATTATTCATAATCAAGCATTACATTTACATACGAATATTAACGAGATGCAGTTCCGGCTTCACATCCAGAACTCAACCCAAGAACATAACTACGACGACAGCAACAACAAAAACAACCACCACTTAATGCCTCGGAAGCAAGTCTCTACGTTTAGACAAGGAGTCAGATATAAGCAAGCTTTTACCTTTCAGCAAACATGGAAACGAGAATTACAAGCTAGCCAAAACAAAAGTACCACTTTCATAAACCAAAGATATGATGATTATCATTTTACAAACTCTTAACGGTTCCATTAATCTAAACTAACCATTATCACCTTTGAAATAACATAATTCCTAATCTTTAATTAAGTTACTTTTTCAGTAATTCAAGACAAGCAGTATCCACTACTTGCATATGCCACCAATCACTATCGACATCACCATCCCTGTCATCAGACCCACCAACAACATCACCATCATCATCATTCACCATCTCGCCCTCGACAGCCACTCGCCTCAACGCTCCACACCGGATAACTATTCCCTTCACCAGCCTCACCCTATGTCGACGCCCCTTCATGTTCATTCATGTTTAAAAGGTAGATCTGCAAAAAACGATCTAAGAACTTACAAAAGTAACAATACCATTCACTTACTCGGAAGATTCCGACACGAATATCGTGTTAGAGGGCCGGATACTACAACACCGATGATGTTTGCGGTGGTAGATCGACGATCGAGGGAAGAAGGGAGAGAAGTAAACACGACTTGTGCGTGGTCGGGATGGCCGCAATCGACAATGTGCCTACGTCGGAGATGCTACGGTGCCGGGGTCTCGGGGGTGATGTCTGGTGAAGGTGGACTGAAAGTGATAGGTGAGTGAAAGTCAGAGATTATGGAGTGAAGGTGGAGGGAATATGTCAGGGACAAGTGGAGTACTGCTGATTTTGTGGAATCTGACTATTTAATATTAGTTCGTAAGTTCGCACCGAACTTTCAGTTCGCACGAGATCCTATATATATACATATATACATATATATATATATATATACATATATATATATATATATTATATATATATATATATGTATATATGTATAGATATATATATATATATATATATATGTATATATATATATAGATATATATATATATATATATATATACATGTTTTCCATTCTTTTTTATTATTATATAAGTAGAAAGTTAGTCATTATAGTATTTTATTTGGTGGATTGTCTTTGAGTGTAAGGAGTACCGTACTCCCGGAGGACACAAGAATTTTTCTGGTGATAGTGTCTATGAATTCCAGAGGATGGGGTAACAAAAAACGTAACAAATAACATAAATAATCAATCAATATATATAACTAAAAGAGACTTTTTTCGAGACATATTTTCCTATTAGAAATAGAAAATAATTAATTATTTAAATTTCCTATTAGAAATAGGAATAGAATTTTTCTATTATAAATGGGAAATAATTAATTATTTATAATTTTCCTATTAGAAATGGGAAATAATTTACAATTTATTAATATTAGAAAATTATTCATTAATATTTGTACACTTATTATTAAATTAGAAGAAAAATACATTCAATATATTTATAATATCCAATATTATAGAAATGTGATAAATATGATAATTCACAATATAAAATATTTGTAAGAGATTAACAACATAAAAATTAAAAAGTCAATATTTGGTTAATTAATTAATATTGATGCTCTATTTTTTTTTTGTATAAATTGAGCACATCATCAATATAATTTAGAGAGATACGAATTGGGGAAGGGTTCTAATAATGAGTTAGATGGTTGTTTGAGGTAGGAATAAGGACGACTGCGTTGGATTTGGTGGTTAATTTCATGGTAGGTTTAATGGGAGTGGAAGCAAGATTGGTGAAAAACTGAAAACTTTGGTATTATTAATTAGAGAATGAATGTAAATCAGGTAATTTTATTAAAAAAAATATTACATTTGTAGAACGAACCAATACTAAATGTAAAAACACTTACTAAGTAGAGAAACTACTAGATAAATTGAAAAATAAACATACATCAAGAAAAAAGCCAACTTTAAAGTATCATATGGATAGACTTACTTTTGATTCATAGCGTGAAAAGTTTAATGAATATTGTGCAATAATTAGTGATCTAGGGGCAATAGAAATGAGACAATAATTATGAGAGAAAATTTGAAGGAAAAGATACAATAAAAATGGAATGGAGGGAGCAGGATCTATTTATACTAAATGGAATAAATACCAAAGTTCGTGTATATATATATAATATTCAAACTTATTCAATTTATCAACATAGTACCCGAACACTTTGTTGGAATAATAGAAATGGAGGCAGGGAAAAGGACGAGAAAAGAGGGAAGGGAAAAGATTTTGAAGGGAAAGGGAGAGAGATATGAGGGAATATTGCTTCTTAATCTGTTATTTGTTGGAGGAGAAATAAATTTTCTTTAATACAGAGACGAGGATCCATTTGGAATAAGGATTGGTGTTTCATAGAGGATAATGTGAATTTGGACGTCTTAGGTGTAAAACATGGCAGCAAGGTATAGTGGATTGGAGGTTGTTTCAGTAGTAAGAACTTATCACGGTGGCCTGCAATGTTTTATTTTGCAGGCAAATTTAGTCGGGTGGAAAGAGGGTGTATTTGTGGAGAGTGATAAGTTTTGACAAGGGTACATAAATAAAGTTATTTCATCAATAAAATATAACTTGGAGAAAACAAATAGACATCCTGAACAATAACAAGAAACCTCTAAAGATCATGTGGATAAACTTAATTTTGACTTCATCGATCCAAAGTAAAATCTCAATCCTAACAATATTGTCGAAGGTAAGGGTTAGTTTCCATTGGGTGGCGGATTTTTCTAGAGGCAGGGTTTTAGTTTTTCACTTGGTTGGATAAATTTGAGATGAGTTTTGGAGATAAGGATGGATCTTGCCATGGATGGGGTTGTTTTAGATCATTTGTGCGAATAAGGAAGAAAAATAGGGCGTCTGCGAGAAAGTTTTTGTTTCAAATAAGGAGATAGGGGCAAGATTGCGGTGGGTTGAGTTGATATTGTGTATGAAGGTTGAGTGAGGATGAAACTATGGTGATTTTGTAGAAGGTAAATCTCACTACATACTGCATCGTATCATTAAACAAGGGTAGAATAGACAATTTTATCGAAGAGTCAATCATACATTGATTTCCATTATAATGAATGATTCTGCTGGTTGTGGTGCTCTGAAATGATTGTTTGGAGATGAGAGATATGTTCATAAGAAGCCGCAGCCATACAGTATTGTGTTGGATCTTGAATCGCATTCAAAAGTACGTCTATAGTTTGACTGGGAGATATAACTATGTAACTACTTGTAATGTTTTTGCGTAATTACCTTTGATCCAACAATGATTAAATTATACTCCGTAGTTTGTTATTTGAAATAAGGGGATTTGTTACATTATTGAGTTGATTATGCGTAGTAAATATTGTTTCCTTGACCAGTTGAAAAACAAACAGGTATCATGAACAAAATCTAAAAACTCTTGAGTTTGGAGTATTATATGTATAAATTTCATCTTGGTTTTATTTTCGTAACAAAAAATATTTATTCCTAAAATAATCATTTATTCTCATTTCAATATTATGTTAACGGAAATTATTTGTTGGTGATGCGGCGTACATAAAAGCTTACACATGAATTACGTACCATATTCCATTAAATTGTGAAATTTATCACGCATTATTTTAATATCCGTGCAACGCACGGGCATGAAAACTAGTTAAACTTTAATTCAAAAAACCACCATAATCCAAATACAACTCATAATGCCAGATAATAATTAAAGACTTAATTATTAGAATCTGATGAAGTATTAGGATACTCTTCATGAATTTCGATATAGATCAAGTCGTAGATCGGCTCTTCATCATCAGCGAGCAGCGCATGTGGAATGACCTCTTTCTCCCATGACATAGGCATGGTGGCAAGAATGTGATGCCTCTTGTAATGTCTCAGCAGATGATGATCAAGATGGGTCGCAACCCATAGATAAGGGCCCTTTTGTCTAGCATCCGAATAAAAGTCCTCTTTCCCCGCATCTTCCCCCGCAAATCTAGCCCCTAAATTGCTCGCCTGACGAAAACTATCATGGCGGTTGGCTTCGTCAAACTCGATGATGACTCTTCATTGCGCACATTTAGTCCCCTAATTGAACCCATTTTGCATACAAATATAGCATTTCATGACCATTTTATCTGTCAATTCCTTCCAATTTTGCTTTCCTATTGCATCGTATATGTCTTGTAGGAAAGAAGATAATGAGGCAAAATTCCCATATCTCGCGCATATTCGGAAGCTTGTTGATGATCTTGGATGGACTAGTGTGAAGAGGAGGCAAGAATGATGACCAAGGATGTAGGAATAAAGAGTATATAGAAGGATCATAGGCTTAAAAGCAAGGATGATGAGAAGGAAGCCATAACAAGAAGAAATTGCTCAGAACCAGACCAAGAGTTGCTTGTTTGGCTCTGAAAATATGCTAGATGAAACGGTGTCGAAAAATCAAGTGGTCTAGGCTTTTGAATCACTCCAATAGGAGTCCGGATGAGGAAATGACGTCCGTTTTACAATCCGAGCTCAAATAGACAAGCTGTCCCAGGCTCCGGGCGTCTCAGACTCAGGCCGGGCGTCTTGGACTCAGGACGAGCGGATTGTTAGGCAATCAAGAATGGAGCAGAACCCTGTCCTAGGATCCGAGCGTCCCGAGCTCAGGACGAGCGTCCCAGACCAGGATCCGGGCGTCCCGATGCCCAGTCCGAGCGGATTCCCTCACAGGACAAGCCGTGCTTCAAGCCAATCCGCGCGGATTTCCTTGAGAGTTGCTACATGATCCGCGCATTTCCCTCGAGACTTGCAAAGCTCTATTCAACACTTAAGCATTGTTATTTACAAATCTACCCTTGTTTAACCTAATGATGTACCACTATAATACTCTATTGTATTACCTAGCTAAGGACCAAGTTCCCTTAGATTAAATCAATCTCTCTTAGATTAGATTAGATTAGGAGTAGATTAGAATAGATTATCCTTTAATCTTTCCACAAATTACACACTAATCTTTCCTTAATTATTGTTCAAGCTTCATTATTGGGTAATTGAAGATTATTGGGTTATTATTTGGAGATTTGACAACTCTTCATCAATCAATCAAGTTTTCTTCTATTATTCTTTCCTTTCCAATTGTTCATCTTAAGTTTGGTATAATCTCTTTACTCTTTACTCTTTATTGCTTATTTCTTCACTCTTTTATCATGTTTACACTTGTTATGATGATTGACACCATTGATAACATGTTTTCCATGATAATAAGTGAGTAGTTATTTAACTAGGATTACTGGGGGATTAGGGGAGTTAATCATGGGATATATTTTTGCTTAATGAGTTCATATGAATGCTTGCTTATTGTTCTTGAACTTATGCACATATCATGTTTGATGAAATGCTAGACTATGAAACCTTGCATTTTTTGCCCATCTCTTATCTATTCAACAAGGCTTGTAAGATATAAACCAACTCAAGCTTTGTTAGACCTTGCGTAGAGTTGAATAGAGAAAACCCAAGTCGACTTGTAGGTGTTGTAAAGTCTTAACCGACTCGGCTCCGAGATGTAAGTTTCCCTAGGAATTGGTTTATCATGCATGTAGTCTAACAGGAAGAATTAAGTCGACTTGTAGGTGTTGTAAAGTCACAAATGATTCAGCTCCGGGATCCAAATCTTCTTATGAACTATATGACATGAACTAACTTAAATCCAACAATAATAAATTGATTGCATCTATATAACTCATTGATCGGTCTGTTTCGTGTTCACAATTTAAGGTGTGGTCGTTGGGTCACGTCCGAATCAAAACACAATTTATAGCTTCACAAACAACTCTACAATTAGTAAAGAGGCAAGTAAAGGTCGGATCCCAAGGGACAGGTATTGAAATGAGATTTCTATTGCAACTAGTGGTGTCTTAGGGGTGTCACAAATTGGGTTGATGTAGAAGGTCATTAAACTAAAATATCAATGGAAATAAACAAGCAAGATAAAATAAAAGGGTTGTAAACAATTGATTAAAAAGCACTAGGGTGTCATGGGATCATAGGGGAATCATGGGAATTGATCATACAAACATGTTCTCAAATTATAAGCAAGCAATTATTGTTGTGATGGATTGAGTTGGGTTATATCTTACAATCCTAGGAAAGTTTGGGTCCCAGAGCCGAATCGATTAGATTGTACAACACCTACAAGTCGACTTAGTCTTCCCTACTCAACAACATGCATGGTCTAATGAGACTCGAGTTGGGTTAAGTCTTACAAGTCTCATTGAAAAGATAGGAGATGGTGGTAAATGCAAGGATTCATAGGCTTAGCATTTCATCAAATATAACATGTGCATGAGTTGAGATCAAAACAAGCAAGCAAATAAAACATGAAAGCATATTAATTTAAGCATGAATCATTCCCCATGTTGGTTTCCCCTAATCACCCATTAACCCTAGCTAAGAGACTCCTCAGTCATTATCATGTTGATCATGCTAGCAAGGTTGTCAATCATACCAACAAAAGGAAACATGATGAATAAATGAAAGTAATTAACAATAATTAAAGAGGGATTAAGAGAATTATACCTACTAATGATTCCAATAATAAAGCAAAGATAAAAGAAGTACTTGATGCTTGATTGAGAGGTTGTCAATCTCCCAATAATAACCCAAACAATCTTCAATTACCCAAAATAAAGGATGAACAAAAGAGAGATTAAGGAAATAAAACTTGTATTAGAACTTGATTAATTGTTGATTACAAAATTAAAGAGAGATTTGATTTGTATTAACTACTCTAATTATTGATAAGAAGAACATGTCCTTCTAATTAGACTAATGGGGTATTTATAGTGGAAATTAGGGGGATGCATTAGAGTTAACTAACGGCTAAACTAGTAATTACACTTTTTAGATTGAGCAGGGAGGAGCCGGTATTTTTCGAAGGAAGGGCTTCTTTCTTTGTAGCTTGGAGAAGACGAAATTGCGCTGTAGAGGAATCCGAGCGGATTATTGTCGGGACGGGCGGATTCTGGCGGTGGAACACGAGCGGCTTTGGAGGAATCCGGGCGGATTGTGCAGTGCTAACCCGAGCGTCTTGGGATGAAACCGCACGGATTGTGCAGGTGGAGGACGGCCGGATTGTAGTCAATCCGCACGGATTGTTCTTCAGCAAGATTTCTTCTTCTTTTCTTCCCTTTTCTTCATAAATTCCTTGTGGACTCAAGGATCCTTTCTCAACATTGCTCATCTACTATAATATGTACAAAGGCCTTCTAAACTTGTCTCTCTTTGATGCTTGGTCATTGGATTCGATCAATTTAGTCTCGTTTTGCTATGAAAATGCAAGATTCTTACTCCTTTCCTACCAAGGGATCAAAATCTCAAAGAATATGCAAAACAAAGAACTAAAGATAATAAACGACCCAAATATGCACTAAAAAGCATGGGAACAAGGCTAATTCGGGGGCTAAATATGCGCTAATTATGGTCACATCAAATATCCCCAAACCGAACCTTTGCTCGTCCCGAGTAAAGAGGTGACAAAGACTAGGACCATTATTTAAACTAACCTAATAACATAGCCGATATGAGACAATTAGCGGGTCTCACTCCGCCCCTTCAACTCACAACAAGACAACCATGAGGTAGGATGCCTTCTTGCAAGGCAAGGTGGGTCTTGCCAAAATGGCGACACATCCAAACATTAAGCACACAAAATCACATAATGGATGCATCTACAAAAGAATAGCCACTTCCTCATCAAGCGGCGGAGGCACTAAAGAGGAACAAATTTAAGAGCATGTAATCCTTCACAAATACTAGTTCAACAAATTACTAAGGCTAAAAGGATGGCACTAAATCACCTCCAAATGGTGTTAAACTAGACTACTTTTGTCCTCAATTTCCAAATGCTTTCGTCAAGAGCGATCAGATGGTGGTGTAATGATGATCCCTATGATGCTAGTAGCATATGACATGACAAGTCTCGAATTCTCTACAAAAGTAAAGGTCATGGATCGTCCCAAGCTCGACAAAGTGGCTTGACAAAAAGGCTTTTTGGGAATGAAATGCTCAAATCTTTATACACAACGGGTGGATATGACTAGTATTCAAAATTGTCCTCATTTCACTTTCACATTTCAAAAATTTAAGATGGGGTTTGTCCCTTCCAGGCTAGTGTCCTTTGCTTTCGCCAATCGCTTATTAGGCAACCGGTTAACCTCTAGACAATAGCTTTTCGGAGTGATAGTCACTCTGTCTCTGGGCGGCCGAATTCACAACCGTGTGGGGGCCCAATTCAATGGATCCCGCTCCAAAGCACATCGAAGTGGTACGCCTCCATCAAAACAAATTAAATTTCTCAACATTCAACAATTCATAACATTTGAGGTTTCCTTGGCATTAGATTACTTCCACATGACAAAATTCTTTGAAATGAGCACTTCAAGCTTATTGATAGAAAATATTTTTGGGTTGCCTTACCACAAGGTCAATTAAGGTCACCTAGACAAGTTAACCAAGTCCACATCGCATAACGGGGTTGGATAGGTGACTCACATGCAAACCCTTGACTAGGCTTTGGGTCATGGGTCAAAAGACACTAGTATGACACTATCTAGGGTGTTTTACAACCATTCTAGTAGGCAAAGTCTTAAGTTGAACAAGTATTTGTAATGGCTTAGTTGCTCTTGTCAAAGTTCCTAATTAGGCATTTTTCAAAACTTTTATCTAAATGCAACTATATGCTATGATGCAACTAATATAAACATCCTAATGCAAGGATAGAACAAACACAATATATACAAACAATATATACAAGACTACACTACAAAAGGAAATAAACATGTTTTTGGCTTTTCAATTTTCAAATTTTTATGATTTTCAAAATTTTTCAATTTTTATCATTTTGGAATATAAAGTTAAGTTAGAATTCTCCATCCCCACACTAATATGGGCATTGTTCTCAATGGCCAAAAATGATGGGAAATTATGCAAAGATGATGCATGATTTCTATACTAAATGCAATCTACACTAGTCTACACTACATGATGCATGGTTTTTGTTATGACGGAGAGGATAATTTAGATTACCTCCCGTTGTGTATGCATTAACTTCCCCAAACCGAGTTAGACACTATTGCTAATGTCCAAGGATGGGTGTAGTTCATGCACACACTATGCAATGCATGAAGCTAATTTGTCATTTTGGATTTTGAAAGTGGGAACAATAAAATGAGAACATCTCAATGGTACCGAGGTGTGACTCCTCTATGGTGCTAGGACTACTCCAACAATGATCAAGAAAATAATTAAAACAAAGAGAGAAATAGACAAACCATGAGAGGGTAGGAGCCTCCAAGGCTTGCTAATCTTCCATCATATCATCACCATCATCACTTTCCTCATTAGAAGTGGTCTCATTGCCACTTCCCTCTTCATTTGCTTCTTCACTTTCTTCTTCACCTTGCTCATCATCTTGCTCACCATCCTCTTCTCCTTCTTCACTTCCTTCTTCATCAATGTTATCATCAACCTCTTCATTACCGACAACCTCATTGTCACCCGAAACGACCCTAGATGCACCCGGAAATAGGACTTCTCTATCCGCCCAACTAGGCAAAGGACATGATGGATCAAGTAGTCCTTGCCTAGCTAAGTGTAGGAGGGGTGGATATTGAGCCAAGTAAGCAATTTTCCGATCCTCAAAAGCTTGCTTGTGCATTGCTTGCATGAGAAGAGTCAAATAATCATTTCTTGCTTCAACACCTTCCGGCTTGAACTCTTGGTACTCAAAAGGGTAAGGTGGTGTGACAATGGAAGAGGAGGGCATTTCAAGTTCACCCTTTTGTTTTCGGATAATATACTCGGCCTGTTTTGAAAGGGGAAGTAGATAATTGGTCCGGTGGACGCTTAGACGACAAATCTTTGAAGGCAAAGTAAACGATCTAGCCTCACTAGTGAGCCATCCATACTTGGTGTCAAGAGGGTTATGGGCAACCCACTTGTACTTGTGTATCATAGTATGCATATCAACAAGATGACCACCCTCCTTTGCTTCATACTTGTTATCCTTGTTGAAGTTAGGATCAAAGTATTTAGCTAGGATAGTGACTAGGCCGCCATTGACAATAACGGTAGTGCTTTTCTTCCCACAATCAATGTTGAGCCATCTATCTACCAAAAGCCTTAAAGAGTTGAAAGGCTTGGTGTGTACTCTTCCAATGTTCAAAGCCGATTCAAGAAGAATAAAATCAAGTTTGGTGAAATGGTTGGTATCTTTCCTTGCAATAATGGTGTTTCCTATGACCTTGTGCCATACCCTTATGCCCGGATGGTGGACTAAAAGAGCACGACTCGCGTGAAAATCCTCAAATTTCCTTCCGGAAATTGCCTCCCAAAGAGGGTCGGGGTCATACTTTCCATAATTCTTAAAATAACTCGGTTCATCACTAAGACCCAAAATTTCACCCAATTCCCTAAAGGAAATGCATCTACTAACATTAGCTAGACGAAACTCGAGGTTCTCCCTAGTGTCAACTTTGGTTGCTTTCAAAGAACTCAAAAACTCCAAGGTAAGGGAGGGGTATGTCAATTATTTTGATTCAAACAATTTCTTCAACCCCATTGCTTTGAAAAAGGCTCTAGTTTGCTCAAGGACACCCAACTTATCTAAGGTATCTTCACAAATAAACTTGGTGGATTGAAATGATTTCCTAGCAAACTTGGCAAAAGTATCTCTATGGGTTTTGGAAATAAAATTTACCTCCGGATAATGCAAAAGTTGATCAATTTCCGGAGTCGTAGATGTTGTTGCTCCCATAGAAGGTTGTTGTTGTTGTTGCACTTCCAAGTTTGGGGTTGCTACCACCATAGCCAATGCTTTCTTTGCTTGAAGAGCCTTTTGCCTTTGTGAATGTGTCTTAGCCTTTGGTGCCTTTGTTGCCTTTGTTGCTCCCTTAGTCCTTGCCATTGATGAATTAACCAAGAAAAGAATGAAAAATCTTCAATTTGTAGTGTACCCAAATCGATTTAAAGGTGAAAGGCTTTGCCTTTATAAATTCAAAAATCGACTCAAAGGTTGAAGATTTTGTGCTTGGTTTTGATTTTTATTGAAAAAGGAGTGATTGATTTGTTGTTAAAAGGATGATTTGATTTGATTTTGGTGAATGTAGTTGAGGAATTTTGTTTTTGTGATGGAGAGGATGAGGGTTTTGATGTTTTGAAGTAGTGTTATGAATGAATGAATGAATGAAGGTGGGAGGGGTTTTATAAAGCCCGAAAAAATTGAATCGGGGCAATCCGTGCGGTTTACGCTCAAGACGGGCGGATTATGCACTTTCTGGGTTGGGAAAAACTCGCCTAAAGACGGGCGTCTTTAAGAGAAGACGCTCGGATTCGCTGACACGGACGGGCGGATTCTTGAGAAGACGGACGGATTTCAGATCCCAGAATTTTTCTTGTTTTCCTCAGCAAAGAAGACGGGCGTCTTCCTTTCAAGACGGGCGGATTTTCAGAGACGAGCGGATTGGTGTTCAGGACGCCCGGATTCTCTTACAGTCAAAAATCATTCAAAAATTTAGCTCATAGGGACGTGCGTCTTCTACCCAATACGGTCGGATTGTCTGTAGACGGGCGGATTCTCTTGAATCCGCTCGGATTCGGCCCCTTTGTACCCAGATTCAGTTCTATCCGTGTACAATGCATATCCCTTATCATTCTTCCATTCTTTTTTATATCTCGTGTTCTTCATTGTGGGGGCACTACTAAAGCATGGATAGCCTAGGCAATTGCCATCTCCACACTAAGCTAAAGCACTACACATCAATTGAAATTATTAGTCCCTCCCTCACTTCTCTCAAACATGACAATTATCTTGATCAAAGTAAATAAAAATTCAAAGATGACAAAAATGCAATACAAGAATTGAAATGCAAGTTAGGGAGTTAAAAATATTTACAAATGGTGGTTTAGGGAGGACTCCACCAAACTCTCATTCTTGATGAGATGTCAAGGGGGCATGTCCAAGGTGTTGTTGATGTTGCTCAACACCTTGAAGAAGTAATCAAAAGCTTGTTCATTATCATGGTAGAGGTCTTCAATAGACCTTAGCCCTTGTTGTCGGTCTTGATCGATGGCATTACCAATGTAGGAATTAAAAATCCCTTCAAATTCGTCGTCCCAAAGACCACAAACTTCATTAAGTTGATCATTGAAAATCTCTTGATTTGATGGTGACAACTTTCCCAAATTCTTTTCTTGGCCAATGAGGCCATCTTATTCTTCTTTGATTGATTTTGATGAGCTTTGCAAGCTCTCCTTGTCACAATTCACTTGCTCTTTGAATGGAGCATCTTCAATTTTCTTCTTCCATTGGAGTTCCGATTTCTTCCTTTCATCCTTTCGGCTATAATGATCAATCATGAAACACGGTTCATGCAAACGAGGAGCTCTCATAGTCTTGTCAAGATTAAAGGTTATGCTTTCATCTCCCACTTCTAGAGTGAGCTCACCATGTTTCACATCAATCACCGCACCCGCGGTGTGTAGTAAAGGTCTTCCTAGAATGATTGTAATGTTGGAATCTTCCTCCATATCAACAATGACAAAGTCCACCGGGATGAAAAACTTCCCAATTCGCACGGGGACATCTTCCCATATCCCTAATGGTGTCTTCGTCGATCTATCGGCCATTTGGAGTGTGATGTTGGTGTATTTAAGCTCTCCCATCCCCAACCTTTTACTCACCGTGTACGGCATAACACTCACACTAGCCCCTAGATCACATAAGGCTTTGTTGATCGTTGTGTCGTTAATGGTACACGGTATTGAGACGCTTCCCGGATCCTTTAGTTTTGGAGGTGAACTCCCTTGAAGTATTGCACTACTCACCTTAGTGAAGGCGATAGTCTCAAGTTTCCGGATCGACTTCTTCTTTGTGAGGATATCTTTCATGTATTTCGCATAGGCTGGCACGTGATTTATTAATTCCGTGAAAGGAATTGAGACTTCCAAATTCTTCACAATTTCCATAAACTTTCCAAGTTGGTCATCAAATTTGGGCTTGGCTTGACGACTTGGAAAAGGAAGTCTAATCACAATGGGCTCCTTCTCCTTGACCTTGTCTTCATTTCTCTTTGAAATTTCTTCTTTTGATGATTCTCCATCTTTGGAGTTTTGCACAATTTCTTCCTTATCACTAGCTTCCACAACTTCATCCTCAACTTGCTTCTTCGGTGCTTCATACCTTGTACCACTTCTCAAGTGAATGGCACTAACTGTTTCATGTCTTGGGGATTACTTTGAGGTGGTAATTGCCCCTTTGTCTTTGTGAGCTTGAAGATGCTAGTTGAGTCAATTGTGTTTCCAACATCTTGGTGTGAGCTAGAATGTTGTTGATGGTGGTTTCCTTTGCTTGACTATCTTTTTGCATTTGAGTGAAAAATTCTTGTTGATTCTTTTGCATTTGGAGGACCGCTTTTTGGATATCAAAACCTTGGTCATTTTGGTGATTGTATGGATTTTGATTTTAGTAACCTTGGTTTTGATTGTAAAAGGGTCTTTGATTTTGGTTTCTCATGGGTGGTGGAGTGTATGTTGTTTGAGGGTTTTGAACATTTTGGCTTTTGTATGAGAGATTTGGGTGAAACTTGGTGTTTTCATTGTAATAGTTGGAATAAGGGGTACCACTCTTGTATGCTTGGAAAGCATTCACTTGTTCATTTGTTCCCCTACATTCACTTTGGTCATGTCCCAAAGTTCCACAATTCTCACATATCCCACTTGGGATTGATGAGGATGCCGTCATGGCATTAACATGATGCTTTGGTGATTTTGAGACTTCTTCAAGTCTAGCCATAGCTTTTTCAAACTTCAAATTGATTGTGTCAATATGAGCACTAAGTTGAGCACCCAATTGAGTAACGGAGTCCACTTCATGCTTTCCTCCTCTAGTAGCCTTGCGAGGTCTACTATATTGTGAGTTATGGACCGCCATTTCCTCAATTTTGTTCCATGTTTGATTGTCATCAACTTCACTGAACATTCCATTTGATCCCATGTTGAGAATGTTCCTTGAATCTTCATATAAACCGTTCCAAAATTGTTGTACCAAGAACCATTCGCTAAGTCCATGGTGAGGACATGAGCGACAAATTCCCTTAAACCGCTCCCAAGCTTCATACAAAGATTCTTCATCCTTTTGCTTAAAACCCGTAATTTGAGCTCTTAGCATGTTAGTCTTTTCCGGTGGGTAGAATTTTTTGTAGAAAGCTAGAGCCAACTTCTTCCAAGAATCTATTCCGAGAGTGGCCTTATCAAGGCCCTTCAACCATTGTTTCGCGGTGCCGATTAGAGAAAAAGGAAATAAGACCCATCGAATTTGGTCTTGAGTCACACCGGTTTGAGAGATCGCATCACAATAGTCGCAAAAGGTTTCCATATGAGAATGAGGGTCTTCACTAGGCATCCCCCCAAATTGGCTCCTTTCGACTAATTGGATAAAGGCGGATTTGGCAATAAAATTTCCGGTTAGATGTTGTGGTGTAGGAGTACCATTGGGTAGGTTCTCCTCGGTGGGTACGGAATGTGACGAGAATTTAGGCATTGTAGGTAGATTTTGGGTGGTATTGTGTAATGGGTTCTCCTCTCCTTCTCTTGCAAAAGGGTTGATGAACTCAATAGTTGGTTGAACAACCTCACTAATACCTCTCAAATTCCTCCTAGCAAATCTCCTATTGTTCGTCAAGGTTCTTTTAATTTCACGGTCAAAAGGTAACAAATCACCTTGTGACCTTCTAGACATGCAAAATATCAAACAACTCGAAAACAATTAGAACAAACCTTGAGGAGTTTTACTTCCCCAAGGCGAAGAAAGACACAACTAATAACAATAAAAGGAAATCTAAATCAAGTAAACACCGTCCCCGGCAACGGCGCCATTTTTGATTGGTCCGTTTCGTGTTCACAATTTAAGGTGTAGTCATTGGGTCACGTCCGAATCAAAACAAAATTTATAGCTTCACAAACAACTCTACAATTAGTAAAGAGGCAAGTAAAGGTCGGATCCCAAGGGACGGGTATTGAAATGAGATTTCTATTGCAACTAGTGGTGTCTTATGGGTGTCACAAATTGGGTTGATGTAGAAGGTCACTAAACTAAAATATCAATGGAAATAAACAAGCAAGATAAAATAAAAGGGTTGTAAACAATTGATTAAAAAGCACTAGGGTGTCATGGGATCATAGGGGAATCATGGGAATTGATCATACAAACATGTTCTCAAATTATAAGCAATCAATTATTGTTGTGATGGATTGAGTTGGGTTATATCTTACAATCCTAGGAAAGTTTGGGTCCCGGAGCCGAATCGATTAGATTGTACAACACCTACAAGTCGACTTAGTCTTCCCTACTCAACAACATGCATGGTCTAATGAGACTCGAGTTGGGTTATGTCTTACAAGTCTCATTGAAAAGATAGGAGATGGTGGTAAATGCAAGGATTCATAGGCTTAGCATTTCATCAAATATAACATGTGCATGAGTTGAGATCAAAACAAGCAAGCAAATAAAACATGAAAGCATATTAATTTAAGCATGAATCATTCCCCATGTTGGTTTCCCCTAATCACCCATTAACCCTAGATAAGAGACTACTCACTCATTATCATGTTGATCATGCTAGCAAGGTTGTCAATCATACCAACAAAAGGAAACATGATGAATAAATGAAAGTAATTAACAATAATTAAAGAGGGATTAAGAGAATTATTCCTACTAATGATTCCAATAATAAAGCAAAGATAAAAGAAGTACTTGATGCTTGATTGAGAGGTTGTCAATCTCCCAATAATAACCCAAATAATCTTCAATTACCTAAAATAAAGGATGAACAAAAGAGAGATTAAGGAAATAAAACTTGTATTAGAACTTGATTAATTGTTGATTATAAAATTAAAGAGAGATTTGATTTGTATTAACTACTCTAATTATTGATAAGAAGAACATGCCCTTCTAATTAGACTAATGGGGTATTTATAGTGGAAATTAGGGGGATGCATTCGGGTTAACTAAGGGCTAAACTAGTAATTACACTTTTTAGATTGAGCAGGGAGGAGCCGGTATTTTTCCAAGGAAGGGCTTCTTTCTTTGTAGCTTGGAGAAGACGAAATTGCGGCCAGAGGAATCCGAGCGGATTAGTGTCGGGACGGGCGGATTCTGGCGGTGGAACACGAGCGGCTTTGGAGGAATCCGGGCGGATTGTGGCAGTGCTAACCCGAGCGTCTTGGGATGAAACCGCACGGATTGTGCTGGTGGAGGACGGCCGGATTGTAGTCAATCCGCACGGATTGTTCTTCAGCAAGATTTCTTCTTCTTTTCTTCATAAATTTCTTGGGGACTCAAGGATCCTTTCTCAACATTGCTCATCTACTATAATATGTACAAAGGCCTTCTAAACTTGTCTCTCCTTGATGCTTGGTCATTGGATTCGATCAATTTAGTCTCGTTTTGCCATGAAAATGCAAGATTCTTACTCCTTTCCTACCAAGGGATCAAAATCTCAAAGAATATGCAAAACAAAGAACTAAAGATAATAAACGACCCAAATATGCACTAAAAAGCATGGGAACAAGGTTAATTCGGGGGCTAAATATGCGCTAATTATGGTCACATCACTCATTTATGCTATCTTACCTTGATTCCCCTATGATCCCATGACATCCTAGTATCCCTTTATTATTTGTTTACATCTTTATTTACTTTATTGCTTTCATTAGTTTAGAATCTTCAAACCAAATCAATTGTGACAACCCTAAGTGCTACTACAATTAGATTGAACAATTTGAGTACCCACGTCCCGTGGATCGACCCCGACTTGCTTTCTATGCTAATAGTTGGGTATAAATGTGTTTGAGGGCGTACAACGACACGCTCATCACTCGATAAAAGCGAAGCCTACAAAACCTTGCTTGTTTGTAGACACAGGGTACAGTTTTTTAACCGCAGTGAAACCGGAGTCATGAAGCATTTGCGTCAACCACCCAAAATCAGGGTTTAAACCCTTTCCATTCACATCATAATGAACCGGGAGATTATGGGGAATGCAAGTAAAAGGCTCTGCGTAATGAAAACATGATTGTAGCTTCGATACACCAGCCATATTTTATTTAGAGAGAAATTTAGAGAGAAATTAAAGAGTATATGTTTGATAATTTAGATTTTGACCTAAGACATTATGAAGACATATTTATAGAATTATTTTGGTCAACTTGAATATTATTGAGCAAATTGAATATTTATTAAAGTTTTGATAAAGTTTTGCATGCATTGGTCAAGCTGAGAAATCTAATCAAATAGTGACAACGGTTGCATTGAAAAACCGTTCTTTCATAATAGAAAATGATAACGATTACAAGAAAATCGTATCTATAACATAACAACGGGTACCACAAACCGTTGTTGGTGTTAATTTAGTAACGGTTTTCGAAATGTTGTTTTCTTAAACTGGTAACAGTTGTCTAACAACCGTTGATAAGAGTGATTTTATAACGAGCTTTTGGAAACCGTTAAACGTTTTTTATAACGGTTTGTTAAGCAGCCGTTGTCACATTATAACAACGGTTTTCGAGGGAAACCATTATTCTCATTAGCGCGGTCTAGATTTCCGACAATATTTAGAAAACAGTAATTTAAGTGTCATTATTAAATGTATTAAACCGTTGTGATACGCTTCTTATTGATGGCCAGATTTGGCGTAATGTTTCATTTATTGTGAGTGCTTATATCTTCCAAAACTACGTGTGACTTAACAGTATATTTGGTAAACTACTTGAAATATGGGAATTTTCCTTTCATGATAAATTAGGAAAACAGCTCATTTCACATTTTGTAGTAGTTGTTTTTCCAAGGTATTTCCACACTATCGACAACTGAAACTGAACTTAAAAATGTTATTTCCGTGTATGGTTCTATGCCTATCACATTTGCTACTTTCTGATTCTGCAGCATCTCGTGGTATCTTGTTCTCGTATGCCCCCAATTAGGTCTCTTTTTTCCTATTATTGTTTTAAATATTCAGATCCAGTTTCTGATGTTAAGTTTAATCTGTGTTGTAGGGAGAAAAGAAAAAGGGAGGGAGTAGTCAACAGTCAACACTGCCCAAAAGAAGCATCTTAATGATTGTGAACAGATCACAATACCACAGAAGAAAAACAAAAACATGATAAGAGTATTCAGAATGCATTGTTTTCTCCTGGAGTCACAGAGAAGTGCACTAATGACTTGGAGCCAGAGTCTAATTGCAAGAGGTATTTATCTCCCTACTCTTGAAATGACATTTTCAATCCATTGTTTCTAGACGTCATGTGAGAGCACGTCTGGCTTCCATTAAAATTGTTGTTCGATGTTTAACAAGATAAGATTGTTTAGGTATTTTTTACCGAGTTGGTTGATTCGGGTCAATGCGGTCTTACTCGTCGGATACTTGATTGTTTGTTAGTATGATGGTATTTAAATAAGGAAATAAAGTACGAAATATAAATTAACACGTGAGATTTGGTGACGCAGAAAACCCAATGTGGGAACAACCGCGGGAGGGACGACACCCTGCCAAATATTGCACTAGCTTTGAATGGGACGATGATTACAATTGTATCGTAATGCTAGTCTTGCTAACACGAGGTACCGTGTTGATGAGATCTCGAGTGAATGTATGTATGCGTATGTGAATGAATGTCCTCTTCTTTGATTGCTTCCTTAGCTATTTATAGGGCAAGAACCCTAGATGTGTCCTACTTTGATTATGGAAAGGGAATATAATTTTCATAATAACTCTTTCCATGTTTGACCGTCTCCCTCAATTCTTCCTGATCTCCCTGACTTCTCCCTAACTTCTCCCTGAATACTCTTTCCTAAATCCAAACGCTTCGTTCAATGGGCCTCAGCCTTCTTTTCGCGCTCGTGCCGGACCATTCGTCCTATTCCGTGCTTCCTACAACTGTGGGCTCCCCTTCTCTTACCCCTTTTCTTATGATCCATTTATTTATCAAGTGGGCCTTTCCCTTTTGAGTCATTTTTAGCCCAAACAGTTTGCCCCAAATTTCTTGTGAAGTACGCTTCGAGGTGTCGAGCACGGAATTTACCTAGTCGACTGTTAAAACCCTAAGCCGTCATTTGCACCCCTTTTCATGCAAATCCATCATTTCAGCCGCCCACCTCCTCTTTTCTCGCACCCTACTCCCTCTCTCTTCCTTTATAACCCCAACATCCTTTCTTCACTTCATTAATTACAAAATCATTTCATAAAAACTCTCCCTCTCTCTCTCCCAAATCCTTAATCTTCCTTCCCTCATTCCTCTGCCGGCTTCACTGTTCTACTCCCGTCGTTACCAGGTATTTCTTCCTTCTTTTCTTCTTACTTCCCATTTTCTCTTTCTTCATCATGGGCAAAACCCGACACTCATCATCGACTTCCACACCTACTGGCCGCAATCTTGATCCGGTCTTTCCTTCTCGGGGACTCTTCACTCACCCCCATGACTGTGACTATGCCTTGACCTCTGCTGACATCCCTATGATCAAGGGTTTGCTTGGTCTTGGTGACGGGGTGTATATCGCCATCCCTGAACCGAGTCAAAAAGCTGATGCCCTTCGTCCAGGATGCGTTTGCTTTTATTTATACCCATTTAAATATGGTCTCTGCTTCCCTTTTCTTAAACTCGTCCAAGACTTCATCTTTGCAAACAACTTTGCCATGGCACAAATTTTCGCCAATGTCTGGAGGGTTCTTCTTTACTCCTTAGCCGCTTGTCAAAATACTGGCAACTCTATCTCTCTGGGCGATCTGGCCCACATGTACCATACCAGGTCCCTGGATAGGGGCCAGTTCTCACTCCGGGGCTCTGGAGAGGCTCCCTTCGGGCATGTGCAAATCTCGAGATGAGAAGTGGTTTGAGGATTTCTTCTTTGTGAGGAAGGACTCTATCCAGCCGCCTGCCGACTATATCTTCGAGAAATTGGTCATAATTTCGAGTAAGTAGCCTCCCTGTCACCTAATTTGTTTTATCTTGCTGCTTACTAGCTTACTTCATCGCCCTCGCGCAGGTCCCTGCTACCTGACTCGTATTGGTGCCCAGTTCCCTTCCCGTAGCAAGTTGTTTTGTATCCCTGAATCTGAGAGAAAATTTCATGACCCGCTTCCTGGTTTCTCACCTGCTTCCTCCTTCAACCCCCTTCAATCAGCTCACAACATGTCTTCTAGTAAGCCTCTTACAGTTGTTTCAGTTTGCATGCTACTTCACTGACTGCTTTAATTTTTCTAACGCCTGAGATGATGTCTGCTTGCAGGTTCAAAAGTTGATCCTCTGGAAATCCTCCAGAGCGCCAAAAGAAAGAGATCTACTGCCAGTCCTGACGTGGCATCTGCCTCCAAGAGGAGTGCTCCTGCTACCTCTTTCTAGACTCCTCCTACTCATTCCAGTTCTGCTATGCCTGAACCTTTGGAGGTTGATCCATTGTCTCGCCATCCCCCTACTCCTCCTACCAGTCCTCGTGCCTCAGCTAGCGGAGGCACCATTGCTCACTTCCCAGAGGGTTTTGGGAATGTTGATAAAGTGCCCTACTGGCCAGAGATCGACCAGCTGCTCTTCCCTCCTCTAAAAGAGGCTTTCTCGAAATTTTCTCCAGAGGAGATGGCTGAGAACGATGTGCACAACGCCTTTATGGTAAGTGATCTTCGTCTTCAACCTGTTCCAAAATATATTTTTTTTTGAATCCTTCTTGCTGACTTTTGATTTTTCCTTCCCCAGACCCTTTAGTCTAGTCTTTACAACAGGAAGATGATCAACATAGTGCACACCACCAGTCGCGCCACCAATGCCAAAAACCAAGAGCTGAAGGGGACAGTTGCCGATTTGGGACAGCAGCGATCTGATCTGAAGGAACGCGTGGTGGAGCTGAAGGCTGAGCTTGCTGGTGCCAAGAAGAAGTTGAAGGAAGGGGTTGATCAGCTGACACGCACTCAAGAGGTGTGCAGCACCTTCTCTGATTCCCTTAAGCGTTATGACGAGAAGATCAGCGAGCTGATCTCCCTGGCCACCAATGTCGTTGCCTATGCTACCTGGCGGGAAAAAATCAGCTGGATGCTTGCTGCTTTTGAGGAGGCTCCAACCCAGCAAGCTGTAGAAGAGGAGGAGAAGCAGCTGGAGATGCTCTACCCCACCCCACCTGATCTGAGTGCGCTGATGCCTGAAGTGTGGGAGGTGAATTCTCATACACTGGCTGAGCAGCCTTCTGAGAGATCTTTGGATTCCCAGCAATCGCCGCCGACGAGCTCGGGAGGCTATGGCGGTGAGGGTGAGCAAGCCGATCTGGTACCAAATCAAGGTCGCAGTGCAGGAGATGATGCAGTGGAGGTCATTAATGTGAACGATAATTAAGTTTTTTTTTATCAATGAACTTTTTGGTAGTCTGGCCCAGTGGTGGCAAACTTGTAAGTTTTTTAAACTCTTTCTGGTAGTGTCTCCAAGGTGGCGATTAAACTCTGGGGCCGTATTTTGGCCATGTTTTTGGAATGCCCCTTGCCTTAGTTTTGGCAAGTTTAACTTATATCCTGTGTGCTAGATTTTGTTTTTCCTTAGCTTAGGAGGTTGCCGTGTTAGCCTGTTGGCTGATTTAGGCGAGTCATGTCATTCTGAGGAGGCTGACTCAGACTCAGCTAGCTACCGTGTCAGTCCGTTGACTGATTTAGGCATGTGCCGCAATGTAAGGAGTGTTAGAAATATATGATCTCATTAATTTACATATTCATATATGAATTAATTTATTTAGTCATAAAATAAATTGTTGATCTTATGCATGCAAACTAAATAACAAGAGATGAGAAAATCGTTTTCTCACCATCAAAAATTCGGCCAAATGGGCACAAATGAAGGTCTCCTACCTTCATTTGTTCTTGAGCTAGAAAATACATAAGGATGATCATCCATGACTTCAAATAGAAGCCCTCCAATAAGTAGCACCCAAGACTATCCCAAAATCCCACAAAATAATATGTACTAGATATTTGTAATGTGGTTTACCTTAAAATCGATTACTAATACTCATATACTACTACTAGTATTATTAAGGATTGATTTGTACAAATTTGATTCATAAAAATATTTTTTATGAAGAACAAGAGAGAGATTGTTGTGTTTTTCATAAAACATGAGAGAATAAAAATTGAGAGAAAAATCTCTCAATTGTTACACCTAAAAACCGGTGGGTGGGGGAGTTTTAGGACCCTTTTTCTTTTTCCTTTTTGTCTTCACAAGACTAATTAGTGTAAGCCTTTGTCATAGTCAAGTCACTATCAAATGTCATGGACAAATGAATAAGACAAATGAATAAGACAAAACTATTAAAAATGCCCACCAATTTTCGGTTATCATGTGTAATATGGAGTCCATTTTATTTTTGTCAATTGTACAATTGTATGTCATGTGACATGTGACATGTCTTATGTCATGTTTTAATTTAAAATGCATATTTAACAAATTAAATATCATTTACAAATAAAATAAAAATGGTCATTTAAATACTAGTTAGTATAATTCACAACATCTTGTAATTATAACTAACTTATCATTCTCATCTCGCGTGTTTCGCAAACACCGATTAATTTTAGTAATATAACTTCTTAAATTACTAAATAAAATCTTATTTAATCACATTATAATAAGATGTTATTTTCTCTCTTATGATAATAATTTGTTCAATTTTAAGGAATTAATTCATCTGTATCGACATACAATTAATTAACCTTTTTTTTCAATTAAGGGAATCGTCCTTTAGGTGTGAGCTCAAGGGATCAACTGATCACCACCGTCGCACGACAGTAATGTCAAACTCTAGCCAGCCAATCATTACCGATATGTGTGGACCAGTTGACTATATATGTAATGTATCATCCCTTTCGTATTCATGTTATGAGATTTAAATATGTGATCAATATGATCGACAATTGTGATCGCATTATTGTCAGGGACACTTACTCCAACAATCTCCCACTTGTCCTCGAAAAGTGTGCGCCACCAATTCTCTTGTCCTATTACTATCTCCCACTCAATGCAAGGTGTCTTTCGGGTCGTACTTGCAAGTGATCATATCGAGAGTGGTTTCCTCGATCTGGAGAATAACTGATATGACCGGAATTATCTACCATAGATACCTTCCGAGCGTGGCCACGCATTTCCAGTTCATTACTCCTCGAGTGGCCCTGAGATATTGTTTTAACCCTGACAAGGGGGTGGACAATTCCTATCGCACTTATTCCCTTCGACAAGCCACAGCCATCATAACCCAAAATATGCCCATTTGACCCCATTTACGAAGGTCGTAGTAACATATATCAAAGCTAATCTGAAACTGTGCCATCTTAGGCGAACAGTCTTTAGTCAAAAGAATCGACTCATTAGAATATTATAGTAGCTCTCGCAACGACCAGGCTATATAAATTTGCCAGAACTCTATAAGCGGTCACTGCCCGACAAAGTGTTCCTAACAGTCTGCCTATGTGATCGACTAGTCATCTCACATGACTGTATGGCACTGAACTTGCCATCAATCGCATCACACTCTAGTCACTTCTAGACGTCACCTCATACAAGTGACTATGGGCGAATACCACGTTAATCCGGGTTCACTTTAACGGGGTTCAATATTGTCATACAACCCGTTTGGATGTAACAAAGTTTAATAAAAGAGTTTTAAAGTAAAACGCGAACGACAAATGCGACTATCACATATGAATAGTCAATGCCTGATTATTATTTCATATTATATAATCTAATTTTATCTTGTATGTAGTTGTTCATCTCAATCCAATTGAAATGACATGACTCATCATGTTAAGCCTATGAATAGGCATTGTAAGTAGGTTTTAGCAACTCCCTGCTCAACCTTGCTACATACTTGTTTTCCTTTAAGTAATGTATACATTTGCATTACAAAACTTTCGAGTACGTGTCTAGATCCAATCTAGACATAGGCTTTCTTGCCTTAAAATAGCTCCCACTTGTTTTCACAAAGTGTGCGGGACTTATCCCTCTTGCACATCCCATGATTGCAAGTGTACTCAATTTCCGTTGTAAATATTTCTCATTGTTCTTTATTGCCTAGAACGATTCTAGAAAATCTATTTCTTAAATAACATAGCCATAATGGTATCTTAACCATCCTAATGTGTTTTGATTATGGTTTTGTTGGAAACCATGCGCAATCTCAATTGTCAATTGTCATTTGTGTAACACCCTTACACAAAATTGCATCAAAAACACTTTGTTTTACATCCTTAATGCTTCTGCAAGCACTTAAGGGTAATCTTTATGGCTTACTGGGTAACTATTACTTAAATTCGATTTGAAACAATTCATCATACTCAAGGTATATGAAGTGTTATACATCATTTCCCATTTAATTGATTCGGCAGCGGAAGCAAATGGAATCAATCAAATATGTTCAACTCGATTGAACTAGTCATGAATCTTATCAACATAAGACTCCTTATTTGACATTAATATCATGTAGATTTATCTCCATAAATCCGGATATTAAAGATGTACTATATTTCCCCAAAGTCTTAAATCATTCGCAATGATCAATATGTCATCCATATATAAGACTACTAAAATTTCCGTAACTCCCACTAAACTTCATGTATAAACACAACTTCTCGACTTATCGGGAAAAAATTTATACCATGATCAAATCATTGATTCCAACTCATTGATGTCCTACTCAAGACCATCTCTTAAGTTGCACATTATCTTAGGATTGCAAAAAAAAAAACTCATAACATGTATCGAATACATTTCTTCTTTGAAGAAGTGGGTTTCTGGATTTACTTTCTATATATCTCATCATAATGAAATACAATCCTTAGACTTAAGCTTCTCAATTAGTGCAAAACCCTTTGCTACCAATCAAGCTTTGAAATCTCTCTTTGATATCCAACAATTCCACTTGGAATTTATTTCGGATTTTTATGGCTCTAAGCCTTGTATTGAGTTGTGACTTAAACACTCTCATGTAAGTCATATGTTTATTACTTTCCAGAAGTAATTAACTTGAATCAAACAATTTCTTTGTAAGTTGTAAGCTCTTTACTTTCTTAAAAGTAACATGAATTCATCATCTTCAACAAGTGATGACTTTAACCTCCTAAGTTTTGAAGAAACAATGTCTTACACAAAACGTCTCATGTAGCCAAGAAAGACTAGTTTCTTGCGACATACAATTCTTTTGTGGCTCATGTAGCCAAGAAAGACCAGTTTCTTGCGACATACAATTCTTTTGTGGCTCTTGAATATTTTCTCCCACTCTGTCTTCTAGAAATAAACTTGTTTTCTAGTAAGACAGTTTCACGAGCCACAATCCCGTTGTACTCGTGATTATAGTAAGGAAAAATGAGCATTTGTTTCTTTTGAAAATTTACAAACATGGTACCCTACCATTTTATATCTCATATGATTCGTTTTAGATTTAGTGGAAAAATAATTTAGACAAAATGATAAAATCCCCAAAAGGAGCAAGTAACTCAAAGTAACTTGATTGAAATCCAAAACATATCGAATAGCGTTTGAATTCTTTATGCAACCACACATTATCCCATAATGCGTGCTAAGAGAGATTAATTTGTGATACTATATCACATTTCCTTTGGCTTATATCAAAGTCTTCACTTTGATAATCCCATCACGACTAAATCGTGATTCTTTGAACTCTTTGAACTTCTTCAAAGATTTCTCTATTTACCTTATTAAGTGAACACAGTAGCGTTAACTTAAATCGTTGGTAAAAGAAAATCATCAACCTATTTTGGATCAATGATTTACAACCTCGATCTCCTTTTCAACAAAAAGGCACGAGACATCTTGCTTTGAATACAAGATACGCATATACCATAAGATCTAATGGTTTCAAGAGTACTCGATAACTCTTTCCGTTCATCATTCCAGAATCTAAGGTTCAATCTTGGGTTACCAATTTGAGTCTTGCATCATCTACATGATATATCATTCTAGTTTGGTTTAGAATATAATTACTTTGATAATGGGCTAGCCATACATCAAATCATGGTGTATAGGGTCACAAAAGTGAAACCTCTTTTGTATCTTAACAAGTTTATATTCTTATTTAGAGTTTATGCACTTAATAATCACAATTAAGTACAACTCTAAACCCAAAAACTAGATTGAGTACACAATGACTCTATCTCTCAACATCATTGTTGTTAGTCGTCATATTCTAATCATCCTATGTATCAAATACAATGATGAAAACCACCACCGGTTTCTAATATTGACGAAGTAGTACTAGCAAAATTTATGTCAATCAAATAAACATTTAAAGAAGAAGGTCCCATTAGATGTCTCACAACTAACTTGCTAATTCTTCAATAATTTGGGGTAGTTTCCTTTCTAGTGTCCAACAATTAAGATAATGGAAACTTTATCAGTCGGGATTGATAGGTTTAGTATCGTTATTCTCAATAACTTTACTTTTAACATTACCTTGTATCAATTCCATTCTAATTTTACTTCTTTGAACTTCGTCCTTTTCTTAACGGTTTAAGAGAATGCTCTCACTCATTTCAATGAGTCTTTGCTTAGAGAAGCAAAATTGAATTTCATGAAGACTACTCTTCATTTTATTCGTTTAGTCTTAAAACTTTCATTGAAGTGGTTGCGGTATTTTGGTCTATTACGATTTCCAACAAATCTAATCACCAAAATGATTTAACGTTTCAAAGTACTTAACTCAATTAAGCATATGAGAACCAATTTATTGTAAGTAGATATGTTAGTCAAAAATCAAAAACCCTTTTGATCACGAATAACTTTCATCTATACTCTTCACAAGAGATCCTTACAATGGATAATACGAGGTTTTTAGAAGAAAAATTCAAATTTTGTCTTTAGTTACGATGTTTTAATGGAGATTTGAATCAAAAATCGAAATGATATCGTATATGAATTGTGGTAAAGAAATAGAACAATATGATTACGGAATAGTGGAAAACTTAACATTTATCGTTTTATTAATACTTGTAAATAACAAGTAAAGCATTTACATAGTGACCTCTACCCAACTATGATAAATGATTCCAAGATCCAAATTCATATTAACTTGGGCATCGGTAAAGCCGAATACAACCCTCATCAATATAACTCGGTGGATTAACTCTTTAATCGATTTTACTTTTAGAACTCTTGGTCGATAAAATTACATTAATATTTATCTTTAGCCCGAAACACATCCGGCAACCGTCGAGAATACTTTCGTTGAGTTCAACCCAAATTTCGAGTAAATGTGTCCATGATCCAATTTACATCAACTTGGGCATCGGTAAAGCCGAATACAACCCTTATCTTTATAAATTCGATGGGTAGACATTTATCACCCACTTCCCCTACGTAACAAGGTTTGTACCCCGGTAGGGCCGAGTGCACTCCCTCATGAAATAGGTTTTCATGGTTTCTACTTTTTGGTAAGGCTAAGTCTCAATTGTTTATTTTTAGCGAGAGGTCATGTCAATTTATTATCTATCACGTTTTAAGTGAACTAAAGCGGTAAACTACGATAATTGTAATTGACACGGTCGATAAACTCGATTTAAAATGCATGTTTAGTTATGGCGATTTAGCGATGCATGCAACATATAATAAAATGCAAAGCATAAAAAAATCCTAGTATGGCCTTCTTAAAAAAGTAAATCTAATAAACTATTACAAATTCGGAAACCAACTCCTTTGGTCCCTTGAACTTCGGTCTTGGCACGCATTTTAAGGCAACACTTTCTTTGATAGATCGCCTTCTCGAATGGCACCGTCTTCAAGGAACTCCGGAATAATTAAATTACATAATTTCCTATGATACATTTGTAATTAAAATAAAATAAATCTATTAATTACAAAACGGTGATACGAGATCACAAAAATTACAACCGAATCGATATTCCCATACATTTCGGGTAATATCAATTAAAACTAAGGCCATACTAAGTAAAATTACATAATTCAAAAATTACGTAAAATTAAAATATGACAATCATAAATAAAATGCAGCATTATAATATGTATGAACATGCTAGATTTTATGCTAAATCGCCTTTAAAAAGAGCCAATATCGTATATTTATCGGTTTTTACGGATTTGCTTGATTTAACCTTTTAAAATCACAATAATTACATAAATTCATATTTATGTACAAGTTAATTACCCTAACCATCTTAAGACTCAAAATTAGTCTCCACTAATATTTTGACAATAATTAAACTTGATTTCTTAATATTGTTCATAAATGGACCCAAAAATACAAAATTTATGCTATAAACCTCAAATTAAATCATAAGAATTTCAAATAATTTCAAAATTTGAAATTTAAACTCATGAACATTCTGGAAAAATACCATAACACTCATAATGTTCAAAACTTAGGTTAAAAATTTCAAAAATTTATCGAGAAAAACAATGTTGCGGTTTATCGATTTTAACAATTATGACCATACAAATATGAGAAAAATTATTCATCAACTTTTCACTTTTAGATCTGAAAAATATGATAATATGCAACATGTGACATTTTTTCTTTAGTCATGAAGTATGTTTTAGCATTATTACTAATTATAATCACTATTTATGTGATTTTTCATCAAAAATTTATAAATCATGCATATTAACCTATTTATCCATTTAAATACGATTTAAACTTGAAAAATCCATATTTCGAGCAATAGAACTCATTTTATCATGAAAATTTACAGACCATCAGTAGATAATATATGTGATAACATATCCAAAAACCACTGAAACAATCGAAGTTTAGCTATTTTTCGTCCAAAAATGACATTTTTATCATAAAAATCACATTTTAATGCCAATAATCTATAAAATGAACAATAAAATCCATAAATAAACCAAAATGTCCTAAAAATCGCTTAGGACCAGAAACTTTTAACATGAAAGGCTTTTTTTAGGTTTATCTTCATAAAACCAAATTAATTAGTTTTGTATGTTAATCATATAACTCGGAAAACTATAAACCGATTTGCATGCAAACAACCTAAGGCTCTGATACCACTTGTTAGAAATATATGATCTCATTAATTTATATATATTCATATATGAATTAATTTATTTAGTCATAAAATAAATTGTTGATCTTATGCATGCAAACTAAATAACAAGAGATGAGAAAATCGTTTTCTCACCATCAAAAATTCGGCCAAATGGGCACAAATGAAGGTCTCCTACCTTCATTTGTTCTTGAGCAAGAAAATACATAAGGATGATCATCCATGACTTCAAATAGAAGCCCTCCAATAAGTAGAACCCAAGACTATCCCAAAATCCCACAAAATAATATGTACTAGATATTTGTAATGTGGTTTACCTTAAAATCGATTATTAATACTCATATACTACTACTAGTATTATTAGTGATTGATTTGTATAAATTTGATTCATAAAAATAATTTTTATGAAGAACAAGAGAGAGAGTGTTGTGTTTTTCATAAAACATGAGAGAATAAAAATTGAGAGAAAAATCTCTCAATTGTTACACCTAAAAACCGGTGGGTGGGGGAGTTTTAGGACCCTTTTTCTTTTTCCTTTTTGTCTTCACAAGACTAATTAGTGTAAGCCTTTGTCATAGTCAAGTCACTATCAAATGTCATGGACAAATGAATAAGATAAAACTACTAAAAATGCCCACCAATTTTCGGTTATCATGTGTAATATGGAGTCCATTTTATTTTTGTCAAATGTACAATTGTATGTCATGTGACATGTGACATGTCTTATGTCATGTTTTAATTTAAAATACATATTTAACAAATTAAATATCATTTACAAATTAAATAAAAATGGTCATTTAAATACTAGTTAGTATAATTCACAACATCTTGTAATTATAACTAACTTATCATTCTCATCTCGCGTGTTTCGCAAACACCGATTAATTTTAGTAATATAACTTCTTAAATTACTAAATAAAATCTTATTTAATCACATTATAATAAGACGTTATTTTCTCTCTTATGATAATAATTTGTTCAATTTTAAGGAATTAATTCATCTATATCGACATATAATTAATTAACCTTTTTTTTCAATTAAGGGAATCGTCCTTTAGGTGTGACCTCATGTGATCAACTGATCACCACCGTCGCACGACAGTAATGTCAAACTATAGCCAGCCAATCATTACCGATATGTGTGGACCAGTTGACTATATATGTAATGTATCAACCTTTTCGTATTCTTGTTATGAGATTTAAATATGTGATCAATATGATCGACAATTGTGATCGCATTATTGTCGGGGACACTTACTCCAACAAGGAGGAGTGGCCGTGTCAACCTTAAAGGCTGATTTAGACCAGTCATGTCAGCCTGAAGAGGCTGAACTAGACTCAGCTAGCTGTCGTGTCAGTCTAGTGACTGATTTAGGCGTATGCCGCAATTTTAGACTACTTAACCTTATTCATGACGCAAGGTGTGTTCATCACGTTTAAAGCCAACAAGGGCGTAGTTTAGGCAAGGTTATCGTCGTTCTAGGACCAATGGGACGCTGCAGGATTCTAGTAGCTCAGAGATCCCTACGTTCCATGTTCGTATGCATGCATGCTGGGGCCCTGATTAATTGCGATTAGTGCGAGCTACGTCCAGGGGGTGGTATCAGGGGTAGCTGGGTAAGCATGTTTAGCTGTCAACCAGGCTCCCTTTCGTATGTTCCACAGTCCGCTTGGTGAGGGTGCTCCTTGTGGAGAAAGTAGGTTTGGCATGTTGGAGTGCCACGTGCCTTGTCACCCCGTGTTGGCAGTTGACAGTCCTGCTAGATATACTTCTAACGTACCATAGACATTAGGATTCAAAGTGATGTATCTAGGGAAGCCTGAAAACAGAAAAGTCTATTAGAATGATATGAAGTACCTGACGCCATCTCATGGGGTACCAGAGCAATTGTGGTCCCAAGACGTGCCAGACCATATCGCCCAGTAGTAGTTTGAAAATTAAAAGAAAACAAAAGGTACCAAAAAGGGATTAATGGAATTGGTAGTATGCCTACTACCGGATTTTTAGTTCTTTGCTTAAAATAATTTGGCTTCTCATGGTACATGACTTTGTAGGCTAAAATCTACTTATTATCAAAAGTAATATCTCTTCAGGTGAAGTATGTTCCATGGGTGTTGTATGATTTAACCGTCCATAGTCATCAGTCTGTATGCACCATGGCCAACAACTCCTTCTACCTGGTATGGTCCTTCCCATTTGTAGGTGAATTTACCTGCCTTTCGATTTTTAGTGTTTTGGAACACTTCTCGGAGAACCAGGTCTCCTACCTCCAAGAGCCTGACTTTAACATTCTTGTTATAACTCCTGGCCACTGACTGCTTGTAGGCAACTAGGCGTATTTTGCACTTGCTCGCAGCTCATCTATTATGTCCAGGCTCCTGACCATCTCTTCACTGTTCAGTTCCCCTGTCATACATCCATACCTGTGAGTGGGAACTAGAACTTCTGATGGAATGACTGCCTTCAAGCCAAACACCAGGCTGAAGGGTGTCTGGCTTGTTGCTATCTTTGGCTTTGTTCTATCTGACCATAACACCAGTGGCAACTCATTTGCCCACTTTCCTCCTAACTCCTGTAACCTCCTTCAGATTTTCCATGATGATTTTATTGCTGGACTCAGCTAGCCCGTTAGATTTTGGAGTCCTGGGTGCTGATTTATTTAAGGTGATGTTCCATCTGGCACAGTATCCTTCAGCATCATTGGATATGAACTGTGAGCCATTGTCACATATGATTTCTGATGGGATACCAAACCTGCAGATGATATTACGTTTTATGAAAGAGATGACTTGTTTGTCCTTTACTTCTGTGAATGCTTCTGCCTCTATCCACTTGGAGAAGTAATCTATCATTGCCAGCATCCATATTCTGTTTCCTGTAGCTCTTGGTAGGGGACCTACTATGTCCATGCCCCACGTCATGAACGGCCAGGGGGAAATGATATGATGCAATGGCTCTGCTGGCTGGTGGATCATTGGTGCTGAGCGCTGATAGGCGTCACACTTACGTGCGTATTCTGCTGCATCTGCCTTCATTGTGGGCCAGAAGTATCCTTGTCTGAGAACTTTATTTGCCAGACTCCTGCCCCCTGCATGGTTTCCACATTCGCCACTGTGGAGAGCATGTAACACAGTCTGCGCCTCCTCCTTATCCAGACACCGTAGGTAGGGACCTGCCAGTGACTTCCTGAATAGTATATCGTCAATAAGTATAAACCTGGAGGCTTTTATTCTGAAAGCCCTCGCTTCCTTCTTGTCATCTGAGAGCTTATTATGACGCAGCCAGTCTAGGTAGGGTGTGCGCAAATCCCAGTCGTCTGCCTATGCTGATGGTTTATCAGGCGGCTGGTCAACTGGTTGAGAGCCTTCCCCGGCTTCCGTAGTTATCTGAACTCCCACTTCGTCCTGATTATCCTCCAATTCTCCTTTGTCTACTTCATCTGTCTTCTGGATAGAAGGTTCTAGCATATGTGCGATAGGGATGCTGGGCAGTTCTGTCGGCTTGAACGTTGCCCCCAGAGTTGCTAGGGCATCTGCTTCCACATTCTGATCTCTGGGGATATGCTTAAGTTTGCAAGTTTCGAATTTCTGTTTTAGCTCTTTTGCTATTTTTAAGTATACAATCATCTTTGAATCTCTAGCTATAAACTCATCATTCATGTGGTTGACTATTACTAGAGAGTCACTGGATATGTGCAGGTGCCTGGCCCCTAATTCCAGAGCTAGCTGTATTCCTAATATCAAGGCCTCGTATTCTGTCTCGTTATTAGTTGCCTTAAATTCACATCTTACTGCTTGTGCTATCAGATCTCCTTGTGGTGACCGCAGGATCAACCCTACACATGCCCCCCTTTGGTTGGAGGCTCCGTCAATATGCATCTGCCAGACCTCTGCCTCCCCGCTCCCCTCTATGGTGAGGATTTCCTCATCTGCCAGATTTTGGATGGTTGGGCTGAAGTCTGACACAAAGTCTGCTAGTGCTTGCGATTTGATTGTTGTTATAGGTTCATACTGGATATCATACCCACTAAGGTGAACAGACCACTTCGACATTCTTCCTGACAGTTCAGGCTTCCTCATGATAGATTTCAGCGGGTAGTTGGTCACAACATGTATGGTGTAGGATTCAAAATAAGGGCGCAGCTTGTAAGATGCTACTACCAGTGCTAATACTAATTTTTCGAGAGATGTGTACGTGGTCTTTGCTACCCAGCAGATACTTGCTCACGTAGTATACTGGCTTCTGTTCCTTTTCCTGCTCTCTGACTAGAACGGCACTTACAGCCACTTCTGTGACGGCTAGGTAGAGGAACAATGGTTCTCCTGGTTCTGGTTTCGGCAGCAATGGCGGGCTGCTGAGATAGTGTTTCATCTCTCTGAATGCTTTCTCGTGGTCTGCAGTCCACTCAAACTTATGACTCTTTCTTAATACATCATAGAACAGCCTGCACTTATCGGATGATCTTGAGATGAACCTGATCAGGGCTGCTACCTTACCAGCTAGCCTTTGAACGTCCTTAGGCTTTTCAGGTGACTCTAATTGTAAAACGGCTTTGATCTGCTCGGTGCTGGCTTCTATCCCTCTCATGTTGTCGTGTGACCACGCGAAACAATCCATGTTGTCTTGTAGAAATTTGATTAATTGCTGTCTTAAGCTTCCTGTGCATCCAGCTCTAATTAGCACAGTTCTTTCTGGGTGCAGCTTGTCCAGGTTAATTTGATCCAGCTCTTCTGCTGGGGGCTCGATGTATTCGTCCTGGACAGGCTGTTTCTGTAATTGTTATGCGGGAGGGCTGGCAGTGCACTTTAGCGCCTTCTTAAAACAGCCTCTAGCTTCCTCTTGATCTCCTCGTATTGTCTCTACTCCCCATGGTGTGGGGAATTTTATGCATTGGTGATACGTTGAAGGGACTGCCTTCATCTGGTGCAGCTACGGCCTTCCCAAGATGACATTGTAGGTAGAGGGTTCATCTATGACCAGGTACCTGATCTGCTTATTGACTCCTCCCATGTTGGTTGGGATGACTATCTCGCCTAGTGAGTTGGCTGTCTCCCCGCTGAAGCCTACTAGCGGGATGGTCTTCTTCTATAAATATTTATCGCTGAATCCCATATTTTCTATGGTTTTTAGCATAATCAGATTGACCGAGCTGCCTGTATCTACCAAGACCTTTCTAACTGTGCAGTTAGCCATTGATAAGGTGATAATGAGTGCAGCATGATGTTCCCGTTCGTCATATGTGTCTCCTTCATCAAAGGTGACGGCTGGTAAATCACTGTGAGAAATTCTGCAAGAATTTGCTGGTCTATCTCCTTTAGTACCGAGGGTATACCTCTTGGCTGCCGAGTATGTTAGTCCACTTATATCTGAGCCACATGTTATCACGTTTATGATCTTGGTGCATGTGGGTGGATTTGCAGGCTTCACGGAGCCTACCTTATCCTGCTGCTTGCCCCCACGTGGTAATAGGTGGCTTAGTTCTCCTTGTTCGTACATGCGCTTGACCTCTCTTCGTAGTGTGTAACAGTCTTCAGTGTTATGCCCAATATCACGATGGAATTCACACTTCTTCTTGCTATCTTTTCGCCATGCCTGCTCTTCTACTGGTGGCTTGCGCCACCTTACCATGTCTCCCATCTCCCTGAGTGCTTTCAGGATTCCTCTGATACCTGTAGTGAATCCATATTCTGCCAGAGTAGTGAGTTGCTGATTTTCTTCGATTCTATTGACTCCCCTTCCATATGGCCTATATCTCTCATCCTTTCTGCTGGTGGTTTGCTTTCTTCCTGATTTTTCCACGATCGAGGTACTAGAAACACTTGGTGTATTAGGTAGACGGCTCTGCTAGGATGTCTTCCTCCCGTCGATTGCGGCAAGAACCTTCTCTTACAGACCGCGTCGAAGCTATGGCAGGGATGCATAGTTAGCTGCTTATACAAGTCAGAATCATGGTGGAGGCCCCTCCTGAAGGCTTCTACTGCTGTCGAAACATCACATTCCCGCACTGCCACCTTTTCATTATTGAATCTGGTGTTGTATTCTCCGATGGTTTCTCCTGCCCCCTGGACGATTCTGTATAGGTCCCCTGCATGCTTTTGTGGCTTCCTGCTGCTTGCAAACTGCTGGGTGAATGCGTTCACCAATTCACCAAATGTGGATATCGACCTATTGGGTAGGCTCACAAACCATCGAAGTGTCGGCCCCATTAAGGTGGATCCAAATCCTTTGCACATGCAGGCCTCTTTTACCTGCCCTACGGCTGTTACGGTCATCATCTTCAACTTGTACTGGCTTATATGGTCAAAGGGATCTGTTGTGCCGTCAAAGAGAGGCATATTTGGACTTGTGAATCCCTTTGGCATAGCTGTGATGGATATGGCGTCCACGAATGGCGAGTCGGCATAACTGTCAGGTGCCGCTTTCTCAAGTGGGGGAGGCAGTCCTGGAACCCTACTTAGCATCTCTCTCAACTCTAAGTCTTTGTTTTTTGTTATGCTACCCGAATCCGGTCCGCTTTCACCGCTTGCGATTCAATATGCCGCCTCGTGAGCCAAACTCTTGAAGGTTCTGAAGTGTCCCAGCAGCTAGGGGGTTGAAGTAACGATTGTTCCCTGCTGCCATTCTTGGTGGTTCCACTCGGATCCTGCTCCAGTGTGTTCACGCTCAATTCTGCGAATTGCCGACGGGTGCCACCTGTTCGTGCTTCCACATGGCTGGCCGCCGGCCAGTTATCCGGTGTGAGGTATCCTAATCCTTGTGGAGTTATTCTTCCATCTGATGGTATTTTAGCTAGATCCAACCTTGTTACCAGTTCAACTGGTATCTGCCGAAGTGGATTCTTGCCGCCTGGTGCCCCATGTGTCAGATCTACTAGTTGGGTCCTTCTTTCGCCTACCCTGCTTACTGGGGTGACAGACTGCTGTTTTAGGATATCTATCTGCGCCCAGAGCTCTCTGTCCCTCTTCCTTGCTTCAGCTTCAGCTTTCTTCTGGTCTTCTCTCATGTTTTCCATGGCCTTCTGTAGGCTTTCTACGCCAGCTAGCAAGATTTGTGTGGGACTAGGTGGCGGGGTGAGGCCTGAGCTTGCTGCTCCCTTATCCGATCTGGCTTGGGTTGTGACAGTAGGAGTTTTAGGAGCTAGGCAAAGAGGTTTTTGCTGTTGGTGTGGTTCTTGAGGTATGTCCGGGAGCCTGCGTTACCACTGTCGATACTAGGTTTTGAGTAGAGGTCGGCGGTGGTGACGGTTGTCTGCTCCCTGACACGGATTCCAATGCTTGCTTATCGATTGCGTACTTAGATTATCAACGATTGACAACCACAATGCCCCACGGTGGGCGCCAAACTGTTTAGGTATTTTTTACCGAGTTGGTTGATTCGGGTCAATGCGGTCTTACTCGTCGGATACTTGATTGTTTGTTAGTATGATGGTATTTAAATAAGGAAATAAAGTACGAAATATAAATTAACACGTGAGATTTGGTGACGCGGAAAACCCAATGTGGGAACAACCGCGGGAGGGATGGCACCCTGCCAAATATTGCACTAGCTTTGAATAGGAGGATGATTACAATTGTATCGTAATGCTAGTCTTGCTAACACGAGGTACCGTGTTGATGAGATCTCGAGTGAATGTATGTATGCGTATGTGAATAAATGTCCTCTTCTTTGATTGCTTCCTTAGCTATTTATAGGGCAAGAACCCTAGATGTGTCCTACTTTGATTATGGAAAGGGAATATAATTTCCATAATAACTCTTTCCATGTTTTACCGACTCCCTCAATTCTTCCTGATCTCCCTGACTTCTCCCTAACTTCTCCCTGAATACACTTTCCTAAATCCAAACGCTTCCTTCAATAGGCCTCAGCCTTCCTTTCGCGCTCGTGCCGAACCATTCGTCCTATTCCATGCTTCCTACAACTGTGGGCTCCCTTTCTCTTATCCCTTTTCTTATGATCCATTTATTTATCAAGTGGGGCTTTCCCTTTTGAGTGATTTTTAGCCCAAACAAAGATTGAGAAGCGAAGGTGATACATACCGAATTAGGGACTTCGGGTGTTTGTTTCATCTTCTCTTGTAATTAACTTTTAAGTCGTGTGTATAATTCTAATACTCATGAGTTTGTTCCCCTCTTAGCTCACTGTAGTCACCTTTTAGACTTCAGAGTATATGCTGCGTTTTCGCCTCATTATTTTGTGGCCAGGGACTAATGATAGAAGGAGAGATCATCTTGCTAGTTGTTACAAGGTCGGAGATGGGGGAGAGAGTGAGATTTGAAAAGATTGGAATGTTTAAGCACTTTCTTGTGTTGCATATAAGGACATTATGGTTGTCATAATGCTTTTTATTATCATATTTGCTGCTTATGGGATCATTACTTTGGAAGGGACGAACTTATTTCTTTGATTCCCGCTTTGGATACAATGCATTTGTTTGATGGTGTAGATGCACTTCTAATTGTATGAAATGGAGATTCTTGTGGTAGTTTCAGTTCAAGTCTTTTTTGGTATCCCTTCTGATGCCAGCTTCTCCACTGAGTTAAATTATGGTGCTATTTTCGTAACAAAACTGCTTCCTGATGTTCATGTGTTTTGCGGAAGTGTGATCAGTCAGTAAAAAGTATGGTGTTACAGAATGTAGAATATTAATACTCATGAGGTATCACAATAGGCCAATGGGGTAGGCAGGACAACTTAATCCCAATGTTTGTGTCATGGATTGAAAGAGAATAAGTGCGGATCGCATCTTCTCTTCTTTTTAAGTATATGCAATATGGTGGAGATTAATTGCCATCTAAGATCAGAAATAACATGTCCTAATTCTTTGGCGGGTTTCTCACAAATGTAACTTGCTGGAATAGGTGATAGGAAAGAAGACAAGTTGCTTTGGAGACGTGCTGCACTCTGGTGCATTTGGGTTGAACTAAATTCACATTCTCTTCAGAATGTAGTCCTATTGAGATTACATTTTAGGGAAGCTTCACTTTGGCTGAGGCAATGGGGTATTTCAAGGGGATATCTATAATACTTTCCTCCAAATGAATCTGACACACTTGTTTCTTCGCTCACAGTACATTAAATTTTTTTAAGAGTCCTCACAAGCTTTACATTCATTTACATTACTATTTTCTTCTACAGCTAATGCTTCTGCAAACTACGCTTCATTTTCTCTATGTTTTGCCTTGGTGCAGTGAACTTGATGAGATCAAGGAAGATAATATACCAGCATCTTGTATGTCTGACAGAGTGAAGAAGGTATGTCAAGGTCTTGTCTGATAGATGCAATAAAACAATACGACACTCAATTAGTAAGTCAGTAACAAATAATGATAACGATAGTAAATAACAATAATCAGTTCTTTTAGATTACCTCTATCACTATGTTTACTTGAGAGTTCGGACTTCAAATTCCGCCACATAAGCTTTCAAGTTTCAACACATTTTCTACCAAATCAAAATTTGACCCGCTAAAACAATTCACCTTATTCCCAAATCCATCTCTGACTCGTAAATACGTATTCAATTAACTTTTTTTTTTGAAAACTATTTTAGTACTTTAATTACTAAAAATAAGGTTGATTGTCGTCACAAATCTAAAAAATCTCCCGCTTCTCTCTAAAATTCCCAAAATTAATAAACCTTGAAACCATCATCCTCTCCCTTCCTCTCACTGACCCCTGATTATTCTTGCTCGGTCACCAGAGATTGAGCCGTCTTGTGGCCTTTCTCTGGTGACCACTCTCTCATATCTCATTTTGACCAATGTTTACCCAGTTTTGTGTTGATTATTTTCTCCTTTTTTGGGAATTTTCGACTCTTTTCTTGATTTCAATGATCAATTATCTTGTTTAAGATTTAGTTGACACAAGGGTTATGATAATGGAGTTCACAATTTATTTACATTTGCAGTTCAATCGTAGCACTTGCCTCCAAAATAATGACACATCCATATGTCGTTCTGGAAGTCTTTCATGTCTAGCATTAGGCCTCTAACTCATTTCGGCGTATACCCGTCTTCGTGATTCACATTCCACCGTGCATGCATCTTGGGACGGATCATCTTTTTGGATCTCTTTTCTTCGTGCATGCAACTAGGGAGGTGATCCCCCCATTTCCCTCACCTCCCTAGGCTTCGCGGTCGGACCGTGCTGAAGTCCGTTGTTGTTTTTTATGGGTCTGTTCGTCGGATACGGCGTTCCCCTCTCCCTCGCCCCTTCCCCCGCCTATCGAATTGTTGTCTTTTTGTTCTGTGTGGTCCTGGTGTTGGTCCGTTTCCCGTCTTGGTGCATGCATGTTGTGTTTTCGTGGTCGTTTCGGTATGTCGCGGATTGTGTGGGGGTATCCTAATAGCGGCTCTTGTAAGTGTCTTTCTCGTTCCCTTGTCTTTGTTGGATCAAGAGGTTTCGGTCGGATTTTCTCTGTTCGGTCTTTTGTTGTCGCTTTACTGGGTATATATATTGTGTTTTCTAGGATGTGGGAGTTTATGAGCAGTTGTATGATGGGTTTTTCGGTGTAGATGGTTGGATTGGAGGTGGTGGTCTTTTTCCTTAACATTATGTCATCTCATTTTCTTTTACTAACCAGCTTATTTTTCCTAATAATCTCCTCTTATAGGAGTCTATGTTGTATTTGTCGAATAAATGGTCTTGATGGGGTAGCGATGCAGTGCTCTTGGGTTCGTGTTTGTTACGGCCGATATTGGTTCCAAGTAGGATTGGGTGAGAGGATGCACATCCTCCGTTAATGTTAATGTCTATAGCTGGGTGAATTTGGCCTTGGGATTGGTTGTGGAGCTTCCCTTTTCTCGGCTTGTCTGCGTGCTCTTTGTCTTTGGGTTTTGGTCCGTTGATTGTAGTGATCGTTCTACGTGGTGTAGGAGAGCCATCTCCACTGGATGTAGGCCTTCGTGGCGTACTTTCCCCATTAAATTTCTACGGTTTTGTGGCGTAAGTGCACCTCGTTCCTGCCTCACGACATCTCAACTCCAATCTCCTAGGAGAAATGTTAGTTGGGCTGATAATTTGGGTAAAGATGCTCGTGGCCAGATCATTGTTCTCTATCATCGAGTTTCGGATACTCTATGGAAATCGCTCCCCAGTTGTTCTTTATTAGGAAACTATTACTCTATGTTGTTTTGTTGGATTTGTGCCTTGATTCTGTTAGTCACCGTATCTGTTATTGGGCTAGGTCTGTCTTGGCCCTTTATTAGGTCATTTTGTATTAGGTCTTAGAGAGTATTATATAAACTCTCTAAGCCTCTACCTAGCAGTCATACCGTCTGAATCTATAATCTGAAAACTCCTCACATATCAATAAAACTCTCTCCCTTCTGCCCTGTGGACGTAGCTAACACACCGTTAGTGAACCACGTAAATCTGTGCGTTTGTCTCTTTATTGTTCTTTTATTAGTTCTTTTTTGCTTCTGTTATAACAAACTTGTACCAGAGCCTTCGGGTTCCTGACCAGCGAGAAAGATGTCGGCGAAGAACATAAAGATCGATCGCTTTACCGGGAGGAATAGTTTTAGTCTGTGGCAAATCAAGATGCGGGCTCATGTTAAGCGGCAGGGTTGTGGGCGCCGCTTCCCGGATAAGAAGACGACTAAGGCGCAATCGCTCTATCGTCTGCTACCGAGATGGCCATCGGAAGAGAAGGCACATTCAACGATTGTGTTGTGTCTTGCTGATGATATCATCACTGAAGTCGCGGAGGAAACTATCGCCGCCGGTCTGTGGAAAAATCTTGAGAGTCTTTATATGACCAAGTCTTTGACCAATAAGTTGCTTCTAAAGCAACGTCTGTTTAGTCTGAGAATGCAGGTAGGTATGCCTCTTCGAGATCATTTAGATAAATTAAACACAATTTTACTAGAATTACGTAATATTGATGTTAAGGTAGAAGATGAGGATGCCGCATTAATTCTGTTAATTTCTTTACCGTTATCGTATGAGAATTTTGTACGGTCTTTTATTGTGGGTAAAGATACTGTTACTCTAGAAGATGTTAGGTCGTCTCTTCATACTAGAGAGTGCGCCATAAGGCGGCTAGTACAGTATCGACAATCAGCCAGGGTTAGCGACTAGTGGGGGTTATGGACAGGGAAATTCAGGGAAGAAAAAGTATAAGAAGCCTTCTTATTCGGGTTCTTCTAATTCTCCGTACTTCGTAATTCTCCGGTTCTTATATTTCTAAGGGTCCTAAACCTGCGATGTCTCGAATTCACTGTAAAGGGAAGGGGCATTGGAAATTCGATTGTCCCAAGAAAGATAAACATAACAAGTCTGGTACTGCTACTGCTAGTGTAGCAAATGCAGATTCCGAGGAAGATGATTATGCTCTGGTTACGGATAGGGTCACGCATCACACTGATGTGTGGATTCTAGATTCTGGAGCATCTTACCATATATGTACGTGCAGAGAGTGGTTTACAACTTATAAACAGGTAGATGGAGGCACTATTTCTATGGCCAACAGTGTTGTTTGCAGGATAGTTGGAATCGGCTCAGTCAGGGTAAGGACACATGATGGTAAATTTTGTACATTGAACGAAGTTAGATATGTTCCACTGATGACAAAGAATCTGATCTCCTTAAGCACGTTAGACAAAGTGAGGTTTCACTTTCAAGGTGTAGGTGGAGTTCGGACGCGTGCAAAGGTTCGAATGTGGTTCTGAGGGGTATCAAGCATGGTACTCTATATTATCTTGAGGGATCTACTCTATCGGGTTCTGTTCTTTGTTGCATCCTCGGATGTTGATAAAGAAGATTTGACTAAGTTGTGGCATATGAGACTTGGTCATATGAGTGAAAGGGGATGCGGACTCACAAAAGAAGATCTTCCGTGTGGTCACAAGGTCAAGAATCTGGATTTCTGTGAGCATTGTGTATTTGGGAAGCTACATCGCAGCAAGTTTCCTAAAGCAGTGCATAGGACCAAGGGCACACTTGATTACATCCATTCTGATTGTTGGGGTCCTTCTAAGGTGGAGTCTTTAGGAGGTCACAGATATTTTATGTCAATTATTGATGATTATTCCAGGAAGACTTGGATTTATTTGATGAAGCACAAAAACGAAGCCTTCACTCACTTTAAGCGAAGAAAGGCATTAATGGAGAATCAAACTGGGAAGAAGGTCAAGAGGTCGCGAATCGATAACGGCCTAGAGTTTTGTTGTTCTGAGTTCGACGAGTTCTGCAAGAATGAAGGGATTGCTAGACATCGTACAGTCCGAGATACACCTCAACAAAATGGTGTAGCAGAGCGAATGAACCATACACTTCTGGAGAGGGCAAGGTGCATGCTCTCTAATACTGGACTAAGAAGAAGATTCTGGGCAGAAGCAGTTAGTACAACATGCTATCTGATAAATCGGGGACCTCACACGAGTCTGAATCTCAAAACTCCATTTGAGATGTGGTCTGGTAAGTCTGCTGACTATTCTATTTAAGAGCTTTTGGTAGTACTGCTTATTCTCATGTTAGTGAGGGTAAGCTTGAGCCACGAGCTAAAAAAGGAGTATTCATGGGCTATGGGGATGGTGTCAAGGGATACCGTATCTGGTCTCCATCTGAGGGTAGGGTTATTTTGAGTAGAAATGTTGTCTTTGATGAAAATTCTATGGTTAATCCTACTTTGAAGTCTTATATTTTGTCAGATAGTAGTAGTAGTGTTGATAAACAAGTGGAGCAGCAAGACACTCTTGATGAGAGTGTTCCACTGGATGAAGATCAACCACTACAGTCCGAATCCGAATCTGTACCATTAGATTCTTCATTACCAGTTCCGAATCAGCAGAGTTTGGTCCGTGAGCGGTCAATCAGGCCTAATTTTGGGAAGCCTCCGAATAGACTTGGTTTTGAAGATATGGTGGGTTATGCACTTCAGTTCTTTGAGGAGGTGGATCCGACTTACATGAGCCATCCACTTTCAAAGAAGCGACTTCATGTTCTGAATCGCCGCCAATGGCTTGCTGCCATGGGAGATGAGATGGAGTCCCTTCAAAAGAATCAGACCTGGGAATTATCCAAGAAGCCTCAAGGGAGAAATATTGATACTTGTAAATGGGTCTTCAAGAAGAAAGAAGGAGAGACTGCTGCTGAGGGTATAAGGTATTAAGCTCGATTGGTAGCTCGTGGGTTCAGTCAGAAAGAGGGGGTAGACTACAATGAAATATTTTCGCCAGTGGTCAGACATACTTTTATCAGAGTGTTACTAGCAATAGTTGCACATCAGGCTTTAGAACTCGAACAGCTAGATGTGAAGACAGCTTTCCTACATGGAGAGTTGGAATAAGAGATATACATGAATCAGCCAGACGGTTTCCAGATATCGGGTAAAGAAGACTACGTTTGTAAGCTGAAGAAGTCCTTATATGGGCTAAAACAGTCTCCGAGGCAGTGGTATAAAAGGTTCGGCAGCTACATGTTGGAGATTGGCTACAATAGAAGTCCGTATGATTGTTGTGTTTATTACAACAAGCTGAAGAATGGGTCTTTCATTTATCTGATCCTATATATAGACGATATGTTGATTGCTGCAGAGAGCAAGTCTGATGTTCAGAAATTGAAGGGTCTCCTCAGTGCTGAATTTGAGATGAAAGATTTGGGTGCAGTAAGAAAAATTCTGGGAATGAAGATCTACAAGGATAGGAGCAAGAAGAAGCTTTTCTTATCTCAGAAAGGCTATATTCAGAAGGTGCTAGCAAGGTTTGGCATGTCTACTGCTAAATCTATAGATACTCCTACCGCATCGAATGCACATCTCATGTCTTGCTTTCTCACCCAAGTCACCAAGAAAGGGAGTACATGTCCCGAGTTCCGTACTCTAGTGCAAAGGGGTAGTTTGATGTATGCTATAGTCGCACTTGACCTAATTTAGCACATCGATCGGTGTGGTGAGCGAGCTATATATGGGTGATCCAGGTAAAGAGCACTGGCAAGCTGTGAAGAGAATTTTTCGGTACCTTAAGGGTACATCTGATATTGGTCTCATTTATGGAGGGGATAGAGAGTGCCTTGTGTCAGGGTACTGAGATTCTGATTATGCAGCAGATGTTGACAGCAGACGATCAATGACTAGTTATGTTTTCACTCTTGGTGGTTTAGTCGTCAGTTGTAAGGCTACATTGCAGCCTACAGTTACTTTGTCTACTACTGAAGCAGAGTATATGGCATTGACCGCAAGAGCTAAAGAGGGTATCTGGTTAAAAGGATTGGTCAGTGATTTGGGTCTACATCAGGAGCAAGCTATTGTATTCTGTGACAGTCTTAGTGCAATATGATTGGCTAAAGATCAAGTCCATCATGAGAGGACTAAGCATATAGATGTGAGATATCACTTTCTGAGAAATGAGAAGAGGATTAAGGTGAACAAAGTGGGTACTGCTGATAACCCACCGACATGTTCACTAAGCCGATTCCCGCATAACAAGTTCTAACATTGTTTGGACTTGCTAAATATCCGCAGTCTGTAATTGCCCTCTTGGGGGCAATATCTGAGGGGGGAAGGGAGAAGAGCTTTCTGGTACATCTGGAATTTATTGGAATGCATCTGGTACATCTGTCTGTTTGTGAGAGAATTCAAGTCAAGGTGGAGATTTGTTGGATTTGTGCCTTGATTCTGTTAGTCGATGTATCTGTTATTGGGCTAGGTCTGTCTTGGGCCTTTATTAGGCCATTCTGTATTAGGTCTTAGAGAGTATTATATAAACTCTCTAAGCCTCTACCTAGCAGTCATACCGTCTGAATCTGTAATTTGAAAACTCCTAACATATCAATAAAACTCTCTCCCTTCTGCCTTGTGGACGTAGCTAACACACCGTTAGTGAACCACGTAAATCTGTGCGTTTGCCTCTTTATTGTTCTTTTATTAGTTCTTTCTTGCTTCTGTTATAACATGTTTCTTATTCGGTTTTACATTGTAGTACTTGAGTATGGCTTTGTGAGTCATATTACTGTAATGTAAGACTTTTTCGCTCTGTCAAAAATAAAAAAACTATCATTTTATGGCGATGATAACTAGAATACTAAATCAATTTCATAGTAATTTTTTAATGTTTATTTCATGTTTTTTTGTAAAATTGTTTCATAAGTTGTTTTTTTTTCACAACTTGGATATATATAACTAACAGAAGCTGATTATTAATTCAACTCAGGGTTACCGGATTCGCAATTCGTTCAATTCGCTTTCTTAATTCTAATTTGTGATTAGCTCAATTTAGCGAATTCAATTCGCTGGCGAATTACATTATTTTAAAAGTCGGTAATTCGTCGAATCCAATTCGCAAAAGGATTATCCTTTTATATCAACAAAGCTAAAAAAATCATCTTCCTGTCAGAAATCAAAATCAAATTAAAGCTAAATCTAAAAATTACAATAGTGAATCAAATCATTGTGCTTGGCTTCAAAGTTCAAACTTCAAAATAACAGGTATCTTGTCTATACTTCAATTTTTCCTGATTTTTTTTTGTTTTTAGCATAATCATATAATTCGTTCGAATTAATTCGCAATTCGGAGGGGGGCGAGCGAATTAGGTAATCCTGATTCAACTTACTTAAAATATTTTATAATTAGTTATAATTAACATGGTTTAGTACTTTAGTTATTAAAAGAATTCTGACACTCTTGTTGACATATTTCTTTTCATTAGATTTAAGTAGCTAACTAAATCCCTTAAAATTTCTTTTGGCGATACTAGTTAGAAATGCGTGTGCGCAGCACGCGGTATCGGTATCTAACTTTATCTAACTTTTTAAACTTGTAGCGGTAGTGTTTGTGATTACTATAATTGTTTAAGTCGTTAAACTATATAAGGAAATATTAAAAGTCGATACTAAAAATATTGTAGAGCTTATTTTATTTATGTACAATAAAACATATAGAAAATAAAAATGACATATATTATGGAGTACAATTATTGTATCCCTTATATTCTAATGTTCTATTGATCGTTCGAAGGAGACTCAAGTTCAATTTCTGGTTCACTCTCGTGTAGTATTCAGTATTCACGCCTTAATGTGTTATAATTATTATGCTACAACTATTGTTGAACATAGTCGCTGAAATTCAAAACGTCAAAGGCATATAAATCTTGAATAAAACGTATAGCTTTTCAGGGGCGGTTCTACTACGATGAGTGTATGAGTTTTGAAGATGATCCGGTAAATTTTACCATCACAGAGGAAGAAGAAACTCCACGTATTTGAACGTACGCTTTAAATTTGCCTTCTGTAACGGCATGAATATTGATTCCGTCCTTGGTATAGATTTTAAGATTATCTTTAAAGTTACTTATATTGAGCATCATGGAATTTCCTACGAATCTGAAACATATAAAATAGTCACACGACTACAATTATACTCTTAATATTGAGGAAAGGAAAAAAATATATATAAATGAAAAACGGAAAGACGTGTCGACGAAAATGCATTTGCTAAAAAAATACTCCACTTTGATTGTTTCAATCAATAATTTACATTTTTTTTTTGTACGGAGTATGTTTTACTATCTACTTTATCTTTTAATAATATTATAAGCAATTCTTCTCTCATTATACCTTGATCTTTCTGTATAAAGCATATGTAAACATTTCATTAAAACAAGAGAGTACATTGTACAATCTAAAAGTATAGATATAGAATAGGAGTATTAGCCACTGCATATAGACACACGAAAAATAATGCAAGTATTCGAACTTTACCATCATTGCTTAGGACATGTGCAGCACTTACACTCCAGTTCATTGTTTTGAGATTTTTTTTCTCCCGCCTATGTTACGTCTTTGTATAAAATAATACTCCTAGTATACATTCAGTAGGCACCGCAACATATCGGAATTTACAAACACTAAAAACTAAACTCTAGCTTGACATAGTAAACCTAGAACACCCCCTACTCGAGTCCATATAAAAGACAACATCGTCTACACATCCACACGTTCCACACGTAATGTATAAGCATACTACTCAAACACAATTTTTTATATTCTTTTCATGTGTAAACCCTTTATCTTGGCTTTCATCTACGATCATTAATGCAAAAGTTGAATCCCGTTGAGGCAAGACAAAAGAAAAAAAAGGAAAAAAAACATTATCTTCAATCTAGGGGAAGATAGATATAATATCAGGGAAAATAGCACAGTCGAAGGCAGATATCGATAAAATTAAAAGTGAAACTCCTACCCCAATATATCCTTTAAGGAAAGATGTGCTCAAACAAAAATATTAAGCAGTAAGCCGATGCTTCCCATTTGTCGGTAAAAGAAACCTCAACAGTGATGCAAGCCCGAACTCATGTGGAGTTCTTATTATTTTTTGTTATAAGAGACCTCCATACATATAAACGGAGATGAATAAACTCTCAACCAATCAACATGTCTTTATGCAAATACAGTCATATTAATAGTGTTGCAGCTGCAACATATGATTAACCAGAAAGCGTCAAAACCGAGGATCTAAACCTTGAAACCTTGGCTATTGAGGGTCATTTTTGTCGCGATAAATTTAAGAATAAATTTAAGAATGTGAGACTGAGCAAAGGATTCGTACTATGTCATTCATTAGCTGGCCTTTCATCTTTTGGCTACAAAATTGATACATAGACTATACATTGAGCTATGTTTGGTATCTTAGTTTTCTGTTAAAAGGGTGTAACTTGTAAGCCACATGCACCGTTAACCGTAGCCTACAACTCAGCAATGCAATAACAAAGCCGTTGATCCAAAATCCAAATGCATATTGTTTTAACTTTGTTTGGCATGCGTTTGCAAAGATGACAAAGCATCTTCTGTTGGATGAACATGTTGTATCAAAACTATACGTGGAGTTCTTATTATTGAGCACGAATTATGGATCACAATACTATATCATACCATAGTATTGTTGCTAATGTTGGCTAATTAAACAACGAACACGATATTTATTAAGAGGAATCTAGCTAGTAGCAAAGAGTAGCACTTGCTACCTCAAATTTTCGGAAAAAATGGTTAAATTATCATTTTTTGCTACCCAAAATTCCTATATATATGGACCTTTACATGAGTGTAAAACAATATTGGAAACATTCGCTACCCCAAAATTTGATTTTTAGGTTCGCCCTAAGGCAAACTCACATAGGCTATTGTATACATAAAGTGACTCAATTACATGTCTTATACTCTTATAGGTCATTTTGGAGTAGTTAACCTATATGGATGAACTTAAAACTATGAACACGGTATAAAAGAAAGAGCAAAGTAATATTTACTTTGCCAATTCATCGAACACCTGGTGGGCACATACGTAAAAGAAGTTTTGTTCGGTGAATATGCCCACCTAAATTCCTGAACACAATAGATCGACTACGAGCTGGTAGCTCCCACAAATTATCTCCTTCAAGCAAACAAGAAATAATATAAACAGAAGAAGACGGTGTCAAACTGACCTCAGAATGCTACTTCTATGGCGCGAATTGCCATCCGTTAATAGCGCAAGCACCTGATTCTCCTTCGATATATAGCAACAAAGATAAGCAATTGTAGCCTTGTAAAAAATTTGGTGGCGATGAAGGGAAGAAAAGGATACAAAGATTCAACGACAGTGACGACAAGGAAACAAGGAAGACTGAAAGAGTACCAGACTAAGCTTTGGAAAAGAGACGCGGGAAACAAAGATGAAAAGAAAGAGTGGCTTTTAGGAGTGAGAGAGAGGCAGGATTTAAGAATAAACAAAGCAAAAAGTGAAGACGGAATGGCAGAAGTGTAATTAATGACGTCAGGCGAGGACACAAGCATACTCAAAGTAGTGTCACAGAAGTATCCTCTTTTTTTATAAGATATAAGATATAAGATATCTCCCCCAATAAAAAATAATAATGTATTCCTCATTTTACTATCCACGTGTCTCAAGTTGGACCTTAGAAATCCAATTTTGACAACTCATGAAACAACGCCCCCTTTATTGCAAGTTTGAGCAAACACTTGAGTTTCCCCAGTTTGGTCATCACTCTCTCTAGTCCCTCGAGAATTACTTTGGTTGTTCGCATTTTATTTTACAATTTAGTACTGCGTATATACCTGTCAAGTGTTTCTAGCAAAAAATTTCGAAAGTTTGTGGCATACGGATTAGGTTACGCTTATATGCGACCCTGTGACACGGTTTTTCATTTCCACTAGTTTGGCTTGTAGCTACAACTTTGGTTTTTGCCTGTTGGCTGAGATCTCTGTTCTAATTTATTTGCCTTCTGTTTGAAGAATTTAGTTGCCTTAAAGGATGTAGAGGACATAGGAATAGCTGAGCAAATATTGTGTGAGATTTTCATTAATAGTTGTAAAGGAAAGAGTATGCATTGTGCAGTATATATGCAGCATACAAGAAGAACAAGTACAATAGATAGGACACACTAGTTAAGGACCAGTAGACAAAGACAGGAAATGTCAATTCTAGCTGACTCTAGCTGACTCTATTTTGCTCAACATTGGATCCTTTTTGTCTATGTTTAAGATGAGAGTAAGCTTTCTTTTTGTGCTTTGACTTGTCTATGTTTTCATTTCTTTGACTTGTGTTGCCTTGATTTGTACTATCTTTACACTCCCCCTCAAGATGAGAGTGGAGGCTGGACGAAACTCCCATCTTGGAGAGTAGGCAGTGGTGCTGAGAAATGGGGCAAGACTTGGTTAGCACGTCAGCTACCTGATCTTTGGTATTAACATAGGAAGTAGTAATAAAGCCTTGTTGTATCTTTTCTCTGATGAAGTGGCAATCTACCTCGATGTGTTTAGTCCGTTCATGATAGACTCGATTGGCTGCAATAGCCAGGGCAACATGATTGTCACATTTCAAATGTGCTGGACCAAGATGTGTGAATCCTAGGTCTTGTAATAGCTGAAACAGCAAGGTAACCTCACAAGTGGTCATTGCCATGGCCCTATATTCTGCTTCAGCTGATGAACTGGAAACAACTGTTTGTTTCTTGGATTTCCATGAGATGGGTAAGTCTCCACGGAGAATGTAATAGACAGTAGTAGATCTTCTACTAAATGGACAGGATGCCCAATCTGAGTCACAATAAGCAGTAAGTTGAACTGCAGAGTTGCTAGCAAAAAGTATACCCTAGCCTGGTGCATTCTTAAGGTATCTAAGGACTCGTCTAGCTGCTTGCATATGATCAGATGTGGGAGCATGGAGGAATTGACTCAAGAGTTGAACTGAATAGGCAATATCAGGTCGTGAGATGGTTAAATAAATCAATTTGCCAACCAGTTTCCTGTAAAGATCCGGATTTGGCAAGGGAGTCCCTTTGCCTGGTTCAAGTTTGAGAACTGGGTTGACAGGGAGCTGTATAGTTCTGGATTTATCCACTTCAAAGTCTTTCAGTATGTCTAAAGTATATTTCTTCTGAGCAATGAAGATCCCAGCAGTGCTCCTTTCTACTTCCAGTCCCAAGAAATATTTCAACTCACCTAAGTCTTTCATGTGAAAGGAGACATTAAGATGATCTTTAAGAACTTGTATCTTAGAGGGACTATCTTCTGCAATCACCATATCATCTACATAGATCAGCACCACAGTGGTGTTACCATGCTCCTGTTTGATGAACAGGGAGTGATCAGCACGGGATTGTCTAAAGTCACACTGGTTCAGGACCTGGGACAGTTTAGAGAATCACTGCCTGGGGGCTTATTTTAGCCCATATAGAGACTTGATGAGTTTGCATACCTTGCCATCAGGTTCAAAATTTCCATTCTCCCCCTATCCAATTGGTTGGAGAATACCATCACAGTATCCTTGGGCCAGTTTCATGTACACCTCTTCCAGTAGATCCCCATGGAGGAATGCATTAGCAACATCCATCTAACAAGTGTCCCAATTATGAATTGATATGACAGCAAGTAGGGCTCTAACTGTGGACATCTTGGCTACTGGAGCAAATGTCTCATCATAATCCACCCCATACATCTGCCTGAAACGTTGGACTAATAATCTGGCCTTATGTCTTTCAATAGAACCATCGGGATTATATTTGGTTTTATACACCCACTTGCAGCCTATAGCCTTCCTTACTTTGGGTAAGTCAGTGATCACCCAGGTGTTGTTTTCATGAAGAGCCTGTAGTTAAAGGTTCATAGCATGGATCCATTTTGACTCCTTGATGGCCTTTTGGTAGGTGAGGGTATCAGGGGTAGTCTGATCAAGGGTGATATGACCAGCAAAGGACTTGAACACCAGATGAAGCTGGACCATGTTGGCTATTGTGATCCTATATGTAGACGATATGTTGATAGCTGCAGAGAGCAAGTCTGATGTTCAGAAATTGAAGCGTCTCCTCAGTGCTGAATTTGAGATGAAAGATTTGGGTGCAGTAAGAAAAATTCTGGGAATGAAGATCTATAAGGATAGGAGCAAGAAGAAGCTTTTGTTATCTCAGAAAGGCTATATTCAGAAGGTGCTAGCAAGGTTTGGCATGTCTACTGCTAAATCTATAGATACTCCTAGTGCATCGAATGCACATCTGTCTGTTGCTTTCTCACCCAAGTCAGCTGAAGTAATGGAGTACATGTCCCGAGTTCCGTACTCTAGTGCAGTGGGTAGTTTGATGTATGATATAGTCTGCACTTGACCTGATTTAGCACAGTCAGTCAGTGTGGTGAGCCGGTATATGGGTGATCCAGGTAAAGAGCACTGGCAAGCTGTGAAGGGAATTTTTCGGTACCTTAAGGGTACATCTGATATTGTTCTCATTTATGGAGATGATAGAGAGTGCCTTGTGTCAGGGTACTGAGATTCTGATTATGCAGCAGATGTTGACAGTAGACGATCAATGACTGGTTATGTTTTCACTATTGGTGGTTCAGTCTTCAGTTGGAAGGCTACATTGCGACCCTCTGATTACTTTGTCTACTACATCAAGCGAGTATATGGCATTGACCGCAGCTGAAAGCTAAAGAGGGTATCTGGTTAAAAGGATTGGTCAGTGATTTGGGTCTACATCAGGAGCAAGCTATTGTATTCTGTGACAGTCTTAGTGCAATATGATTGGCTAAAGATCAAGTCCATCATGAGAGGACTAAGCATATAGATGTGAGATATCACTTTCTGAGAAATGAGAAGGGGATTAAGGTGAACAAAGTGGGTACTGCTGATAACCCAGCTGACATGTTCACTAAGCAAGTTCAGCATAACAAGTTCTAACATTGTTTGGACTTGCTAAATATCCGCAGTCTGTAATTGCCCTCTTGGGGGCAATATATGAGGGGGGAAGGGAGAAGAGTTTTCTGGTACATCTGGCATTTATTGGAATGCATCTGGTACATCTGTCTGTTTGTGAGAGAATTCAAGTCAAGTTGGAGATTTGTTGGATTTGTGCCTTGATTCTATTAGTCGATGTATCTGTTATTGGGCTAGGTCTGTCTTGGGCCTTTATTAGGTCATTCTGTATTAGGTCTTAGAGAGTATTATATAAACTCTCTAAGCCTCTACCTAGCAGTCATACCGTCTGAATCTGTAATCTGAAAACTCCTCACATATCAATAAAACTCTCTCCCTTCTGCCTTGTGGACGTAGCTAACACACCGTTAGTGAACCACGTAAATCTGTGCGTTTGTCTCTTTATTGTTCTTTTATTAGTTCTTTCTTGCTTCTGTTATAACATGTTTCTTATTCGGTTTTACATTGTAGTACTTGAATATGGCTTTGTGAGTCATATTACTGTAATGTAAGACTTTTTCGCTCTGTCAAAAAAAAAAACTATCATTTTATGGCGATGATAACTAGAATACTAAATCAATTCCATAGTCATTTTTTAATGTTTATTTCATGTTTTTTTGTAAAATTGTTTCATAAGTTGTTTTTTTTTTCACAACTTGGATATATATAACTAACAGAAGCTGATTATTAATTCAACTCAGGGTTACCGGATTCGCAATTCGTTCAATTCGCTTTCTTAATTCTAATTTGTGATTCGCTCAATTTAGCGAATTCAATTCGCTGGCGAATTACATTATTTTAAAAGTCGGTAATTTGTCGAATCCAATTCGCAAAAGGATTATCCTTTTATATCAACAAAGCTAAAAAAAATCATCTTCCTGTCAGAAATCAAAATCAAATTAAAGCTAAATCTACAAATCTACAATAGTGAATCAAATCATTGTGCTTGGATTCAAAGTTCAAACTTCAAAATAACAGGTATCTTGTCTATACTTCAATTTTTCCTGATTTTTTTTGTTTTTAGCATAATCATATAATTCGTTCGAATTAATTCGCAATTCGGAGGGGGGCGAGCGAATTAGGTAATCCTGATTCAACTTACTTAAAATATTTTATAATTCGTTATAATTAACATGGTTTAGTACTTTAGTTATTAAAAGAATTCTGACACTCTTGTTGACATATTTCTTTTCATTAGATTTAAGTAGCTAACTAAATCCCTTAAAATTTCTTTTGGCGATACTAGTTAGAAATGCGTGTGCGCAGCACGCGGTATCGGTATCTAACTTTATCTAACTTTTTAAACTTGTAGCGGTAGTGTTTGTGATTACTATAATTGTTTAAGTCGTTAAACTATATAAGGAAATATTAAAAGTCGATACTAAAAATATTGTAGAGCTTATTTTATTTATGTACAATAAAACATATAGAAAATACAAACGACATATATTATGGAGTACAATTATTGTATCCCTTATATTCTAATGTTCTATTGATCATTCGAAGGAGACTCAAGTTCAATTTCTGGTGCACTCTCGTGTAGTATTCAGTATTCACACCTTAATGTGTTGTAATTATTATGCTACAACTATTGTTGAACATAGTCGCTGAAATTCAAAATGTCAAAGGCATATAAATCTTGAATAAAACGTATAGCTTTTCAGGGGCGGTTCTACTACGATGAGTGTATGAGTTTTGAAGATGATCCGGTAAATTTTACCATCACAGAGGAAGAAGAAACTCCACGTATTTGAACGTACGCTTTAAATTTGCCTTCTGTAACGGCATGAATATTGATTCCGTCCTTGGTATAGATTTTAATATTATCTTTAAATTTACTTATATTGAACATCATGGAATTTCTTACGAATCTGAAACATATAAAATAATCACACGACTACAATTGTACTCTTAATATTGAGGAAAGGAAAGAAATATATATAAATGAAAAACGGAAAGACGTGTCGACGAAAATGCATTTGCTAAAAAAATACTCCACTTTGATTGTTTCAATCAATAATTTACATTTTTTTTTGTACGGAGTATGTTTTACTATCTACTTTATCTTTTAATAATATTATAAGCAATTCTTCTCTCATTATACCTTGATCTTTCTGTATAAAGCATATGTAAACATTTCATTAAAACAAGGGAGTACATTGTACAATCTAAAAGTATAGATATAGAATAGGAGTATTAGCCACTGCATATAGACACACGAAAAATAATGCAAGTATTCGAACTTTACCATCATTGCTTAGGACATGAGCAGGACTTACACTCCAGTTCATTGTTTTGAGATTTTTTTTCTCCCGCCTATGTTACGTCTTTGTATAAAATAATACTCCTAGTATACATTCAGTAGGCACCGCAACATATCGGAATTTACAAACACTAAAAACTAAACTCTAGCTTGACATAGTAAATCTAGAACACCCCCTACTCGAGTCCATATAAAAGACAACATCGTCTACACATCCACACGTTCCACACGTAATGTATAAGCATACTACTCAAACACAATTTTTTATATTCTTTTCATGTGTAAACCCTTTATCTTGGCTTTCATCTACGATCATTAATGCAAAAGTTGAATCCCGTTGAGGCAAGACTAAAGAAAAAAAAGGAAAAAAAAAACATTATCTTCAATCTAGGGGAAGATAGACATAATATCAGGGAAAATAGCACAGTCGAAGGCAGATATCGATAAAATTAAAAGTGAAACTCCTACCCCAATATATCCTTTAAGGAAAGATGTGCTCAAACAAAAATATTAAGCAGTAAGTCGATGCTTCCCATTTGTCGGTAAAAGAAACCTCAACAGTGATGCAAGCCCGAACTCATGTGGAGTTCTTATTATTTTTTGTTATAAGAGACCTCCATACATATAAACGGAGATGAATAAACTCTCAACCAATCAACATGTCTTTATGCAAATACAGTCATATTAATAGTGCTGCAGCTGCAACATATGATTAACCAGAAAGCGTCAAAACCGAGGATCTAAACCTTGAAACCTTGGCTATTGAGGGTCATTTTTGTCGCGATAAATTTAAGAATAAATTTAAGAATGTGAGACTGAGCAAAGGATTCGTACTATGTCATTCATTAGCTGGCCTTTCATCTTTCGGCTACAAAATTGATACATAGACTATACATTGAGCTATGTTTGGTATCTTAGTTTTCTGTTAAAAGGGTGTAACTTGTAAGCCACATGCACCGTTAACCGTAGCCTACAACTCAGCAATGCACTAACAAAGCCGTTGATCCAAAATCCAAATGCATATTGCTTTAACTTTGTTTGGCATGCGTTTGCAAAGATGACAAAGCATCTTCTGTTGGATGAACATGTTGTATCAAAACTATACGTGGAGTTCTTATTATTGAGCACGAATTATGGATCACAATACTATATCATACCATAGTATTGTTGCTAATGTTGGCTAATTAAACAACAAACACGATATTTATTAAGAGGAATCTAGCTAGTAGCAAAGAGTAGCACTCGCTACCTCAAATTTTCGGAAAAAATGGTTAAATTATCATTTTTTGCTACCCAAAATTCCTATATATATGGACCTTTACATGAGTGTAAAACAATATTGGAAACATTCGCTACCCCAAAATTTGATTTTTAGGTTCGCCCCAAGGCAAACTCACATAGGCTATTGTATACATAAAGTGACTCAATTACATGTCTTATACTCTTATAGGTCATTTTGGAGTAGTTAACCTATATGGATGAACTTAAAACTATGAACACGGTATAAAAGAAAGAGCAAAGTAATATTTACTTTGCCAATTCATCGAACACCTGGTGGGCACATACGTAAAAGAAGTTTTGTTCGGTGAATATGCCCACCTAAATTCCTGAACACAATAGATCGACTACGAGCTGGTAGCTCCCACTAATTATCTCCTTCAAGCAAACAAGAAATAATATAAACGGAAGAAGATGGTGTCAAACTGACCTCAGAATGCTACTTCTATGGCGGGAATTGCCATCCGTTAATAGCGCAAGCACCTGATTCTCCTTCGATATATAGCAAAAAAGATAAGCAATTATAGCCTTGTAGAAAAGTTGGTGGCGATGAAGGGAAGAAAAGGATACAAAGATGCAACGACAGTGACGACAAGGAAACAAGGAAGACTGAAAGTGTAACACCCCCATACTCCAAGTGCCTTACAAGGACCACTCAGGTATGAAGATATTACCATCTCGGTTATCCGAGGCAATGATAATCAAATAAACAATAAAGAAACAACGTTTAAATAGAAATACTTAGTGAAGGGTTACAATTCTCGAAACCAAAACCAAAAGTATAATACATGTTCTCAAACCGATCATTTCTTCGTTCTAACCTCAAATGTAAAGAAACTACTAAGCTACAGCTGGAAGACTTCTATCATCATATCGTGGCAATCCCAAATATCCCAAGACTCATCTCATACCTCCTCAATATCTGCTCACCATCCCCGAATGGATCACCGCAGTTTACAAAACAACAACCGGGTCGACTAATCACACAACTCAATATATATCAACAATAAGATAAACAGACAGCTTAACTGTCACACACACAACCACACCAATTCCAATAATCTCAATCACGACATCCACTTTGGACCGATCCCCGCCCGATCAGGGGACCGCAGGCCGTACCCACCAAATCCCCGCTCCTCATAATGAGCGATAACCCTGTCCATTAATGTGCACATCCCTTCTGTGGCGGGTTCCACAGAAGGCGAAACTAGGGCGTGAAGTCACTCCCGCAAGTGACCTCACTCAGCCGAGGACACGCCTCGAGAACCATAAACAACAATCACAATCACAATCACAACCGTCACAATATAATTACTATATCAAACAATCAATCTCAACACATCAACAATCATCCCATTATGGGACTAATACTGAGTAGGAAATCCTACCTGGAAAGCACACTATCGGACGGTCTCTCTGGCCGTATCAAAAAGCTTCCTCTACGAAACCTCCTCCTATCATACAACATACAAATGCTACCAAATCACATACTACTCAAAAACCCCCAAATCCCCATATTAGGTTTTAACCAAATCAAAGGAAAGACAACAAAAAGGGTACATAGATCTTACCCTCGACGCAAGGATCTCAACGGTATAACCAACGATGAGAACGGACCTTCCAAACTCCGGGATTTGCTAACGATGCGATTAGGATTAAGAACGTACTTGCTTTCTCTCTTTATCAGTAAATTAGGTTTTGAAAAAGTGTTTAGAATAATGACGACGAAGGTTATATATCTTAATCGCATAATTAACAAAACCCGAGAAAAACTCCCCGTAAACCGGCTACTCGATCGAGTACCCAAGGTACTCGATCGAGTAACCCCTTACTCGATCGAGTATCCTAGTTACTCGATCGAGTACCCAACAGGTCAGAAACTTTTCTAAAACGCAACTTACCCTTACTCGACAGAGTAAGGCCTACTCGATAGAGTACCCAAAGACTCATAAATACGGAGTATTACAGTCTTCCCTCCTTAAAAAGAACTTCGTCCCCGAAGTTCAAACCACTACTAAACAAAGGTACTCCCCCAACGCTTCCGACTCACTACCAAAACAAAACTCAACATAAAACATGGTACTAACCCAACTCATCCCGACAAACATACCGACACCACATACAAAAAGGGTATAAAACGGTTAAAAACTCTTTGCGATCATCTCCTACCCCCTTAAAAGAAACAAGGTTACGTCCCCGTAACCATACATACCTGATCAAACAGAAAAGGGTATCGCTCTTTCATAGCTTCCTCTAGCTCCCATGTAGCTTCCTCAGTCTCGTGGTTAGACCACAGGATCTTAAGCAAAACTGTCTCGCCACTCCTAGTCTTCCTAACCTTTCGGTCAAGAATCTGCTTAGGCACCTCAAGATATGATAAGGACTCATCTAGCTCTAAGCTCTCTGCCTCTAACACATGTGACGGGCCACTCACATACTTCCGCAGCTGCGATACATGAAACACATTATGCACTCTCTCTAATGCCGCTGGTAAAGCCAGACGATATGCAACTTCCCCAACTCGCTCTAAAATCTCATAAGGCCCTATAAACTTCTGACTTAGCTTGCCTTTCTTCCCAAATCTCATAACCCCACGCATAGGAGATACTTTCAAAAGAACCTTGTCCCCAACTTGAAACTCTATATCTCGGCGATGTAGATCTGCATAACTCTTTTGCCTATCCTGAGCTGCCCTCATCCGTTCCCTGATCATCTTAATCTGTTCCACCATTTCATACACCATCTCTGGTCCTAAAACCACAGCCTCAGCACTATCGTCCCAACAAATTGGACTCCTACATCTCCTCCCATACAAAGCCTCAAACGGTGCCATACCAATACTAGTGTGATAGCCGTTATTTGTAAGAAAATTCTATCAAGTCTAACCTCTGTTCCCGCTACCACCAAAATCCATCACACAAGCTCGCAACATATCCTCAAGAGTCTTGATTGTTCTCTCGATCTGCCCATCCGTCGCGGGATGAAATGTCAGTACTCATCTTCAAAGTTGTTCCCAACGATTCCTGCAACTCTTTCCAAAACCTTGATATAAACCTCGCGTCTCCTCGGACACTATGTCCTTAGGGACTCCATGTAACTTAAGCACGTTCTTTCGATAGGCCATAGCCAATTGTGCTTTAGTCCATGTATCTTTCATTGGGACAAAGTGAGCCGACTTGGTCAACGATCCACTATTACCCAAATCATGTTGTTACCTTGTTGACTCTTTGGCAAACCCACGATAAAATCCATGGAAATGGATTCCCACTTCCACTCAGGTTCCTTTAAAGACTGAATCTTACCTTGTGGTCGTCGCTGTTCCCCTTTAACTCTTTGGCATGTCAAACAACGGGCCACAAACTCTGCTGTTTCTTTCTTCATCCTAGGCCACCAAAACGTTTTCTTCAAATCCTTGTATAGCTTGTGACCACCTGGATGTACTGAATATGGTGTACAATGCGCCTCTGTCATGATTGTCTTTTTCAACTCCTCATCATTAGGGACACACCACCTACCATCAAACCTCAAACTACCATCTGTATGAATATAAAATCGGGACACTGTCCCTTTCTCCACTCCAGCTCTCCACTCCACTATGTTAGGATCCAACGCCTGTTTACCTCGAATGTCATCATAAAACTCAAGCTGCACTGTCATATCACCCATGGTATCTCCTTTCTGCATCATATGTATCCCAAACCTCGCTACCTCATCTCTCGGCCTCATCAAAGATAGAGTCACACGAGAATGTACACTCTTCCTACTCAAAGCATCAGCAACTACATTGGCCTTCCCTTCATGGTAGATAATTTCCATGTCATAATCGCCAATCAGCTCCATCCACCTCCTCTGTCTCATGTTCAACTCCTTTTGAGTGAAAATGTACTTGAGACTCTTGTGATCAGAAAATACCTTAAAGATTGCTCCATAAAGGTAATGTCTCCAAATCTTGAGAGCAAACACCACCGCACCCAACTCCAGATCATGAGTAGGGTAGTCCTCCTCATAAGGCTTCAATTGCCTAGAAGCATAGGCAATCACTTTACCGTTCTGCATCAACACACATCCCAACCCATTCTTTGAGGCATCTGTATAAACCTCAAAGTTTTCGATCCCTTCAGGCAATGCTAAGACAGGAGCTGTGGTCAAACGCTCCTTAAATGTTTGGAACGCCGTCTCACAACTCTCATCCCAACGAAACCTGTTCTCTTTCCTCATCAACGCGGTCATAGGTCTAGCTATCTTGGAGAAATCTTTCACGAACCGTCTGTAGTACCCACTAAACCCGAAAACTCCCCGATCTCAAAGAACATTCTTTGGTGCTTCCCACTTTGTCACTGCTTCTATCTTTGCCGGATCCACAGCTACCCCATCTTTAGAGATCACATGCCCCAGAAAAGAAACTTTCTCTAACCAGAACTCACACTTGGATAGCTTAGCATACAACTCATGCTCCCTCAAAGTTTGCAACACGATTCTCAGATGCTCCTCATGCTCCTCCTTAGTCTTGGAGTAGAATAAGATATCGTCGATAAACACCACTACAAACTTATCCAAAAACTGTCTAAAGATCCTATTCATCAAATCCATAAACACCGTCGGTGCATTAGACAACCCAAACGGCATCACCACATACTCATAATGGCCATACCTCGACGTGAAAGTTGTCTTTGGTATGTCCACCTCTCTAATCTTCACCTGATGGTACCCCGACCTCAAATCAATCTTAGAAAAGACTGATGCACCACTCAACGATCAAACAGTCATCTATCCTTGGCAAAGGATACTTGTTCTTCACCGTCACTCGGTTCGGCTCTCTGTAGTCTATGCACAACCTCGGACTCCCATCTTTCTTCTTCACAAAAAGAATCGGTGCTCCCCACGGCGATACACTAGGTCTAATGTATCCCTTCTCTATCAAATCATCCAACGGCTTCCTAAGCTCCTCCATCTCCTTAGGACCCATACGGTGCGGTGCCTTAGAGATTGGCCTCGTCCCCGGTTTCAACTCTACTGTGAAATCTATCTCTCTTTCCGGCGGCAACCCCGGAATCTCCTCTGGAAACACATCCTCAAACTCTCCCACCACCGGTATCCGATCAACTCGTCGGACCCTCTATCCGGTCATCTCTCACATGGCACAAAATCAAAGGACATCCTTTCCTCGGATATGACTTCAAAGTAACAAATGAATCAACTTAACTTTGGGTTTGACTAGAAACCCACGATAAGACACACTAACGCCCTTAGGACCTCTTAAAGACACTTTCTTTTGATGACAGTCTATCTTAGCTTTATACTTTCCCAGCCAATCCATCCCAACTATCATCTCAAAACCGTCAAAAGGAAACTCTAGCAAGTCTACAGGGAAATCAACTTGCCCAACTATCATAGGTACATCCCTATATAACCTCCCACAAGATACAGACTCACCCGAAGGTATAAAAACTTTCTCACTGACAGACTCATACACCCTTAAACCCAACCGTTTAACATGACTCGAAGATACAAACGACTGAGAAGCCCCCGAATCAAACAAAACAAAGGTATGAATACCATTAACAAGAAAAGTACCGGTGATAACGTGTGCATCCTCCTCAGCTGCTTTCTTCTCCATCATGAATAACTTTCCATCGGTCTTCCATTCCACCTCCCCGGACAAGATCGGCTGATGTGGTCGCTTAGCACCCGACCCTTGATTGTTGTTGTTGTTCGTTGGTGGTTTCGATAAGAATTACCGCCGTTGCGGTTGCCTCCACTCAACTCGACTTCCCGGTTTGGCCATGACCCAGCCGGCCTATTGCTCGCATAGCTCTGCGCAGGTCTCTGGAAAGTTCCCGGCGCACTTGTGCACTCATGTCTCTTGTGGCCTACACCACCACAGCTATAGCAGGTCACTCCCCAACTACCACTAACACTTCCACGGCAACGCCCAAAGGAAGCCCCAAAGATCGAACCCGACCCGAAGAAAACCCCTTAGACTGATTGTGGTTGCCTTTCTTGTGATTAGATTGGCCACCACCCTCGCTCTCAGACTTCCTTTTCTCACCACCTGACCTCTCTTGAGCCATCTCTACCAACCTCTCAGCTCTCCCAGCCCTCTCATAAGCTTACTTAACATCAGTAAGGACTCTCACGGGTAACTTATCCATAATCTTAGGGATCAACCCCCTCTCAAACCTCAACGCCAAATTCTCCTCACTCAAACCCATATCCTCAGCATATCTAGACTTGTCATTGAACTGCCTGTAGTACTCGGCCACAAACATCTCAGCGGTCATCTTAAAACACAAACTCTTCTCTCAACTTACTCCTCACATGCTCCAAGACGAACTCCTTTCTCACACCCTACAAAACTCCTCCCAAGGTATAGCAGCTAAACCTTGGTTTGTATATATCTCCTTAGCACTCACTTTCACCGTATCCCACCACTTGCCACCGCCTCCCTCGGATAGAACGCAGCTTGTTCCACTCTCATCTCATCGGGACAGTGAACCAAATCTAATATGTTCTCCATCTCTCTAAGCCGCTATCAAGAAGGTTCGGCTCCCAACCCCTTGTACTCCTTCGGGTTAAACCTCGCTATATAGAGGCCGATTTTAGAGTGATCAACCTCTTTCTCCTTATCCTTATCCTTATCCTTCCCCACCGTCTTTAAAGCCTCGGTGAGAGCATCCTGATGCTCCAACATCTTAACGATGTCATCTATGTTCATAAGCTCAGCTCTCGCATACAAAGCAGTCTTCTTGGGCGGCATCTTGAAACTATATGAGAAAAGGGGTGGATATAAACATACACGCTAAAACCTCAAAATACGAAAACAAGCTGCCCGGACCCTACTCGATCGAGTTCCCAAACACACTCGATCGAGTAACGGGCTACTCGATCGAGTGCCCAACATACTCGATCGAGTGCCCCAACATCGGACCTCAAACAGGACCTTCGATCTCTAACATACTCGACCGAGTAGCTAGGCTACTCGATCGAGTGACCCCTACTCGATCGAGTGCCCGAGGTACTCGATCGAGTGCCCAAAACACGATTCGGACTCAAAATCGACAAAAACCCACCCGATCAAGTCGGTCCCCACTCGATCGAGTCATGCTAACTCGTAAACACTACCCGCATGCTATATCATATGCTAACATGCTAAAACTTTATAAAACCAACGTTATAACATAACTAAACATATAATGCTACGCATCTTTTCATACGATTCATGAAATCATTATATCAGGTTATTAAACGCCACATTGTAAACACCCAACATGTTTTCATTCCAACATCAATTCTACATATATCATCAACCTTTCTTTCATATTCTCAGCTTTCTACTTCTCCAACAGTTACACACACTTCATCACATTCACACACAAGTCAACCAAACAGCACATACGACCTTGACATACACCCCCCATGTGACCGGTTCAAAATTGTAGGGCGAGTTCGCGACTTCAGGACGTCTCCCAACCCTTTGCATTAGCTCCTACAACCTTTACCCCGGGTTTATTTTAATTAACTCCCTATGTTCATTAGGTTCATTGGTTACAGGTTTCAGGATCGTCGCTCTGATACCATTTGTAACACCCCCATACTCCAAGTGCCTTACCAGGACCACTCAGGTATGAAGATATTACCATCTCGGTTACCCGAGGCAATGATAATCAAATAAACAATAAAGAAACAACATTTAAATAGAAATACTTAGTGAAGGGTTACAATTCTCGAAACCAAAACCAAAAGTATAATACATGTTCTCAAACCGATCACATCGTTCTAACCGAAATGTAAAGAAACTACTAAGCTACAGTGGAAGACTTCTATCATCATATCGTGGCAATCCCAGCTATCCCAAGATACTCATCTCATACTCGCTCAATATCTCGCTCACCATCCCCGAATGGATCACCGCAGGTTTACAAAACAACAACGGGGTCAGTACTAATCACACAACTCAATATATATCAACAATAAGATAAATAGACAACTAATCACTGTCACACACACACAACCACACCAATTCCAATAATCTCAATCACGATCGATCCACCTGGACCAGTCCTGCCATGGGGGGACCGCAGCCGTACCCACCAAATCCCCGCTCCTCATAATGAGCGATAACCCTGTCCATTAATGTGCACATCCCTTCTGTGGCGGGTTCCACAGAAGGCGAAACTAGGGCATGAAGTCACCCCCGCAAGTGACCTCACTCAGCCGAGGACACGCCTCGAGAACCATAGACAACAATCACAATCACAATCACAATCACAATCACAACCGTCACAATACAATTACTATACCAAACAATCAATCTCAACACATCAACAATCATCCCATTATGGGACTAATACTGAGTAGGAAATCCTACCTGGAAAGCACACTATCAGACGGTCTCTACTGCTGTATCAAAAAGCTTCCTCTACGAAACCTCCTCCTATCGTACAACATACAAATGCTACCAAATCACATACTACTCAAAAAACCCCAAATCCCCATATTAGAGTTTAACCAAATCAAAGGAAAGACAACAAAAAGGGTACATAGATCTTACCCTCGACACAAGGATCTCAACGGTATAACCAACGATGAGAACCGACCATCCAAACTCCGGGATTTGCTAACGATGCGATTAGGATTAAGAACGTACTTGCTTTCTCTCTTTATCAGTAAATTAGGTTTTGCAAAAGTGTTTAGAATAATGACGACGAAGGTTATATATCTTAATCGCATAATTAACAAAACCTGAGAAAAACTCCCCGTAAACCGGCTACTCGATCGAGTACCCAAGGTACTCGATCGAGTACCCCCTTACTCGATCGAGTATCCTAGTTACTCGATCGAGTACCCAACAGGTCAGAAACTTTTCTAAAACGCAACTTACCCTTACTCGACAGAGTAAGGCCTACTCGATAGAGTACCCAAAGACTCATAAATACGGAGTATTACAGAAAGAGTACCAGACTTAGCTTTGGAAAAGAGACGCGGGAAACAAAGATGAAAAGCAAGAGTGGCTTTTAGGAGTGAGAGAGAGGCGGGATTTAAGAATAAACAAAGCAAAAAGTGAAGACAGAATGGCAGAAGTGTAATTAATGACGTCAGGCGAGGACACAAGCATACTCAAAGTAGTGTCACAGAAGTATCCTCTTTTTTTATAAGATATAAGATATCTCCCCCAATAAAAAATAATAATGTATTCCTCATTTTACTATCCACGTGTCTCAAGTTGGACCTTAGAAATCCAATTTCGACAACTCATGAAACAACGCCCCCTTTATTGCAAGTTTGAGCAAACACTTGAGTTTCCCCAGTTTGGTCATCACTCTCTCTAGTCCCTCGAGAATTACTTTGGTTGTTCGCATTTTATTTTACAATTTAGTACTGCGTATATACCTGTCAAGTGTTTCTAGCATAAAATTTCGAAAGTTTGTGGCATACGGATTAAGTTACGCTTATATGCGACCCTGTGACACGGTTTTTCATTTCCACTAGTTTGGCTTGTAGCTACAACTTTGGTTTTTGCCTATTGGCTGAGATCGCTGTTCTAATTTATTTGCCTTCTGTTTGAAGAATTTAGTTGCCTTAAAGGATGTAGAGGACATAGGAATAGCTGAGCAAATATTGTGTGAGATTTTCATTAATAGTTGTAATGGAAAGAGTATGCATTGTGCAGTATATATGCAGCATACAAGAAGAACAAGTACAATAGATAGGACACACTAGTTAAGGACCAGTAGACAAAGACAGGAAATGTCAATTCTAGCTGACTCTAGCTGACTCTATTTTGCTCAACATTGGATCCTTTTTGTCTATGTTTAAGATGAGAGTAAGCTTTCTTTTTGTGCTTTGACTTGTCTAAGTTTTCATTTCTTTGACTTGTGTTGCCTTGATTTGTACTATCTTTACACTCCCCCTCAAGATGAGAGTGGAGGCTGGACGAAACTCCCATCTTGTAGAGTAGGCAGTGGTGCTGAGAAATGGGGCAAGACTTGGTTAGCACGTCAGCTACCTGATCTTTGGTATTAACATAGGAAGTAGTAAGAAAGCCTTGTTGTATCTTTTCTCTGATGAAGTGGCAATCTACCTCGATGTGTTTAGTCCGTTCATGATAGACTGGATTGGCTGCAATAGCAAGGGCAGCATGATTGTCACATTTCAAATGTGCTGGACCAAGATGTGTGAGTCCTAGGTCTTGTAATAGCTGAAACAGCAAGGTAACCTCACAAGTGGTCATTGCCATGGCCCTATATTCTGCTTCAGTGGAAACAACTGTTTGTTTCTTGGATTTCCATGAGATGGGTAAGTCTCCAAGGAGAATGTAATAGACAGTAGTAGATCTTCTACTAAATGGACAGGATGCCCAATCTGAGTCACAATAAGCAGTAAGTTGAACTGCAGAGTTGCTAGCAAAAACTATACCCTAGCCTGGTGCATTCTTAAGGTATCTAAGGACTCGTCTAGCTGCTTGCATATGATCAGATGTGGGAGCATGGAGGAATTGACTCAAGAGTTGAACTGAATAGGCAATATCAGGTCGTGAGATGGTTAAATAAATCAATTTGCCAACCAGTTTCCTGTAAAGATCCAGATTTGGCAAGGGAGTCCCTTTGCCTAGTTCAAGTTTGAGAACTGGGTTGACAGGGAGCTGTATAGTTCTGGATTTATCCACTTCAAAGTCTTTCAGTATGTCTAAAGTATATTTCTTCTGAGCAATGAAGATCCCAGCAGTGCTCCTTTCTACTTCCAATCCCAAGAAATATTTCAACTCAACTAAGTCTTTCATGTGAAAGGAGACATTAAGATGATCTTTAAGAACTTGTATCTTAAAGGGACTATCTCCTGCAATCACCATATCATCTACATAGATCAGCACCACAGTGGTGTTACCATGCTCCTGTTTGATGAACAGGGAGTGATCAGCACGGGATTGCCTAAAGTCACATTGGTTCAGGACCTGGGACAGTTTAGAGAATCACTGCTTGGGGGCTTGTTTTAGCCCATATAGAGACTTGATGAGTTTTCATACCTTGCCATCAGGTTCAAAATTTCCATTCTCCCCCTATCCAATTGGTTGAAGAATACCATCACAGTATCCTTGGGGCAGTTTCATGTACACCTCTTCCAGTAGATCCCCATGGAGGAATGCATTAGCAACATCCATCTAACAAGTGTCCCAATTATGAATTGATATGACAGCAAGTAGGGCTCTAACTGTGGACATCTTGGCTACTGGAGCAAATGTCTCATCATAATCCACCCCATACATCTGCCTGAAACGTTGGACTACTAATCTGGCCTTATGTCTTTCAATAGAACCATCGGGATTATATTTGGTTTTATACACCCACTTGCAGCCTATAGCCTTCCTTACTTTGGGTAAGTCAGTGATCACCCAGGTGTTGTTTTAATGAAGAGCCTGTAGTTCAAGGTTCATAGCATGGATCCATTTTGACTCCTTGATGGCCTCTTGGTAGGTGAGGGGATCAGGGGTAGTCTGATCAAGGGTGATATGACCAGCAAAGGACTTGAACACCAGATGAAGCTGGACAATGTTGGCTATTGTGGAGGGAGCCATCATAGGATTGGTGACAACAAAATCTTTTGTCCACTCAGGTGCTCTCCTCTCCCTCCTTGGCCTTTCCTAGATTTTGGGGGCCTTAGTAACAGGTATTTCCTCCTAAATAACCTCCTCATTTGCCTCATTATTGTCATCAAGAAGAGTTTTAGTGACAGTTTGAGGTGGTGGTGTAGTTGCTTTATGATCAATAAACGCTGTAGTGGTTTCTTGGTTTAGAGAGCATTGAGATTGATATTGCTTAGTATAAAGAGTAGGAATGAACTGAGCAAAATTCTTGATCCTGCAAGGGAACACTCCTTTAAATAATTTGATGTCCCTTGATACAAAAACAGTCTTCTTGACTATATCATATACCTTGTAGACCTTTTGAGATAGTGGATACCCTATAAAGATGCAAGGAACCCCTCTTGGCATAAATTTATCTTTGTCCCTGCTTGGGTTGTAAGCCATAGAAAGGTATCCAAACACCCTCATAATGTCATAATTGGGTGTCTTATGGAATAAAACCTCATAGGGAGTTCTATTATGCAGAAGAGGAGTAGGTAATATGTTTATTATAAATGCTGCAGTAAGAACACAATCACCCCAAAACGAGAGGGGTAGTCCAGAACTGAACCTGATTGCCCTGGTTATCTCAAGTAAATGTCTGTGTTTTCTCTCAACCACTCCATTCTGTTGTGGTCTATCAACACAACTAGTTTGCTGCTAGATTCCCTTGGACAAGAGAAACTGTTTACTGTCACCTTCTGTAAATTCCAAGCCATTGTCTGATATGAAGGTTTTAATGGTCTTCCCAAATTGATTTGCAGCAAAGTGATAAAATTGGACAAGTAATTGGGCAACCTCAGACTTGTATTTCATTAAGTATACCCAGGTTGCCCTACTGTGGTCATCGACCACAGTTAGGAAATATTTATGTCCATTTCTTGTTTCCTTTCTGTAGGGACCCCAGATATCATGTGGACCAAATCAAATAATTCTTTGGCTTTTTCAGTTCTGGTGGAAAATGGCAATTTTGTGAGTTTTGCCATTGAGCATGGAATGCATATTCCTTTTTGATTTAATGTCTTAACATTTGGGATATATTTGAGTTTGTTGTCAGAGGCATAACCCAGTCTTATGTGCCAAAGATTAGAATTCTTATCATTGAAATTAGGAGAATCATTACACACATCATCAGGTGCACTATAGGATTTGAAAAGTGTGCCACCTGAGACCTCTTCCTGACTAGACAAAAGAACAGACACATTTGCATTACATATACCAGGATAACTATTCATAGTGAAACTACCAGCTATCTTAGGATGTTTAGGAACATCGTTATTCATTAAGTAGTACACACACTTGTTCTCTCTTCCAAGCCCCCTAGTTGTCTTGGTTTGACAGTCCTGTATCCCACACAGTTTTTCATAAAACATTGCATAGCAATGCTCATCCTGAGTCAATTTGTGAACTGATAGGAGATTATGTTTAAAGGCAGGAACAAAGTAAACATTTTTTAGGGTTAGGCTATTAGTGAAGGTGTGAGTACCAGTGTGAGAAACAATGGAAGTTTCTCCATTTGGTAAGTTTATTTTGAGTTTGACCTTTAAATCTTTTATATTACTGAGAATGGTTAAGTCATACACCATATGGTTTGATGCACCAGAATCTATGATCCATTCTTGGGATGAGTTAGAAGCATAGCTACAGTTTAAATAAGCCATACCTGCAAAGTTTGCCTCCAATTCATCCTCAGTTTCTGGATAAAAACTTGGTCCCTTACCTTTGTGATTGCTCATTAGCTGTTCAAATTGCTGAGTTGTGAGAGTTATGCTTCCTTCACTAGCACCTTCTCCCATAGTTGTATTTGCTGCAAATTTTCCTTGTTTATAGTTGTAGGACTGCTTTCCTTTGTTAAGTCCACCTTTGTATCCCTTGGATCCTGACACCTGATACCCACCTGACCTCTGATATCCACCTTTGAGTTTATACTCTTGAGATTTTTCAGATAATCTCTTGGATACAGGATGGTCAGCTGGATATCCTATTATTTTCCAACATTTGTCTTTTGTGTGTCTCATTTTAGGACAGAGAGGACATGAAGGAGTGGTGTCACATTCCTTCTGACCAGCAAAGAATGCAGAGTTATCCACTTCCATTTTCTCAGGGACTCTGTAGTTTCTCCTCTAAGCCTCCCCATGTTGGAAAAGAGCTGCCGCCTCTTCCACAGTGGGCAAGGGAGTCATCATCAGCACATTTGTTCTCATGGTGGTATAGGATGGATGCAGTCCATTCAGAAATTGAAAGAGCTTTCTCTCCTCCTATTCTTTCAACTGAGCATCAAGCCAAGTATTGACTTCAGGAGTCATTTGAGTGACTAGAGGCCAATCAGTCATGATCTCTAGATTCTGCCATAAGATCCTCAGATCTGTGAAATACTCACAGATGCTCCTTTCTCCTTGTTCAAGATCTTCAAGTTATTTATTGAGTCTGAACTTTCTTGCAACATTACTGACAGAAAAATGCCTCTGGAGATATTCCCATATCCCCTTTGCAGTTCTCACATACAGGATAGATCTCTTGATAGGTTGTTCGACATTATGGAAAATCTAGGCAATAAGCAAACTGTTGCAGGTATCCCAGGCTTCTGCAATGACTGGATCATCAGTTGGCCTTTTGACAACTCCTGTTAGGAATACAACCTTTCTTTTTTAGCAGATGGCAATTTCCATCTGTCTTTTCCACTCTAAATAGTTTTCTATCCCTGATAGTTTAGTGTCTACTACCAAGGGATGTGTACTTTCTGCACGATATAAGTACAGGGGGTCAGTTGGTTCCATGAAGGATGGTGTTTTGGACAACGTTTCTGTGTTTGAGAATGGATTTTCCATGAGAAGAGAGAAAAGAAAACCTTGAGAAGTTTTTGTTATGAATGGATCCTACTGATAGTCTGGACTATAAATAGGCAGGAAGATATGCGAGGTGGTTGAGTGGTAGTAAATGCTCAGCTCATATGGTTATCAGTCCCCTCATCCTTGAGGCTCTGATACCATGAAGAATTTAGTTGCCTTAAAGGATGTAGAGGACATAGGAATAGCTGAGCAAATATTGTGTGAGATTTTAATTAATTGTTGTAATGGAAAGAGTATGCATTGTGCAGTATATATGCAGCATACAAGCAGAATAAGTACAATAGATAGTACACACTAGTTAAGGACCAGTAAACAAAGACAGGAAATGTCAATTCTAGCTGACTCTAGCTGACTCTATTTTGCTCAACATTGGATCCTTTTTGTCTATGTATAAGATGAGAGTAAGCTCTCTTTTTGTGCTTTGACTAGTCTAAGTTTTAATTTCCTCGACCTGTGTTGCCTTGACTTGTACTATCTTTACACTGTTTGTTTTGTAGTTCTTTTCTGATTATAATGTAAGCCAAAATTTTATCTAGTTTTTTTTCAAGGATTCCACACTACCAAACTCCGTGTTTGTGGATTTTAGAGGTCTAATGTTTTTTCTTATTATATCCAGGTAAGCAGAAATACATTGCGTAAGAGGTCACAGAAGGCTATCAAAAGGTTTTGTATGTCGTCAAAAGTTACCTAAACAAAACAATATTTATAACTTTACAAACTACTCTTAGTAAAGAGGCAAGTAAAGGTCGGATCCCAAGGGACGGGTATTGATGTAGGATTTTCAATTGTGAATGGTCGTGTCTTAGGGTGTCACAATTTGGGGTTGAGATAGGAGATCAATTAAAACTAATAAACAATAAAAACAAAGCAAGGTAGATAAAATGAAGATGTAAACAATTGATTAAAAGTACTAGGGTATCATGGGTTCATAGGGGATTCATGGGAGTTGATCATACAAACATGTTCTCTACTAGATGCAAGCACTTATTATTGTGATGGGATCGAGTTAGTGTATATCTTACAATTCCTAAGAAGGTTTGGGTCCCATAGCCGAATCGATTAGATTGTACAACACCTACATGTCGACTTACTCCTTCCTATCCAACTATATGCATGGTCTAATGAGACTCGAGTTGGTTTATGTCTTACAAGTCTCATTGAAAAGATAGGTGATGGGTAAAAAATGCAAGGATTCATAGGCTCGCATTTCATCAAACATAACATGTGTATAAGTTGGAATTACAACAAGCAAGCAAATTAATTATGAAAACATATTAGATTAAGCATGAATCAATCCCCATGTTGGTTTCCCCTAATTCCCCATTAACCCTAGCTAAGGAAACTACTCACTCATTATCAAGTTTAACATGCTAACAAGGTTGTCAATCATACTAGCAAGGCAAAACATGATGAACAAATGAAAATGATTAACAATAATTAAAAGGATTAAGAGAGAACTATACCTATGAAGATGATTCCCAATAATAAAGCAAAGAATAATAGAAGTACTTGATGATTGATGGAAGGTTGTCAATCCTCCAAATAAACCCAAATAATCTTCTAATTACCCAAAATAAAATGATGAACAATAAATAAATTAAAGAAAGATTAAGAAATGAGATTTGTATTAAGACTAAATTAAGAGTTGATTACAAGATTAAGGAATGATTACTAATTGATTAGAACTTGATTAAGAGAGCCTGCTAATCTAGGTAGTACAAAGGGGTATTTATACTAAAGATTAGGTACATAAATTAGGGTTACTAAGGGCTTAAATGACTATTAATATCCTTAAGAAAAGTTTAGGAAATGCTCCTCTCCAAGGAGATGAGCATCTCCGTTTTGCTAGTCCCATATGGATATGCTCGTCCCGAGCGGCTTGAGTGCTGGCACGGTGGGTTCTGTCATGAGATCCGAGCGGATCATAGAGGAGACGCTCGGATTCTATGGCTTCAAGACGAGCGTCTTAAGCTCGGGACGCTCGGATTCTGGTGGAGGGAGACGCCCAGATTGCTGGCAATCCGCTTGGATCCTGGGTCAGACACTTCTTTTCTCTTCAATCCTCAAAAATCCGCGGGGATCCTGTTGAGGATGCAAGGATCCTTTCATCACTGCCCAATATACTTTATTATCCACATAGGCCTTCTTGTATCGTCTTCCCTTTGATTCTTGGTCATTAGATGCAATCAATTTAGCTCCATTTCGCCATGTAAATGCAAGGTTTGGACTCCTCTCCTACCAAGGAAACAAAACCTCAAAGAATATGCAAAATGGGAAACTAAAGATAGTAAATTACCCAATTATTCACTATAAAGCATAGGAACGAGGCTAATTCGGGGACTAAATATGCTCAAATATGAGTCACATCAAGGTTGCACCATGACAAAACTAATAAAATGGATAAGGTATGAATTTAGTATGGGCTTTGCATGCAGTGTAAATATTACCGCTACTAGTAATATATATTTATCCAAACCTCCTATATGTTTATTGCAGCATTGTGATAAACAAAAGTCAGTGAAAATAATTACTATAGATACAGGACCTGGAAAGGATATTGTGGTAAACATTGAACAGCAATGTGATGAAGATAGTGATGTTGTGGATGATGACCTTGTTCCAGTAGTGATTCGACCTGGTCTTATCCGATTTACACCTTCCGGAAAAGGTGCTTCCACTGTCTTTTCTTTCCAGATATATGTTACTCCTGTATTTTAATGGATAAACTCCTTGGACGTTTTTTTAGTGAGAAGAAGTTATGGGGTAATTCATTGAAATAAAGGAAGTGTTAAGGGAGGACTCCACCAAACGCTCATTCACGTATGAGATGTCAAGGGGGCATAGCCAAGGTGTTGTTGATGTTGCTCAACACCTTGAAGAAGTAATCGAAGGCTTGTTCATTGTCATTATAAAGATCTTCAATGGACCTTTGCATATGTTGTTCTTTATTGTGATGATTTGAGTTAACATGATCATCAAAGCCTTGGTCTCGGGTCATAGCATTACCAATATAAGGATTGAATAATCCTTTAAACTCATCATCCCATAAACCACATAGTTCATTAGCTTGTTCCTCAATAGTATCATTAGTTGATGAAAACAACTCCTCTTCCTTCTTGTCATTATGGCCGATGAGGCCTTCTTCTTCTCTTGTCATGAGTGGTGGTGAGCTATTCAAGCTCTCATTCTTGTTGAAATATTCTTGCTCTTTGGATGGAGCATCTTGGAGATTATCCACTTTCTTCTCCCATATTGGCGGTGATTCTTTACCCATAGCTTGTTCTTTGCATTGAGATGCCAACTTCTTCCTATCACTTTCTCGGCTATAATGATCAACCATGAAACATGCTCATGTAAGCGGGGAGCTCTCATTGTCTTATCAAGGTTAAAAGTGATTGTTTCATCTCCCACTTCAAGTGTGAGCTCTCCATGTTTCACATCAATCACCGCTCCCGCAGTGTGTAAGAAAGGTCTTCCTAAAATCATAGGAATGTTGGAGTCTTCCTCCATGTCAACAATAACAAAGTCCACCGGGATGAAGAACTTGCCAATTATTACCGGCACATCCTCCCATACCCCTAAAGGTGTCTTCGTTGATCGATCCGCCATTTGAAGTGTGATATGCACTTGAGCTCTCCCATTCCTAGCCTTTTGCACACCGAGTATGGCATGACACTCACACTTGCCCCAAGGTCACATAGAGCTTTGTTAATTGTAGTGTCGCCAATGGTGCATGGAATAGAGAAACATCCCGGATCCTTGAGTTTTGGAGGTGAACTTCCTTGTAGGATGGCACTACTGACCTTAGTAAACGCAATAGTCTCTAGCTTCCGGGTGGATTTCTTCTTTGTAAGAATATCTTTCATGTATTTCGCATAGGCCGGAGCATGGTTAATCAATTCGGTGAATGGGATTGAGACTTCCAAGTTCTTCACAATCTCCATAAACTTTCCAAGTTGTTCATCAAACTTAGGCTTAGCTTGACGACTTGAAAATGGAAGTCTAATCACAATAGGCTCTTTCTCCTTAGCCTTCTCTTCATTCTTCTTCTTTGAAACTTCTTGAATGGTGGTGGGTTCTTCTTCTTTCTTAGAGTTTTCAACTCTTTCCTTGTCACTAGCATTCACAACATCTTCATCAATGGGCCTCTTCGGCCTTTCATACCTTGTACCATTCCTCAAATGGATGGCACTCACCGACTCATGTCTTGGGGGATTACCTTGAGGTGGTAATTGCCCCTTTTGCCTTTGAGAACTAGAAGATGCTAATTGAGACATTTGGGTCTCCAACATCTTTGTGTGAGCTAGTATGTTGTTGATGGTGATGTCTTTTGCTTGGCTATCCTTTTGCATTTGAGTGAAAAATTCTTGTTGGTTCTTCTGCATTTGGAGGACCGCTTTTTGAACATTAAAACCTTGGTCATTTGTTTGATTGTATGGAGGTTGATTTTGATAACTTTGGTTTTGATTGTAAAAGGGTCTTTGAGCTTGGTTTCTCATTGGAGGTGGGGTGTATGCTTGAGGGTTTTGAACATTTTGACTTTTGTATGAAATATTGGGGTGAAATTTGGTATTCTCATTGTAATAGTTTGAATAAGGGTATTCACTTGTTCACTTGTTTCCCTACATTCACTTTGGTCATGTCTCAAAGTTCCACAACTCTCACACACTCCACTTGGAATTGATGATGATGCTACCATAGCATTAACATGTTGCTTGGGTGATTTGGAGGCCTCTTCAAGTTTAGTCATGGCCTTCTCAAACTTCAAATTAATGGTGTCAATATGAGCACTAAGTTGAGAACCCAATTGAGTAATGGAGTCCACCTCATGCTTTCCTCCTCTAGTAGCCTTTCGAGGTCTACTATATTGTGAGTTATGGACCGCCATTTCTTCAATTTTGTTCCATGTTTAATTGTCATCGACTTCGGTGAACATACCATTTGATCCCATATTGAGAATGTTTCGGGAGTCTTAATATAGACTATTCCAAAATTGTTGTACAAGGAACCACTCGCTAAGTCCATGGTGTGGACAAGATCGACAAGTGTCCTTGAATCTCTCCCATGCTTCATACAAGGATTCCTCATCCCTTTGTTTGAACCCGGTGATTTGGGCTCTCAACATGTTAGTCTTCTCCGGAAGATAGAATTTCTTGTAGAAAGCAAGTGCCAATTTCTTCCAAGAATCAATACCAAGAGTAGCCTTATCTAGGCTCTTCAACCATTGTTTCGCGGAACCAATCAAAGAAAAAGGAAATAAGACCCATCGAATTTGGTCTTGAGTAACTCCGGTTTGAGAAATCGCATCACAATAGTCACAAAAAGTCTCCCTATGAGAATGAGGGTCTTCACTAGGCATCCCCCCAAATTGACTTCTCTCAACCAATTGTATAAATGCGGATTTCGCAATGAAATTACCGGTTAAATGTTGTGGTGTAGGAGTACCATTTGGTAGGTTCTCCTCGGTTGGTACAGAATGTGACGAAAATTTAGGTATTTTGGGTTGATTTTGTGGTGGGTTTTGTATTGGGTTATCCTCTCCTTCTCTTGCAAAAGGGTTGATGAACTCAATGTTATTTGGTTGGATGTCCACAATCTCACCAATGCCTCTCAATGTATTTCTAGCAAGTCTTCTATTGTTGGTCAAAGTTCTTTCAATTTCAAGATCAATGGGTAACAAGATACCTTGTGATCTCCTAGACATGCAAAATATCAAAAAACTCGAAAACAATTGGAACAACCTTGAGGAGATTAACTTCCCCAAGGTAAAGAAAGACACAACTAAAAACAATTAAAGAAAATCAAATCAAGTTAACACCGTCCCCGACAACGGCGCCATTTTTGGTGTGTCGTCAAAAGTCACCTAACCAAAACAATATTTATAACTTTATAAACTACTCTTAGTAAAGAGGCAAGTAAAGGTCGGATCCCAAGGGACGGGTATTGATGTAGGATTTTCAATTATAAATGGCCGTGTCTTAGGGTGTCACAATTTGGGGTTGAGATAGGAGATAAATTAAAACTAATCAACAATAAAAACAAAGCAAGGTAGATAAAATGAAGGTGTAAACAATTGATTAAAAGCACTAGGGTATCATGGGTTCATAGGGGATTCATGAGAGTTGATCATACAAACATGTTCTCTACTAGATGCAAGCACTTATTATTGTGATGGGATCGAGTTAGTGTATATCTTACAATCCCTAAGAAGGTTTGGGTCCCGGAGCCGAATCGATTAGATTATACAACACCTACAAGTCGACTTAGTCCTTCCTATCCAACTATATGCATGGTCTAATGAGACTCGAGTTGACTTATGTCTTACAAGTCTCAACGAAAAGATAGGTGATGGGTAAAAAATGCAAGGATTCATAGGCTCGCATTTCATCAAACATAACATGTGTATAAGTTGGAATCAGAACAAACAAGCAAATTAATTACGAAAACATATTAGATTAAGCATGAATCAATCCCCATGTTGGTTTCCCCTAATTCCCCATTAACCCTAGCTAAGGAAACTTGTGACACCCTCATTCATTGCAAAAAAAAAATAAACACATAATTCTAGATAAAAACTGCATGGATATGTTTGTAATAGGTTCATTTGGGTAAAAACCTGTAATTTTTAAAACCTGAACCTGTTATAAAAATATCCAAATGGGAAGGTGTCAAACATGCAAGGTCCAAAATAAATCTCATGAATGAAACATCGCTAAAGTCGCGAAACAAAGTTATACAACCCAAGTATGAGAAAGGGAGACATATGTCCCTAAAAAGTATATGACATAAAAAGTGTTTAAGGGTCACAATATAATAAAGCCAATCTAGGTCCCAAGGTTACTTTGCTCGCTAGCTCGTCCATGTACCCCATATATGCATCACCTACCTGTCAATCGCATTTTATACAAATACGAAAGCCACAGTCAGTGGGGAGTAACTCCGAGTTCTCCCAGCCACGAAATGTCATAATTAATATAACATGTAAACATAAGAATATGAATACGAATAACACATAGCCTTAGCATATAGATGCTAGACAATCGTGCTTATCATGTGAACAACAATATAACAACACATAGTACTAGCATGTGAATACTAGACCGACTCATACTACACTATCATGTGAATCACATAACATCCAGGAATCCAAACTCTATCAACCATAGCCGGCTTGCATCTCACCTTCTATGATTCATAGAATCATCAAACAAGAAAGGACAATATATCTAGAGACAGGCATAAGTTCTTAGGACAGTCAATAGTCACTCTTTAACTCGAGTCTATACCACGAGGTAAGGTAAACACCCTAGTCCTAAACCTGCGCAGACCTAGTGACATGCGGAAAGTACCGCATCAAAGACCCATGATCACACACATGAATACCCCTAAGGAGTCCACCAAAGGGTTGGCTAGTACTTAAGCTGACCACATACTTCTAAGAGTACGTCAGGAGGTCATGCCCTAACTTGGATATAAGCCCACCAAGCTAAGACACAAAGGCTATTAAGCGGTGAACATACACTCGTCAAAGACTATAAGGGCCTATCTATGACGAAGGCCGAAATACTCACCTAGGACCTAGTCCCAGCTTGAATACTTTAGCCCGCTCCACACAAGAAAAGTAGGACACCCAATTAACCATAAGAGGGGCAAAGAGTCCAAACTTGCACACACAAAAGATCATACACACCCTTGCATATGAAAGACTACGCAAGAGCATATTCAGCTGACAATCCAACAATATTTCCAATATCGATAATAATCCAGATTCCAGCTAACCAACAGTACCATAATCCATGAGAACAAACTAAAATGGCAAAGAGGCAATAAGACTCAAGCATAAGGCATCCAAAGCATCTAACAACCAACATGTGAAATGATAATTACAAATATCAAGGCATAACATAAACATCCAATAACAACCAATCTCACCTCAAAGACAAACCCTCGACCCGAGTCCCGCGACGGGTCATCGGTCAAATCGAGGCTGACCGGTTTAAACCTAGTTTGACCAAACTTGTTCGGTCAATCTGGCCCAGCTCAGAGTCTTGGCCTACTTTGGCCCAAATCACAAAATTCATCACAATATCATTCTCATGCCATTTCCAATTTCTATCATGTGAAAGACTATCAACATAAGAAAATATATTCCAACTTACAAAATAACTAAGTTCACAAAATTCTCGCATAATAAAATAGCATAAATAACCGTCTCACACAAGGGTAAACTTTTCTATAAATTTTAATCGATAAAACGACGCCATTTACTCATACGGACTCCGAATTGAGTGATTCAAGTGGCTAAACCACCTAATTTTTCGATGCCGTTCAATCTGTCATATTTTTGGAAACATTGGAAAACGTCTCGGTCCAATACTGACGCGTTCCAGCCAAAACACGGACTTGTCACAACACATAATTCCTCATCCAAATTTGTTCCAAACAATAATATACAAATGGGTAACATAAACTAAATATAAGCATACTCATCTTACTCCATTCATTCATTTATCAACAAGATCGTCTCAAACAACAACAAACAACAACAAATGACAACAAACAACAACAAACAACAAATACAACTACTAATGTGACAATAATTCGTCGAATAACTCGGATTTGTTACCTTAAGCTAGCAAAGAGACAAGTAATAACTTGAGAAAGCTTCTAAACCCCAAAATTACTCTTCATCTTCAACATATGAGTCACCTAACTCATCTTCAAATTCTTCACCTATAAGAACAACAAAAACACAATTATTAAGCTTAAATTCGAAACCCTAAAAAAATGTGTCTTAAACAAAAATTGGGGGAAATGAAAATAAAGCTTACGAGTAGATGAGAATTGAAGAGAGGATTCTAAATATATAATTTTTATGATATTTGGTGGAGAAATGAAGGATTTATGGTGGATTTAGGGATTGTAAGGAGGATTTTTAGTGGGTTTTTGGTGTTTGAGAGAAGGAGGAGATAGATTGAGTTATGGAGGAAATGAAAATTGGAAGAGGGGACAAATGGAGGGTAGGTGGCCAGCCAAAAGGTATGGGGAGATGGGTCATTTGTTTACGTTTTGGTTCGTTTCGACGGAAATTAGAAATATTCGTCGAACGCGATTTCCGAGAAAATTAAAGTTCTTAAACACGATTTTACTAAAAGATTAAGTACTCATATGCCCAATATCCAAACTCGTTTACCCAACGACCGTAAGAAATGGGAAAATCCCAATTTTACGACTTTTATCCGAAATCTATTTTATCAAAGGAAAAGGTTTAAATATAGTTTAAATCACTTTTAAACATTTCTAAACTATCAAAAATGATTACATTTCTTCAAAATAAAATAAGGTTATATTTTATCAAATATATTTTATTTCAAATAAATTAATATTAAATTAAAATTGATTAAAATATTACTTTTAAAATATAATAAAGGTCTTCGAATTTACGGGGTGTTACAATCATCCCTCCTTTTAAGAAGTTTCGTCCCCGAAACTTAGAAGAAGGAACATTGTATATATGTAGGTCTATCTCTTTAAAATCAAGTAAACAAAATCTTCAAAATATGAACGTATGAAATATAAGTGTCTTTTCAATGGAACGGAATATTCTCGTCGGCCGTTCAAGAACATCAACATTCCAAATCAAAGACATAAAAATATATATTTTTACACCAACAAATGAGAAAACCAATTATCGGACGTCTCCAATAACGAGCTTTACCACTCATTGACGTTAAAACCAGTGGAAAACATTAAAACATTTCCAAAAGTCTTTAGTTCGAAATTCTATAATAAGGATAATAACTCCACTAGCTATGACCAAACTGTAACTACGACTTTTAAACAACTAGGCAAGGACTACTAACGCGGAGAGTATTTAAGAGAAGGAGAGGAACACTCGAAAGGATAGCTAAAACTCACAAGAATTAGATAAAGGAAAGAGAATCACCTCACGAGAAAAGTTTGGGATATTTAGCTAACATAGAAGATTCAGGCTCCCAAGTTTCTTCTTCGACATTTCCACAACGCCAAAGGATACGAACTAGGGGCACAACTTTGTTTCTAAGTTGCTTGTTTGCCCTTTCGAGGATTCAAATCGGCCTTTCTTCCAAAGCCAAGTTAGGTTCCAAATCTGGGATTTCTTCTTGAATAACATGGCTCGGATCACTAATGTACTTCCTCAACTGAGATACATGGAAGACATCATGAACCTTGCTCAAATTCGGGGGCAACTCTAAACGGTAAGCAACGGGACCAATCTTCTCAAGCACACGGAAAGGTCCAATGTATTTGGGACTCAGCTTTCCTTTCACACCAAACCGTTTTACCCCTTTCATAGGTGATACTTTAAGGAACACTCGATCATTAACCTCAAAGGCAAGTGGTCGACGACGGACATCGACATACGATTTTTGTCGGTCTTGAGCGGCTTTCATACGCTCTCGAATGATCTGAACCTGATTGATGATCTCAGTTACCAAATCGGGTCCCAACACATGAGCATCTTGGACTTGATCCCAACAAACAGGACTACGGCACTTCCTACCGTACAAAGCTTCATAAGGTGACATCTTGATAGAGGAATGATAGCTATTGTTGTAGGAGAATTCGACAAGAGGTAAACATTTCTCCCAAGAAGTGTGGAAGTCTAAAGCACAAGCACGGAGGAGGTCCTCTAAAGTCTGGATATTCCTCTCAGTCTGCCCATCTATAGCGGCATGAAAAGCGGTACTCATCAGTAGCTTACTACCCATGGCTTCTTGCAAAGCGAGTCCGAAACGGGAATGAGAATCTAGGGTCACGATCTGAAACTATATCCTTAGGCACTCCATGATAGCTTACTATCTCTTTCACGTAGGCACCAGCTAGGACATTTAATTTACATGTCTCCTTGATAGGTATAAACCTAGCACATTTGGTCAATCGATCTACAACCACCCAAACCGCATCTTTTTCGCTAGCAGTCTTAGGTAAAGCCATCACAAAGTCCATGGAGATGGACTTCCATTTCCAAAGGGGAACATCCAAAGGTTGTAGCAAACCCCCGGTTTTCGATGCTCAATCTTCACTTTCGACAGTAAGACACTTGCTAACATACTCTAGGACATCAATCTTCATCCTAGGCCACCAAAACTGTAATCTCAAGTCTTTATACATCTTGTCACCACCAGGATGAATAGAGTAAGGAGAAAGGTGAGCTTCATCAAGGATCTTCTTCCTCAACTCGGCTACTCTCGGAACATACATCTTACCTTGGTAACGAAGGTATCCATCACTATCCACCACACAATCCTTAGCTTGCCCAAGTTGGATTTTTGCTTGAATGGACTTGAAAGTAGCATCCTCAGGTAGGCTAGTACGGATCTCACGGTAAAAGTCGGGTTCTGCACTCAAGGCACTAAGATAGTCAAAGCCCTTCCCAACAAGGCTTATCCCTAACTTTTGAAATTCCGTGGTAAGTTCATCAGGTAACACGCGGATAGTGCTCAAAGAGTGACTAGTCTTCCTACTCAAAGCATCGGCCACCACGTTTGCTTTCCCTTCATGATAAATCAACTCGGCATCATAATCATTCACCAACTCTAGCCATCTTCTTTGCCTCATATTCAATTCTTTCTGGGTAAAGATACACCTCAAACTCTTATGATCAGTATAAATGCGGCAATGAACTCCAATAAGGTAATGCCTCAATGTCTTCAAGGCATGTACCACGGCGGCTAATTCAAGATCATGAGTTGGATAATTCACCTCGTGAACCCTCAGTTGTCGAGAAGCATAAGCAATAACCCTTCGGTTTTGCATCAAGACACAACCCAGGCCATGCTTTGAAGCATCACAATAAACATCGTAGTCCACACCATCCTCAGGTAAGGTCAACAAGGATGTCAAAGATAGAGTTTTTATAGGTCACTAGCATCAAACTTAAGGGAGGAGCAAGATGAAGCGAGGAAAGGAGGTATGAACGGTAACGCTCATGGTCAAAGAAGAAGGGAATTAGACAAGAAGGAAACGCCAAGTACTCGAATCCCGAATTACAACATCAGCCTAAACGGTTCCAAAAACTTCCCAACAACAAAACTTATGACCAAAACACTCCCAAGGATTTCCTCAAAACACTCATGTTACTTTATCCTAAGTTATTCCATGAAACAAGGTACTCCACAATAAGTGTGATCTCATCACTTCAGACCCTCAAACATCCACTAACAACTTCCACAAGATCAAGGTCAAGGTTTCCGACAAAGCTATACTCGTATCCAACTGGTGTCAACCATGGGTTTCTCAAAATGGTAAAACCCTCAATCAAAAATCCCAATACCACGCTCTAAATTCCCAGAAAAGATTCCTCAAATATTCCACAAGGTTCTCCTATAAGGCAAGGTAGCAACATGTAAACCCAAAGTCTTCTTTCATGAAAGTCCACTCTACTACCCCCATCTACAACATCATCCCATCATCTCAAGTACTCAACACAACCTCAAGGTTTATAAAACTATAGGGTTAACAAATTCTTCTCAATACTAAGAGTCTCTCAACTCAAGAACTCTCCAAATCAGGGTTAAGGGTTAAGCACAAACAAACTCCACAAAAGTCAAGCTTTTCCAATCAAGGTCAACAACCCTCAAAAGAAAGAGTACTATCAAAAAGGCGTTAAGGAGAATTAGCAAAGAACAGAGAACAAGGTTAGGAAATACAAGAGTGACTTTCAAAGTAAAACAGAAGAGAGTTTAGAAGAAGGATAAGCACCAAGAGATAAAGAATAAGGCAAGGTACACAAAGAATGAGAAACATCTTCGAGGAAGTAGAAGCATTCTTCAAAGGTTGAACAAATCTTCATTCCTCAGCAATAGGCACCAAATCTTGTTTACCACATTGGTAAGTTCACGGTCATTGATCCAAGGGCACAACAATTATTAAATGACAATCAACAAACATGTTAGAACCTAATAAATAGCAATCACAAAGAGACTACAACATAAAGTCCTAGGTCTACCCATCCTACCCATCTCTCGAGTTTATTATTTGAGGGTCAAGTTATTTATATTGGGGTGCACAAACGTGCGTCGGGAGCAAATATGCTCTGATACCAACTGTGACACCCTCATTCATTGCAAAAAAAAAATAAACACATAATTCTAGATAAAAACTGCATGGATATGTTTGTAATAGGTTCATTTGGGTAAAAACCTGTAATTTTTAAAACCTGAACCTGTTATAAAAATATCCAAATGGGAAGGTGTCAAACATGCAAGGTCCAAAATAAATCTCATGAATGAAACATCGCTAAAGTCGCGAAACAAAGTTATACAACCCAAGTATGAGAAAGGGAGACATATGTCCCTAAAAAGTATATGACATAAAAAGTGTTTAAGGGTCACAATATAATAAAGCCAATCTAGGTCCCAAGGTTACTTTGCTCGCTAGCTCGTCCATGTACCCCATATATGCATCACCTACCTGTCAATCGCATTTTATACAAATACGAAAGCCACAGTCAGTGGGGAGTAACTCCGAGTTCTCCCAACCACGAAATGTCATAATTAATATAACATGTAAACATAAGAATATGAATACGAATAACACATAGCCTTAGCATATAGATGCTAGACAATCGTGCTTATCATGTGAACAACAATATAACAACACATAGTACTAGCATGTGAATACTAGACCGACTCATACTACACTATCATGTGAATCACATAACATCCAGGAATCCAAACTCTATCAACCATAGCCGGCTTGCATCTCACCTTCTATGATTCATAGAATCATCAAACAAGAAAGGACAATATATCTAGAGACAGGCATAAGTTCTTAGGACAGTCAATAGTCACTCTTTAACTCGAGTCTATACCACGAGGTAAGGTAAACACCCTAGTCCTAAACCTGCGCAGACCTAGCGACATGCGGAAAGTACCGCATCCAAGACCCATGATCACACACATGAATACCCCTAAGGAGTCCACCAAAGGGTTGGCTAGTACATAAGCCGACCACATACTTCTAAGAGTACGTCAAGAGGTCATGCCCTAACTTGGATATAAGCCCACCAAGCTAAGACACAAAGGCTATTAAGCGGTGAACATACACTCGTCAAAGACTATAAGGGCCTATCTATGACGAAGGCCGAAATACTCACCTAGGACCTAATCCCAGCTTGAATACTTTAGCCCACTCCACACAAGACAAGTAGGACACCCAATTAACCATAAGAGTAGCAAAGAGTCCAAACTTGCACACACAAAAGATCATACACACCCTAGCATATGAAAGACTACGCAAGAGCATATTCAGCTGACAATCCAACAATATCTCCAATATCGATAATAATCCAGATTCCAGCTAACCAACAGTACCATAATCCATGAGAACAAGCTAAAATGGCAAAGAGGCAATAAGACTCAAGCATAAGGCATCCAAAGCATCTAACAACCAACATGTGAAATGATAATTACAAATATCAAGGCATAACATAAACATCCAATAACAACCAATCTCACCTCAAAGACAAACCCTCGACCCGAGTCCCGCGACGGGTCATCGGTCAAATCGAGGCTGACCGGTTTAAACCTAGTTTGACCATACTCGTTCGGTCAATCTGGCCCAGCTCAGAGTCTTGGCCTACTTTGGCCCAAATCACAAAATTCATCGCAATATCATTCTCATGCCATTTCCAATTTCTATCATGTGAAAGACTATCAACATAAGAAAATATATTCCAACTTACAAAATAACTAATTTCACAAAATTCTCGCATAATAAAATAGCATAAATAACCGTCTCACACAAGGGTAAACTTTTCTATAAATTTTAATCGATAAAACGACGCCATTTACTTATACGGACTCCGAATTGAGTGATTCAAGTGGCTAAACCACCTAATTTTTCGATGCCGTTCAATCTGTCATATTTTTGGAAACATTGGAAAACGTCTCGGTCCGATACTGACGCGTTCCAGCCAAAACACGGACTTGTCACAACACATAATTCCTCATCCAAATTTGTTCCAAACAATAATATACAAATGGGTAACATAAACTAAATATAAGCATACTCATCTTACTCCATTCATTCATTTATCAACAAGATCGTCTTAAACAACAACAAACAACAACAAACAACAACAAATGACAACAAACAACAACAAACAACAAATACAACTACTAATGTGACATTAATTCGTCGAGTAACTCGGAATAGTTACCTTAAGCTAGCAAAGAGACAAGTAATAACTTGAGAAAGCTTCTAAACCCCAAAATTACTCTTCATCTTCAACAACATATGAGTCACCTAACTCATCTTCAAATTCTTCACCTATAAGAACAACAAAAACACAATAATTAAGCTTAAATTCGAAACCCTAAAAAAAAAAGTGTCTTAAACAAAAATTGGGGGAAATGAAAATAAAGCTTACTAGTAGATGAGGATTGAAGAGAGGATTCAAAATATATAATTTTTATGAGATTTGGTGGAGAAATGAAGGATTTATGGTGGATTTAGGGATTGTAAGGAGGATTTTTAGTGGGTTTTTGGTGTTTGAGAGAAGGAGGAGATAGATTGAGTTATGGAGGAAATGAAAATTGGAAGAGGGGACAAATGGAGGGTAGGTGGCCAGCCAAAAGGTATGGGGAGATGGGTCATTTGTTTACGTTTTGGTTCGTTTCGACGGAAATTAGAAATATTCGTCGAACGCGATTTCCGAGAGAATTAAAGTTCTTAAACACGATTTTACTAAAAGATTAAGTACTCATATGCCCAATATCCAAACTCGTTTACCCAACGACCGTAAGAAATGGGAAAATCCCAATTTTACGACTTTTATCCGAAATCTATTTTATCAAAGGAAAAGGTTTAAATATAGTTTAAATCACTTTTAAACATTTCTAAACTATCAAAAATGATTACATTTCTTCAAAATAAAATAAGGTTATATTTTATCAAATAGATTTTATTTCAAATAAATTAATATTAAATTAAAATTGATTAAAATATTACTTTTAAAATATAATAAAGGTCTTCGAATTTACGGGGTGTTACAAAACTACTCACTCATTATTAAGTTTAACATGCTAACAAGGTCGTCAATCATACTAGCAAGGCAAAACATGATGAACAAATGAAAATGATTAACAATAATTAAAAGGATTAAGAGAGAATTATACCTATGAAGATGATTCCCAATAATAAAGAAAAGAATAATAGAAGTACTTGATGATTGATGGAAGGTTGTCAATCCTCAAAATAAACCCAAATAATCTACTAATTACCCAAAATAAAATGATGAACAATAAAGAAATTAAAGAAATATTAAGAAATGAGATTTGTATTAAGACTAAATTAAGAGTTGATTACAAGATTATGGAATGATTACTAATTGATTAGAACTTGATTAAGAGAGCCTGCTAATCTAGGTAGTACAAAGGGGTATTTATACTAAAGATTAGGTACATAAATTAGGGTTACTGAGGGCTTAAATGACTATTAAGATCCTTAAGAAAAGTTGAGGAAATGCTCCTCTCCAAGGCGATGTGCATCTCCGTTTTGCCAGTCCCGTATTGATATGCTCGTCCCGAGCGGCCTGAGTGCTGGCACGGTGGGTTCTGTCATGAGATCCGAGCGGATCATAGAGGAGACGCTCGGATTCAATGGCTTCAAGACGAGCGTATTAAGCTCGGGACACTCGGATTCTGGTGGAGGGAGACGCCCGGATTTCTGGCAATCCGCTCGGATCCTGGGTCAGACACTTCTTTTCTCTTCAATCCTCAACAATCCGCGGCGATCTTGTTGAGGATGCAAGGATCCTTTCATCATTGTCCAATATACTTTATTATCTACATAGGCCTTCTTGTATTGTCTTTCCTTTGATGCTTGGTCATTAGATGCAATCAATTTAGCTCCATTTCGCCGTGTAAATGCAAGGTTTGCACTCCTATCCTACCAAGGAAACAAAACCTCAAAGAATATGCAAAATGGGAAACTAAAGATATTAAATGACCCAATTATGCACTATAAAGCATAGGAACGACTCTAATTCGGAGACTAAATGTGCTCAAATATGAGTCACATCAAGGTTGCACCAAGACAAAACTAATAAAATGGATAAGGTATGAATTTAGTATGGGCTTTGCATGCAGTGTAAATGTTACCGCTATTAGTAATATATATTTATCCAGACCTCCTATATGTTTATTGCAGCATTGTGATAAACAAAAGCTAGTGAAAATAATTACTACAGATACAGGACCTGGAAAGGATATTGTGGTAAACATTGAACATCAATGTGATGAAGATAGTGATGCTGTTGATGATGACCTTGTTCCAGTAGTGATTCGACCTGGTCTTATCCGATTTATAACTTCCGGAAAAGGTGCTTCCACTGTCTTTTCTTTCCAGATATATGTTACTCCTGTATTTTAATGGATAAACCCCTTGGACGTTTTTTTAGTGAGAAGAAGTTATGGGGTAATTCTTCGAAATAAAGGAAGTGTTAATAACTGAAAAAGGAAATTATGGGTTGCATATGTTATCATATTTGTACCAGTTGATGTGTAGAAACAATATGTCCTCAACAGCCAAAATTTGAGTAGGGGTAGATTCATGGTAGATTTGACGACTTTGCCGGATTGAAGACCTCATTTATCTTTGAGTTAATTAATGTGGAACAAGAGTATAAGACACCCTAATTGGAGGCAAAAGGCTCAATTCTCATTAGAACTTGAATTTTCTTCTCTTTATAGGTAAGATTACTTAATGTAGCATGAGAGTTGCTTTCCTTTTATATAAGGACGTCACCCGGACCCGTTGATGTTTTTGTTTTTACATCATGAGAAAATTACGAATTGTCCAATACTCCTAGTCCCTCACCACAATTTTCACTTTCCTTTTTAAGTAAACCCACAATAAAAATCTCATTTCCTTTTTAGGCTAACTAAAATGTCCGAATTGCCCTAGGCCCCAAATTACGTTGAAATGTCACCAAACTACCCCACTTGCATATCTTGCACAATAGCTTAGTCATTATACTATCCTACTTGCGCCTTTTAGCAATACTTTATTTTATTTTATTAACAATGTGCTCCGAGGGAGGGGTACTTTGGTGTAATAGGAGAGAGTATTATTGATAAATAACTGATCTGAAGACACCTTTGGGAAACAGGAAAAAGCAAGGATGATAGCCTTCTCAAGATCATTGCAATTGATGATTAATGCTGATCCCTGAGGTTACCTACTTAAAATTAAGAGTTGTTGAGCGGTGATTTTTTTTCTTTGCTAGACGTGCTCCTCTTGTGGGCCTGCTCAGAAAAAATGCAGTTATGGGCTTGACAAAGACATTATAGATCTCAAAAGTGTATTTTTCTTGACGCCTATGCATTGGATCTTTTGTGAGTTGGCATATAGAGCTTGTAATAGTTCATATTGTTGTTTCGCTTTGGGCAGTTGTTGAAAAGAAGGTTCCTTTACTCCTAAAGTCATAATGTGTCACATATTTGAGACGTAAATGATGGTTTGACTTGTTTTTTCTCACATAAGGTTCTGTTAGTTGCAGTAAAAGATGTTCAAGAGGCAAACAATTTAGATGTTCCCTTAACCCAGAATGGTAATTGGGAGGAGCACCTATCTCCAGAAGATGCTTCGGATGCTAAACGTAATCAAATGGCAAAGGTTTACTATGGAGTGATTAAAATTTCTTTGCTTTAGGTTATCATATGTCAAAATACTAGCAGTTACAACGGTTAACTGTTGTAGTAACTTGCAACTAAGCCTTATAGGAAAAAAAAGCTTTTGTTGGTATGATATCATCGATGTACTATTTTATTTTGCTGCATTGATGTTCCTCTACATACTTCGATGTTCCTCTACATACTTTGATGTAAATTTGTTGCTCCTTCCTGAGTCAGCTTGTTGGAAATATAGTATCACTATAGGGGCGAAGATATAATTAGAGAATATTTATTGTTGTGTCGTGGTATGGAGGTCACTGAATGAGAAACGAAATCGCCCCGACTACGGTACAAATCGATATAGGCGTCGTCCCCCAAGGTCTCACAACACTCCTAAGAGTTGTGTACTCAACCATTAGAAGTTGGAACTCATATGGTATGCTCAAAATTATCATAGAGAAGTAGTAGAGATATATGGAATATGTGTGTCTCAAATGAGTACATACTTCTCATATTTATAGTGATTAATTAACACTATAAAGAGGCATAACCACTACCATAAACATGGAGTTAATGGGGTTATAAACATGCATTTAGTGGTGAGAGTGGAGAGATTCTCTTACGAGGTAATAGAAGACTTCTCTACAATGTAATGTATCTAGACAACATTACTAGCCTTTTGCATTACTTCCAACAATCCCCCACTGATGCAAAGGATACACAAAATTCTGAGCATATTAATAAGGATTGATACTTAAGCATTAATATCTTTCGATTTGAATTAACACATAGTGAAATGGAACAATTCTTTCATCACCTAGAGAGTGAACGAATCTTGAACTCCTAGACTCCGGGGTAAATTCCAAACACATATCTCACCTTAAGTTCCAGACGAGTTCCGCGATACAATTCGTCAAATTTATGGCCAAATGAACCTTGGGATTCTCACGAGTGCTCTAGAAAGATAGCCTAGTCTCTCATATAAGGAGGCCAATCCTTCACACTCACGTAGGTGATTCAACAAGTCTATCTCCATATAAACTACTCACGCATGAGCTATAGAATCATTAAGAGCTCTAAGGCTCAACCTCTCAACATAGCGGTGAATCCATCAGGTCCTTCTCAATAAGACCACCCAAATAAAGGGATATAGATTCATTAAAAGCTCTAAGGCTCAACCTTTCAACATTGCGGTGAATCCATCAAGTCCTTCTCAATAGGACCACCAAATAAAGGGATATAGATTCATTAAGAGAAATATCTCAACTTCCATCATTACGGTGATCTCATCAAGTCCGTCTCACAAGGACCACCCAATTTTGGGCTATAAGACCATTAAGAGCTATATGCTCAACCTTCCAAAATAGTGTACATGTCATAGGAATGGGATGTGTACACAAGTATGAGTTATCTATGGCTTCGTTAGACCACCCTTGCATAGCAAGTTTCGGTATCCACCACAAATTCCTAAACTAATAGGCTTTTTCCCCATTCCCCTCGACAATTCTAGGACTTCTTTCTTTCTTAGTCCATTCGCTTAAATATGCTCCACTCAAATTTCACAAAGATAATAATTTTTGAGCATATTATTCTCAATCAACTTTCTCAAATCTCAAATCTGCATAAAATTAGTAAATCTGCAAGTCATTATACACATTATTTTAGCATTATTAAGTTGATATTAGCATTATGCTAAAGATAAACATTAGGCAAAACTCCATGCCCCCACAATTAAGTAGTAGCTAATAATAGCTTCACAATCACCCTGCATCTTACCCAGCAAGATTAAGAGCAATATAATATGCTTACACAATAGACAAGGTTATAATAGTCTTCTCAATAGACTTAAAACAAGATCCCCATTAAAGGTGGAAATGTATAGTACTCACCATAGATCTCACCTTATCGATCGTCATTACCATTTGGTCGATCCAATATCTTTCTAGATATCCAACATAATGCAATTCTTAATATTGCACCTTAGGCACTTCACCAAATGTGAATGATAACTTTGGTGATGAATACACAAACAAAATGTACTTAGCTGCATAAGCTACATTGAAGCAACTATAATTATACATATTAGACTTCTCACAATAGTCAAAACATGCTCTCTTATAACTCATTAGCATCATTGTTCTCATTAAATATAGAGCTCGTACTCCCATGTCGTTTAAAAGAACAAATAATCTTCTTTATTATTTTCTCTTTCTAATAAATTGACATAGAATAAAGCATACACGTAGTGTTTGTGATTTTGCACCCAAAATCATATTATTTACTAAAAACTCTATATACATCATAATTCTTATATTAGAAAACAACGAATCTCGATGATTGTTTTATTTATATTTACTCTTTGCAAATCCACAATATTTTACAAAAAGAATTTGACTTCTTACCAACATAAAATCAATCATCATAATCTAGTATAGTGTGGTGTAAGCAAAATGTAACATAAATAATTGAACCTTACGCAACTATTATTTATTGATTATAACCATTATCCAACAAATTAATACTTCTAATTTTGGTTCAATTAACAACGTATAAAACATACGATCTAATTTTGGTTCAATTAGCCACGTATAAAACATACGATTATCATTTTCTCTACACCCCCACAATCAAAGATATACATAGTACTCTTCACAAATTATAAGATATCAACTCTAAACTTGATGATTAAATTTATCAAATAAGTTGAACGTCTTCCCCCACATGTTGTCACGCCAGAAATTAGTTACAAACATAATCGTTCAAACAAAATATACACATTATTCATTCATCATCTCAACTTTTAGATATCATATAATCATTGACAAATTATGTTCTCCATAATCTACTTTTATGAAGCTTTGAAAAATAATCATTTCCAATTTTTGTCACACATATCCAAGATACTATATCAATTTAAAACAAAATATACCTTCACATTTGGTTCATAACTCAAATATCAATTTTAGTTCATCTCATAATCAAAACTAAATAATCAATCCAAATGTGTGAAATATTTTGCTTGATAAACATATTATACACATACATAATAATATCTTGGTCACTCAATCATTCTAGCTACTTGTCATTCAAAATCTTGGAACAAATGCATTTACATAATCTTGAAATCAATTATCAAAGAGTAATTTTGCCAAGATTATAGACATATAATACCAAATAAAGTAGTAGCTTAAACATACGAACGATTAAGGCATATATAATTTGACCAGACCTTCATATTTATCATCATAAATATTTTAAAGGAAAGTCTCGAGAACATACCTTAACCACAAGAATGGAATTGAGCAATAAAATTATACTCCCTTCATACCACATCAATGGTAACATTGAGAATCTTGGCACTATTCATGATCGTAGGAAATCTTTGATATTATTCTTAATTTATAAGACAAAATATAGTCATGTGAGATCTTTTTTTATTTATCGTCATGAATGCTATAAGAATATCAATTTTTTATAATTTTTAATAATGTGTAACTAAAGATATTCATGTTGCAAAATGTGTCTCGACAAGTGTGAAAAAGTCAATGTTACCATTGGTGTGGTATGGAGGGAGTAGATAATACCATTCTTTTATAAGTCTTCATAAAAACTTTCAGCATACTACCATGACATTGTTGTCCATTTTAAGGATGGTAGATGACCGAATCTGTAACAACCCGAATTATAAAACAAAGGAAAAACGTAATATAAAGTAAATATCAGAGTAAGATACTGATAAAAGGGTCAAGTTGGCGGAAACACCTGACCAATCCGGTTTGCTACTAAAAGCAAAACAACTAATACATTATTCGAAGGTTCTTAAAACATAAGGCAGGCTCCTAATTTATTATTAAGCTCACTTTGCACATTCCCCAAGCAAGCATCATCCAAACAGCAAACATCTGAACAACCTGAGAATGGGGGTCGACAATCAGTCGGGAGTTACTAGACGCTCTCCCAGTCATGTTTACAACAATTGAATATAATCAACAATCATTAACAATTGAAATGTAAAACCAGTAAACATGTTAGATCATCTATACTCATGAAACCCAACACAAACTTACCATAGCTTCGTCTACCTTAGAAGGATGCAAACATGCAAACCTAGACCATATGCAATCAGTAGACCATGAACATTTATAAGACTAGTAGCGACAAACGACCCACAACAACCTAAGGCACAAAGCTAGCATTAAAGCATAGCAAACACGGTAACACACAATCCACAGCAACAAAAGGCACAAAGCTAGCAATCAAGCGTAGCGAATAGAGCGAACGCCCGTTAGAGCGTATAACCACTGCCTCTAACTTGCCAGAGCATAAAAACACCGCCTCTAGCTGATGGAGCGTATAACCACTGCCTCCATCGGTGTGGAGCGTATAACCACTGCCTCCACGGTACTATGTATAGCGTATAACCACTGCCTATATGTCTAAGACCTGGCTACACACTCAATAAACCGAACGACACTCGGGGAACAGAGCGTATAACCACTGCCTCTACTACCCCCCCCCCCCCCCCCGAACATAGACCAAACAAATCCCGCATCAACGGGTAGCGTTAGTTCATTCCGATAGTATATAATCGAGCACGCCGTCATCTATTCGTACTATCAAACCATAAATGCACAAAGATAACCGATAAGACTAACATGCGTGAACAACATCACGACTCAACTCATAGGATAGTATAACTGACCATCCTACTTATCATATGAACAAGAGTAACCAAAGATATATATACAAACACAAGGACATAACACGTTGAACACAATACAACATATGAAACAAGTATAAGCAACCAATGTTATAGTAACTTCGGCTATAACTTTAACATTAACAATTCAATGTTATAGTAACCTTAACCATAACATAAACTCTGGATGCGAGGTTATAGTAACCTCTACTATAACTTCAACATATACGACTTGAAGTTATACTTACCTCAACTATAACCTTGACATGAAACTCAAAGTTATACTAGTTCCAACCATAACCTTGAGCCATAAATCTCAGGGTACGTTAGTTCTAGTTATAACCTTGACTCGTACTTCAATGTTATAGTAGCTTCGGCTATAACCTTGAATCATATTTCCAAGGTTATACCTGCTTCAGCCATAACTAGAGTAACTACCCAAAGTTGTACTAACTTCAGCTATAACACTTGAATCATCATCAAGGTTATACCAGCTTTAGCTATAACTTTGGAGAGCACTCTTGGCCGCCTATCATGCCGCCACTAGGGTTTATTCGTAAACCCTAATTGCGCTCATGACACCCATAATAAACACATAAACAACATACGATATATAATTAAAACATTAAAACATATACAAACATGCGAAAACGTAATTAACATGATAATAAACAATCTAACACGTACCAATCATACAAGACAATCATTAAATCATATTAATTACATTAATTGGCATAAACACAATTAAAAGAAAATACCTAGTTACCTTTTTAGCAATTAATGATGCGAAATAAGAATGAAAACTCCATGAAATACACGACCAACAAATCCTTGCGTCCAACACGTGTCAATATCCCCGAAAGCGACCTTAAAGAATGATCAAACCCATGTGCTAGAAATTGTCCTATGCAAATCCTCTTTCAAAACGTCAAAGGAAAGACATCTTCTTCTTTATTAACAAAATAAGGGATCATAAAGGTAGATCTAAAGGTCCAAACAAATAATCCTCATAAAAATATTTCGAGAAGAATATGTTGTAAAGGTAAGAGCAAGGATTATGAAAATATAATTTGTGTATGAGTTTGAGAGATGGAAAGATATTCAACAATGGAGTCAATGAGAGAAAAGAAGAACAAAAGAGAGAAAAGATAGAAAGAGAGACGCGGCAGGCTTAACGCACGAAAGGAAAGAATGAGCAACCTGCTTGCTAGCTTTAGGGTTTTGTATTTATAAGAGATTATAAGAGGGTTAACAAGTGGGCTTAGGGTCCATTAGCTCATACAATGGATTATCTGATTACAAAACCAATTGGATATTATTAAAACGATAGGAGAGCTTATATAAGAAAAGTAATTATTAAATTAAAATAGTAAAATTATGCACGGACATTTTACCCCAATCAAAAGTAGATTAAAATGAGAAATAATAAAATAGAGAACGAAGACGATAAATATAAATATTTTCAAAATACATTAATAAACTTCGAAATAATTAATTTAATAAAATACTTTTATAATAAAATATTATTATAAATTACGGAGTGTTACAATCCAACCCCCTAAAAAGAAGTTTCGTCCTCGAAACTTGAAATTCAAAGATAAGACCAAAACAAGGTAAGAATTACAAGTCATCATCAACAAACGTCACCTCGGAATCCTAACCGCTGCGCACTCTGATCCTTATCAAAGCTCAAACCAAAGAAAGTATCTCAGATCCTCAATGTTATTGTCATCTTTACACATTCTACAACCTCGAAGATCAAGTTAAACTCATACCATCAAAGCCCAAAAGGGATCATTAAGCCAACATCTAGTCCTCATATTCCAAACACTCATCCAATTACCATTAACCATCACAACATATATGCCCTCTCATACTTGTGAACTCATTACTATTACTCCAAATCCACGTAACCTTTAACAAATACTCCAATTCTAATTTACCATTCACCACAAGATCTGACAATAACCAAAACCCCAAACAGATAATCTCTAAACAAAGAACATCTTTCAAATGAGAAAACTCTTCCATTCACGAATGCCATTAAAACTATCGCTACCTTAACATCCTCAAAGTCGGTAGTGCTCACTATCATTCACAACTCTTAAGCTCAAAAGCCTTCCATAAATCTCGATGATTCTTGTTATATGTCTAGTTTCTAAAGTCATCAATCTCAAACCTCAAACTCTAACTAAATTGTCATAATCCTATTCAACCTCAAACTCATGGCAACATCATCAGTCACACTCGCAAGACTTAATTATTTCCTTTAAACACTCATGATCACGACTTTCCTAACCACCAAAGGAACCATACACCTTTAGGTTAAGCTATTATCCATTGTACCACAACACACTTGCCATCGATAACGCAAATCCATCAAAGCGTAATAACAACACCATACAACTCTTATCACCTGTGCTCACATAACGACAAGCTTATAACCTCAATTTCCAATCACAGTTTACTATCCATGAATATTATCATGACATCACAAACCACAACAAGACTGTATAAATCTATGTCCTTCAACTAATCACTCATACACTTTCAATGAAACATCTTTAATCCCAGATAGAATAAACAAACATCTATGCACCCTTAAGGTATAAACATCCTGAAACATTCAGAGCTCAAAATAACACCTTTAATACTGGTTCTCCAAAACTCTTTATGTTATCCCAATTCACACTCGCATTCAACCCTCTTACCATGTTCTAAACCTTAAATAACCAAACATCAAACTCGAAGCGTCTAACATCGCTCGCCAAGGATCCAAGCTTTCACTACGAGATGATCACAAGTAATTCTAAAGCGATTTCAAATATTTTCAAGTTACCATGAAAGAATAAATAACTTGCAAACCAAACAAAACATTTTCGTGTAATAACACAAGGCAAAAGAACACATTATTTTGGGAAGTAAAAGCTTAGAGAGAAATCAATGTGAAAAGGATAATTATAAAAGTTTAAAGAAGAAGGAACTGGAGTTGAAATAAAGAACAAATAGAGAGCAACGATAGATGAAAGAGATAGAGGACAAGATAAAAGAAACCTTTGGTCCGAAGGCTCAAATAGAAGAGGTATGGTTAACACGTGCAAGGATGACAATAATAGACGACTCAAAAACTAGTTTATCTACGCAAAGACGACACCTTAAGATAAAATAAATAAAGCAGATAATCAGAGTCTTAAAAATATCGTACGATCATCATTTAAGGTAACTCCATCCCATAACATCATTTCATCATATTTTCATAATACCTCATAATCAACAAATATCTATATACTCATCAACACAACTCTATATAATTGCCCCTCAACAATCACTACATTCCTCAGATCATCGACTCTCAAGATCATCACTTCTCAAGACCTTCATCTCTCAAGTCCTTCAACTCTAAAGAACTCCATCTAATCACACTTAATGGATCAATCCATAGCAATCTCTATACCCTCAAAAGATGAACACCATGATTCATTATAGTCATCTTTAACATGACCACTCACTAAGTCAATACAAAAACACTTTAACATTAACATCTCACAAGTCCATAAATTACTGTTCGTCTCTTTCAATCAATCCTTTTAAATGTACGATCAGTAACTAACTCCTCAACGGATAAATCATAAAATCTTTCATAACTCCCTAATAATCATTAACGATTCTTACTCCTCAAATATGGTATTCCATTTAAACACGAGCATAGTTTCCCAAATTCCCAACATGCTTAATCTAAGTCCACAATAACATTCAATTCATTCCCCTTAATACTCACGATCCATAAATAACTCGCATAACCTTTCCCTTAACTCAAGCCAAAATTCAATAATTTTAACCATTAAGAGCATAAGCCTCAATATTCCCAAATAATACCATAAGATAAATCCACCTTTCAAGTCTCTCACTTCTAGTAAAACTTGTCAAACCACAATCATACATCTTATGCCAAATATCACCACCCTTTATCATCAAAAGGATTTCCTCAAGCACATAAAAGAACCTAATAACCACTTATCCCAAATGAGACCTCATTTTAACAACCACTAATCCCAAACCAAACTTCATCGTTACCAAACTCATAATAATAAACGCTCTTTTCTTCCATACTTAAACATCCACAACTACCATCAAACCTAACTTGTTGCCCCAAAAATCCAAACCACAAGGATATCTACCTCGAAATCACTTCAAACAAGGACAACACCACCAAATAATCCAAAAGGATGAAAGTGCGATAAGAGTAAAGCTCGGGTTACCAGGGATTAAAAGTTTTGACCGACATATAACCAAAACGCATGACACATAATCATGCAAATGACATTTTCAAAATTGACCGTCTTTAAAATTAACAAAGCATGCTCGAAAAAGTCATACATGAACAAGACATTTTATACAATTAATGACGAAATAAAATATCAAGTCATAAACAACACAATACATAAACTATACATTTAATATAATTAATAACGATAAACATTAAGACATAAACAAACAAATACATGAACAGAACATATAATACAAATAATAACGATGCAAAACATTAAGGCATGAAAAGTAAGTACATGAATAATACATGTAATACAATTAATAAAGATGCGAAACTTTAGGGCATAACAAATAAATGAATAAGCAACACATGTAACACAATTAATAATTATACGAAACATCAACACATAATCAAACAAGTACATGACTAACAACACATGTAAAAAAAATTAATAACGATAAGAAACATTAAGGCAAAAACAAACAAGTCCTTAATTGTTTCTACCCCATTTACTCTCACTCATTAACTAGGTCATTTATTTTAGTCATCAACTACGCGAGAGTTGGGAGCCTGTTTGCTCTGATACCAACTGTAACAACCCGGATTATAAAACAAAGGGAAAACGTAATATAAAGTAAATATCAGAGTACGATACTGATAAAAGGGTCAAGGTGGCGGAAACACCTGACCAATCCGGTTTCCTACTAAAACCAAAACAACTAATACATTATTCGAAGGTTCTTAAAACATAAGGCAGACTCCAAATTTATTATTAAGCTTAGTTTGCACATTCCCCAAGCAAGCATCATCCAAACAGCAAACATTTGAACAACCTGAGAATGGGGGTCGACAATCAGTCGGGAGTAACTAGACGCTCTCCCAGTCATGTTTACAACAATTGAATATAATCAACAATCATTAACAATTGAAATGTAAAACTAGTAAACATGTTAGATCATCTATACTCATGAAACCCAACACAAACTTACCATAGTTTCGTCTACCTTAGAAGGATGCAAACATGCAAACCTAGACCATATGCAATCACTAGACCATGAACACTTATAAGACTAGTAGCGACAAACGACCCACAACAACCTAAGGCACAAAGCTAGCATTAAAGCATAGCAAACACGGTAACACACAATCCACAGAAACAGAAGGCACAAAGCTAGCAATCAAGCGTAGCGAATAGAGCGAACGCCCGTTAGAACGTATAATCACTGCCTCTAACTTGCCAGAGCGTATAACCACTGCCTCTAGTTGACAGAGCGTATAACCACTGCCTCCATCGGCGTGGAGCGTATAACCATTGCCTCTACGGTACTATGTATAGCGTATAACCACTGCCTATATGTCTAAGACCTGGCCAGACTCTCGGTAAACCGAACGACACTCGGGGAACAGAGCGTATAACCACTGCCTCTACTACCCCCCCCCCCCCCCCGAACATAGACCAAAAAAATCCCGCATCAACGGGTAGCGTTAGTTCATTCCGATAGTATATAACTGATATTATCGTCATCTATTCAGACTATCAAACCACAAATGCACAGTATAACCGATTGTACTAACATGCGTGAACTACATCACAACTCAACTCATAGGATAGTATAACTGACCATCCTACTTATCATATGAACAAGAGTAACCAAAGATATATATGCAAACACAAGGACATAACACGTTGAACACAATACAACATATAAAACAAGTATAAGCAACCAATGTTATAGTAACTTCAGCTATAACTTTAACATTAACAATTCAATGTTATAGTAACCCTAACCATAACATAAACTCTGGATGCGAGGTTATAGTAACCTCTACTATAACTTCAACATATACGACTTGAAGTTATACTTACCGCAACTATAACCTTGACATGAAACTCAAAGTTATACTAGTTCCAACCATAACCTTGAGCCATAAATCTCAGGGTACGTTAGTTCCAGTTATAACCTTGACTCGTACTTCAATGTTATAGTAGCTTCGGCTATAACCTTGAATCATTTTTCCAAGGTTATACCTGTTTCAGTCATAACTAGAGTAACTACCCAAAGTTGTACTAACTTCAGCTATAACACTTGAATCATCATCAAGGTTATACCAGCTTTAGCTATAAATTTGGAGAGCACTCTTGGCCGCCTATCATGCCGCCACAAGGGTTTATTCGTAAACCCTAATTGCGCTCATGACACCCATAATAAACACATAACCAACATACGATATATAATTAAAACATTAAAACATATACAAACATGCGAAAACGTAATTAACATGATAATAAACAATCTAACACGTACCAATCATACAAGACAATCATTAAATCATATTAATTACATTAATTGGCATAAACACAATTAAAAGAAAACACCTAGTTACCTTTTTAGCAATTAATGATGCGAAATAAGAATCAAAACTCCATGAAATACACGACCAACAAATCCTTGCATCCAACACGTGTCAATATCCTCGAAAGCGACATTAAAGAATGATCAAACCCATGTGCTAGAAATTGTGCTATGCAAATCCTCTTTCAAAACGCCAAAGGAAAGACATCTTCTTCATTATTAACAAAATAAGGGATCATAAAGGTAGATCTAAAGGTCCAAACAAATAATCCTCATAAAAATATTTCGAGAAGAATATGTTGTAAAGGTAAGAGCAAGGATTATGAAAATATAATTTGTGTATGAGTTTGAGAGAAGGAAAGATATTCAACAATGGAGTCAATGAGAGAAAAGAAGAACAAAAGAGAGAAAAGATAGAAAGAGAGACGCGGCAAGCTTCACGCACGAAAGGAAAGAATGAGCAACCTGCTTGCTAGCTTTAGGGTTTTGTATTTATAAGAGATTATAAGAGGGTTAACAAGTGGGCTTAGGGTCCATTAGCTCATACAATGGATTATCTGATTACAAAACCAATTGGAGATTATTAAAACGATAGGAGAGCTTATATAAGAAAAATAATTATTAAATTAAAATAGTAAAATTATGCACGGACATTTTACCCCAATCAAAAGTAGATTAAAATGAGAAATAATAAAATAGAGAACGAAGACGATGAATATAAATATTTCCAAAATACATTAATAAACTTCGAAATAATTAATTTAATAAAATACTTTTATAATAAAATATTATTATAAATTACGGGGTGTTACAGAATCTGCTCATGGCTTCAACTACAATGTTGTAGCCCTTCTTCTTAGCTTTCCAACGCCATCTTACACGCCTCAAACAAAGCTCTAGAGACCGAGTTATGGCCAAAATACCAAACTGTTGTCTCACTCTCCGCGGCCTGATTCTTATACACGAAGAACAATATTTTTGGCCAATAGAAATAATTCCAATGACAAAAATAATGAACACAACAACAATAATAGCAACAAAATTTCGTTTCTCAATTGTTGGAAATATAGGATCACTATAGGGGCGAAGATATAATTAGAGAATATTTGTTGTTGTGTCGTGGTATGGAGGCCACTGAATGAGAAACGAAATTGCCCTGACTACGGTACAAATCGATATAGGCGTCGTCCCCCAAGGTCACACAACACTGCTAAGAGTTGTGTACTCAACCATTAGGAGTTGGAAATCATATGGTATGCTCAAAA